>NC_090921.1:1019646263-1019949293 GCF_040938575.1 Ambystoma mexicanum | reverse complement strand
TGGATCCCCCCTACACATTGCAGCACCATTGCGAGCCAGTGACCCCCACGGTGCGCTTGGGGCGGCCACCCTGACTATTAAAGGGGGGAAGTTTCCTGGGGAGAAGAATTACGCCTGGACAGCCGGCGAGACCCTGCGGGGGGTAACTGTTGTGAAGTACATTTGTGGGGGAGATCCCTACCCAGGGAGTGCTGGCCCCCTGACAGGGGCACTACCACCTGACGGTAACACAGGATAGCACCACAGAGGGCTGATTGGAGGAGGGACGGGTAATTTAGGGCCCCGGAGCCCTGTGCCTGATGAACAGTGGGAAGGATCACCTGGAACCTGGTGCCACGAGGGATGGTGAACACAGAAACATATTAAGCAGGCTTGGTCCGTTACTGGACTGCACCTGAAGCAAAGCGGACCGGGAGACCGCTTAAGGAGAGGCAGGGGAGACGGCCCAGAGAGGGTCACTGTAACGGATGAGAAGGCCCTCGCAGGGTTAGCGACCCCCCCCTCCCAGTGGTATTGTGACCAGCAGGGGGCCAACCTGCACACGCTAGGTGACTTACATTGGACAAAAGTGGAGAGACAGAGAGGTCCAGCGCTGTGAGGGTGGCAGCGCACGGGGGCATGTCAGGCTGGTGCCCCACGCATCAGGAGTAGGCCATGAGGATTGGAACACTAGAGAAACAGGACACTCTCTCAGCCATATTAAGGCAACTCTCCCTCTTTTTGGGCTAAAGGCCTCACCACCCATAGCCAGTGAAGTGGACCCCCGGGCACAGATTCGCACCTTAGTGGGACCGAGCTACAAAAAAGCCTGGTGGATACAGGAACGCTGGGGAAGGGGCGACCTATGAGTTGGAGAGAGGCCCTGGCGAAGTACCAGTTCAAGGCAGGAGGTGTAGAGATGGAGGCGGGGCCACCCCCCGTGGCTGTAAAGGATGTGGGCACCATGAAAAACAACATCCAGATGATCCTAGATGAGATACGTGGAATGAGAAGGGATATGGGGGCCAAACTGGCCGACCTCACGGCGAAGGTGACCACGTTAGAAGACCGGATGGACAGAGTTGAGAACAATCAAATGTCCACCGACCTCTTGGAGACAAAGATGGAGGCAAGATTCATGGAGATACAGCGCGGAGAGGAGGAGCTCTGCTTTAAAGTAGACGACATGGAGAACTGCGAAAGGAGAAACAATCTGCGCTTCTTTGGCCTGGCGGAAACAGAGGGTGAGACCCAATTGGGCCTGGAGGGCAAGGTGCAGGACATAATACGGATCGTCCTTGGAGCGGACACCGGAAAGGGGGTCGTGATAGATAGAGTCCACTGGGCGGGGAGGGCGGGGATGGGAGAGGCCCGCGCTCGCTGCTGGCACGGCTACATTACTATAGAGACAAAGCCAGGATACTGGTAAAGGCAAAGAATCTTCGAGACATACAGTAGGGGGACTCCAGAGTGGCCATCTTCCAGGATCTCTGGGCCCTCATGCTATTGATGAGGAAAAATGTGGGCCCCTCTCCAAATGGCTACATGAAAAGGGGTCAGATACCGTTGGGGGTGCCCATTCTATTTGGCTTTTGAATGGCAGGGGGAGAGACAACACCTTGTGGCTGAGGAGGACATCCAAAGAGTCACGGAAGACTTCATCGGTGGCTGTGCGGGCCCCTCAGAAGTGCAAACCGGTGGTGACCAGGATCCCACTCTGGGTCCTAGAGGCCCGGGCTTGGCCGAGGGGGAAACATAGGGTGAAAGGGTGCCAGAAATATCAGAAAACTAGACACCCCCCTGCTGGGGGTCATTTAAAGTGAAACGGAAATGCCTTATGAGTGATCTCCAGAGTAACGTGATCTCTGGTGTCCCCATGGGGACCTAGAGGTCTGAGGGGGAAATGCACTGCCCGGACAAATTGCCACAGTTGGCTTGTTCATGTTTCTGGGTACGAGCTAGCATTGTTGGGGCTGACGATACACTGTTTGTAAGGTTGTGCTTGTTTTGGTTCGCGAGTTGGGCCAAAATGTTTTTAGGGCTGTTCGGGGAAAGGGAGGTGGAGACTGTGGGGTGAGACTTGGAGGGCTACTATCCAGAGCTATTGTGACACGCTGAATGCAACGGTTCGGTTTAGAAAAGGTAGAGCGGGTTCCCTATCAGATCCGTAACCCGGGGCAGGGGACGAGCCCCTGATGGTTCACCGACCGAACCCAGCAATCCTTGGGGATGGAGGCAGACAAGTCAACAAGGAGGGAGCGAGGATGGGAAGGCAGGGAAGGGTGAGGGGAGAGGAAGGTGAAGGGGTGAGGGGTTGATGATGGGGGGAGTTCAGTGGGGTGGGAGTAAAAGGGAAGGCGGTAGACAGGTCAAGCCATGGACCGTCAGGGTACCGGATGCTTGAGCCAAGGGGGACGCATGGAAATCTTAGAGGACAGGGTCATCAACTGTAATGGTTGAAGCACGGGTGGGTATGCTGAACGTCAAGGGCCTGAATTCGCATTAAATGGTCCCTTACCGGCAACATGTTCCATAAACAGAAATTGGCGATCTACTTCCTACAAGAAACGCATTATTGGCGGGGGGCTGAATCGACAATAAAGGGGAAGGAAATCGGGAGGAACTTTTGGCCTTCCCATTAATCCTCTAAAAAGGAAGGGGTGGGCATACTTTTGGGTAAATCATTGCACCTCACACAGGTTGAGAGAAAGAGGGGTTTCGGAGGAAGTTTCCTGGGGATTAAGGGAACATCCGAGGGTACACGGATCACCCTGGCCACTCTCTACGCGCCCAATGTGGGTCAGATAAAGTTTCTGCGCCGGTTGTTCAGGGTAATGGATGAGTGGGCAGCCATGGTCCTGGGGGGAGACTTTAACCTTATAGCCAACCCCCGACTGGATTGGTGGTCGGCAAAGGGGACAGGGTGAGGGAACCTACGACGGATAACCTGGCCATGAGGGACCTCTTGCAGGAATATTACTGGATAGACGTGTGGTGTAAGTTATGGCAGTGCCCAGGAGGTTATATTTTCTTTTCCCCCCCACATCGAACGTACACAAGAATCAACCTTTTATTGATATTGGAGGAGGGGGTGTACACTAAATGGGAGGGTGAGTCAATAGAAGACATCCACAACTACCTGAAGAGGCACCCCCTTCCCAAACTGAAAGACTCCGAACGACAGGCCCAGGAGGGGGTGATATCGGAAAAAGAGGTGCAGGAAGCTATTAAAAGGCTGTGGACAGGAAAGGCTCCGGGAGGGGATGGCTATACGGCCGACTTCTTTAAAGAATATCAATCCCTCCTGATGAAACCAATGGCTAAATTGTTTAACCAGATCATGGGGCAGGACACAATACCACTGACATTCCTCCAGGCCCTGATTGCTGTGATACCCAAACCAGGGAAGGACCCGGTGGAATATGGCTCATATAGGCCCATCTCCCTCCTGAATGTGGATGCAAAGATTTTCGCCAGGATCCTGGCAACACATCCAGAAAGATACCTTCCCTGGCTGGTCCATCCGGATCAGGCTGGATTTGTGTCGAACAGACTGGGAGCAGACAGCATGCGGAAGACCCTCCACGTGCTGAACTCAAGGGCAGTGCGGGAGGAGTGTGCTCTTCTGCTGTCTTTGGATGCCAAAAAGGCCTCTGACAGGGTGAGCTGGGCTTTCATGGGGGAAGTTTTTGCATCTCTTGGGATGGGCCCGAAATGGTTGGGCTGGATGTCGGCCCTGTACTCTAGCCCTTCAACAAAGGTAGTGGTGAATGGTATTGAATCAGGGTCGTTTCCACTGGGGCAGGGCACGAGACAGGGATGCCCCCTGTCTCTACTTATATATGCACTGGGGATGGAACCATGGGCGGTATCTATCCGGGAAGAAGGGGGGATCATTGGGGTAAGGGTGAGGGAAACGCACTGCAACATTAGCCTGTTTGCGGACGATGTGTTACTTTATGTCACCAACCCATCCCAGTTGGTGCCACATGTGCTGCGTAGCTTAGAACCATACGGAAGCCTGTTGGGCTGTAAGGTTAATCTGGGGAAGTCAGTGGCGTTCGTGGCAGGAAAACCTATTGGATACTGAAGGGAAATATGTGGAGCAGCTCCCATTTAGAATACGGAGAGACAGGTTTTGTTATCTCGGGGTTCAGGTGACACAGAACCCTGGAGACCTTTTTGCCAGCAACCTCCTCCCTCTATGGTCAGCTGTGAAGCGAGATATCGAGGGCCAGGACACTCATGGATGGCGCGTCTCAACTCAGTGAAAATGGTAACCCTCCCCAAGTTCCTGTTTTGTTTCAAATGCTCCCAACGCAGATACCCAAGCCATTCCTGGTGGAGGTTAAACGGGCCCTGTTACGCTACCTCTGGGCGGGTAAGAAGCACAGAATCTCCTACGAGGTGTTGACGAGGCCAAAGGAGGAAGGGGTAGTGGGATTCCCGGACCTAGAGATATACTATAGGGCTTCTCAGCTAAGAATTTTGGTAGATCATTTTACTCCCGGCACGGGGAAGCAATGGCTGGCAATGGATAACAAGGTTTTATCCACAGTCACGATGGATGAATGGTTGTGGGTCCCCAGGATACGCATTTCAGGGAGGGTTCTGCGACATCCGGTGTTTGGTGTCTTATGGTCAGTATGGAAGGAGGGAGGTGAGTATAGATGGCTCACAACATGGCCCTCGCCTTTGAGCTGCATTTGGGATCCCCCGTTTAGGGATGGGATAGTAGAACCACTTGCATTCCAATAGTCGTATGAGGCTTGACTCAGTAGGGTGGGACAGTTGTGGGTGGCGGGAACTTTCATGTCCTTAAAGGAGCTAGAGGAGGCCCCGGGCTTAGATAACCTCTCGCCCTTTCGTTATCTGCAACTAAAGGGGGCTCTCACCGAAGGCAGATGGGGGGACACCCTAAGGAGGGAATGAACAGACTTTGAAAAATTCCTGATCTCGAACAAGGGATCTAAGGATGTGATATCCAGACTCTATAAACGCCTGCTCCTGGCAGCCCCGAGAGATCCTCCGCCAACGCAGGTGCAATGGGGTAAGATCTAGGGAAGGACATTGACGATAGGAGATGGACCTTCATGTGCAGACAGGCCAATCGCTCAACTGCTTTGCTCCAGTACCGCCATCAGGCTCTGCAACTGCTGCACAGATGGCACTATCCCCCACAGAGGATAGCACGGATGAGGGAAGGATACGACCCACATTGTTGGAAGTGTCATGTTGAAAAGGGGGATTATGTACACATGTGGTGGAAATGTCAGGTGGTGCAGACGTACTGGGAAGAGGTCCTGTCCTGGATAAAGGGGGTGGATGGGATAGGGAGGACCTTATCCCCATGGCTTCTCCTTTTTGGGGTTGGTGAGAAGGGAGACCCCGGCGAGACACATGACCATATGTTCCAGGTCATGTTAATAGCAGCTAGGTGCTGCGTGGCTCAAAGATGGAAAACTCCACGAATACCTGTGGAGAAAGAGTGGATCACCAAGGTTCGTGCAATTTATGACATGGCGTTTCCAACTCATTTTATAGATGAATCCAGGTCGAACATTGAAGGACTGTGGCTCCCCTTTTTTGAAAAATATGGACGGTCTTTTTGAAGTGCTTGGGGAACATTTAAGGAGGGGACCTGGTAGCGTACAGGTTTGGGGGGAGAAACGGTGACTGTGGGATATGTTGCTGGTGATGAGCAATGAAAAGGGTTGGTTGGTGTGCCCAGGGTTCTAGCGTACGCAGTAGAGCTACTCTGAATGGTAAATGAAATGATGTATAGTGCGTCCAACCCTTGATGTAACAACAAATGAACGGTCCATGGCTAAGAGGAGTGGTGAGGATGGGGGGGTAATGTTATAATTGAACCTAAACTAAACGATATGTTAAAATTGTTATTATATGATGTTATACCCTAAATGCCAATTAAAGCTAATTTTCAACAAAAAAAGTCAGAAACCCTGACAATTAGAGATGGCATGTAAGAGGCAGACTGGTACATTGTTTCAGGGTGTGGAACCAGTTGGCCCCAGACATCTGCGCCAGAAGGACGGTCCGACTGGGTGACCAGATCAAGTTCTCATGCATCTCCCAGGAATTGGGAACGATTCAGAATCTGGTTCCCATGAACAAGATACAGAAAGAGGCTATAGTGTCGTCAGTCCAGGATCTCCTGGTGAAAAGGGCAATTGCTAAGGTCTCAAAAGCACAAAATGGTCAAGGCTTCTATTCAAGGGTGATTCTGGTTCAGAAGCCCAACCACAAATTCTGCCTGATTATAGTTCTGAAGGCCCTGAACGAGTTTGTCAGAACATGCCCATTCTAGATGAAGACTCTTCAGAAAATCATCTGAGCTGTCCAGAAGGGGGACTGGCACCTATCGACCTCCAAGATGCGCACTACCATATACCCATCCACGGTACAACGTTCTTTCATCGTCAGGCATTTCAAAGCCTGCAGTTTAAACGTGTTTGACAGTTCATTCAATTATTTTGGGGGGGGTGGGAAAGGGCAGATAAGTGGTTGGGGGGGTTGGGTATAGTTAAAAACAGGTGCCACCCCCAACATCTTTACCAAACCTCTGGCCCCTCTGGTGGCAGTCCTCCATCTAGAGGGAATCCAAATCTATCCATATCTTGCCAAATGGAAGGTCCAAGCAGCACTGAGAACTTCAGCAGTCAGACAACTGTACAAGGTCTGTCTAGCCCAGACCAAATGGGGGTTCCTGATTAACAGGGACAAATCCCATCTGACTCCGTCAAGGAACCTACAATTCATTGGAGTCCATTTATGTATAGCGGAGGTGAGAGCTCAGCTTCCCTTAGACAGGGCTATTCGGTTGCAATGCCTACTTATAGCAGTCTTGGGGAAAGACGAGGGAACGACCAGGGACATGGCCTCCTGCGTCTTTGTGGTCCCTTGGGCAAAACTATACCTGAAGCCCCTATTGAGTCACATTCTCAGATACTCTCAACACGTCAATCAGTTTTTCCCAATAACAGATGCCCTGAGGAGGGACCAGAGGTGGTGGGGAGCTCTGTCTCACCTCAGGAAGAAAGTAAGCTTGAATCAGTCAACAAAGATCATCCATACTTTCAACATCAGTTGCACAGGCTGGGGTACCACCTTACACTGCTTGGTACACAAGAAAAAGTGATCCTTCCCAGAGTTCCAGAGATACTCCCATTGGAAGGAGCTGGCTGCTATACGGAAGGCCTTGTGGGTCTTCAAGGGGTAGTGAAGAACCAGGCAGTGGTAGTAATCTAACATGGATAGTGAACAGACAATGGCAAAGCCTTTTCCTACGTAACTCAGCAGGGGGAAACAAAGGTCAGGGCCTTGAAGGTTCTGGCGATAGAGATTGGTCTGCTGGCGGAACAGTTCTTGGTGTCCCTGGAAGCCATCCAAATCAGCAGAAAGCCTGATTGTCATGAACCATTGGACGCGTCCTTTCTGGACTTCCTGGTCCCTGACCCATAGGGGCTTGCACTCAACAGTACTCCCAACATGGCCGCCGAACGCGGAACGCTGTTTACCAGTTTCCACGCCTTACGCATTATGTTCTATAAAGCGGACACGCCCCCACAGCCCTGCGCATTTCAACGCTACTGCTTGCCGTGGCTAGACGTGTGCTGCTGTAGTTCGCTTTGCTTATCCTTTTGATTCCTAGTTCCCGGTCCCCCTAAATTCCTCCTCCTTCATTCCCCCTCTTTTTTGTCCTCTATTGCATCCCGGATCTCTGTGCACTCGTTCCCCGAGTGCGCTCTTCGCCGTTTCCTGGAGAAACACACAAGCCCCCATCGTGGCTCAACCTGACATTGATCGACCTTTCCTAGTGGAGACTGATGCCTCCAACTACGCCATTGGAGCAGTCCTAAAGCAGGAGTTTGAGGACAAGTTAGAACACCCCATCGCTTATCTCTCGCGAACCCTAACTCCTAGCAAGACCCATTATTCTGTTCTGGAAAAGGAATTGTTAGCCATCCGTCAAGCCTTTACAGAGTGGCGTCATCTACTCCTGGGAACAAAACATCCTGTTCAGGTCCGTACAGATCATCGGAATCTTCAAGTTCTACAATCCCTGGAATGTAGGAATAGTTGTCAAGCCCATTGGGCCTTCTTCTTTGTCCAGTACCAGTTCCAAATCCATCATGTTCCTGGAACACACAACATAATTGCTGACGCCTTATCCCGATGTCCCAACTACAAAACTCTTGAAGATCGATCCTTCCCAAAGATGTTTCCCCATACAATTTTCGTAGCCCAAGCAATCAAACTCCTGGAAGACATTCGGATTCAAACCCAATCCTCTGAGATCTGGAAGGAATTTACTGGGAAGAATCGATGGAATCTTAAAACAAAGGACGGGTATCTGTTCAAGGACAATGGCCTGGTCATTCCCACACAGAGACTGCGACAAAGGATTACAAGCCTCTGTCATGATCCCCTTCATTCAGGACATCGTGGCATTACCAACACTCTCCGTTTAATACAAAGACAGTTTTGGTGGCCAAAAATGAAGGTTGACGTCCAGCAGTACATCCAAGCCTGTGCAGTCTGCAATCAAAACAAGCATGATAACAAGAGGCCGGCGGGTCTCCTACTCCAACCAACGCTACCAACAGGACCCTGGGAATTTATCGCTACAGACTTTATTGTGGAACTACCACCTTCCAGGGGATACACAAGTATCATGGTTACCATTGATTTATTCACTCACATGGCTCATTTTACACCCTTGTATAAACTACCATCTTCCTTAGAACTCGCTGGAATCTTCCTGGAACACATATTCCGACTTCACGGACTCCCTTCCAAGATCATATCAGATAGAGGTCCTCAATACATATCTCAATTCTGGAAACACTTATGGCGTATACTAGGAATCCAATGTGCCCTCTCCTCAGGCGTCTCTGATAAAACCATACGTCCAGACCTCCCGGACTGCTCCAAGATCTACCCCTGTGGTGTCGATGACCAGCTAGAATACGAAGTGTCCAGAATATGTGACTCCAGGTACAGACGTGGTCAGCTACAGTATCTGGTTGAGTGGAAAGGCTATCCACCCAGTGAACGCGCATGGGAGCCAGTCTCAAACCTAAACACCCCCAGACTACTTCAAAGGTTCCACCTTATACACCCGGGCAAACCCGGAGTAACAGGCCTTCGGAGGAGGTATGCGGTCATGAACCATCGGACGCGTCCTTTCTGTACTTCCTGGTCCCTGACCCATAGGGGCTTGCACTCAGCAGTACTCCCAACATGGCTGCCGAATGCGGAACGCTGTTTACCAGTTTCCGCACCGTACGCATTACGTTCTATAAAGCGGACACGCCCCCGCGGCCCTGCGCGTCTCAACGCTACCGCTTGCCGTGGCTAGAAGTGTGCTGCTGTAGTTCGCTTTGCTTATCCTTTTGATTCCTAGTTCCCGGTCCCCCTAAATTCCTCCTCCTTCATTCCCCCTCTTTTTTGTCCTCTATTGCATCCCTGATCTCCGTGCACTCGTTCCCTGAGTACGCTCTTCACCGTTTCCTGGACTTTCCCCGGACATCTGAACATTCCAGCAGACGGAATGCTGAACGCACGCTGGAACCCGAGGACCGACGCACAGAGTTATACAAGACACGAACTGTTCGGAAGAAGACTCCATCGAAGAACTCCAACAAACAACATAGACAGGTGAGAAGGGGAGAAACCTGTGACACTGATGGGTCTTCAAGCGGGTAGGGATGAACCAGGCAGTGGTAGTAGAACAGACAATACCACAGCCCTATCCTACATAAACTGGCAGGAGGAAACAAAGTCAGGGCCTTGCAATTCCTGGGGACAGAGATTGGTCTGTGGGCGGAGAGGTTCTTCTTATCCCTGGAAGCAGTCCACAACTGGGGAGTGCAGAATGTAGCGGCTGACAGGCTCAGCAGGAATTTGCCAGAGAAAGCAGAGTGCTCCTCAAAGAATCAGGTCTTTTCAGAAATCTGCCAGAGGTTCGGGACCCCTTGGATAGACCGGTTTGCCTCCCACAGAATACTCAAGTCGACAGATTCATCTCCAGGTTCCAATTTCCAGGGGCATGGGGGGGGTGGATGCTGTTAGGGAGATTTTCATTTCTGTGCTAATTTCCTCCCACTTTCGAGACCACCAGCTCTTTTGCTGGACTTAGGACTTTTAAATTTTAACTCCTGAGTGCGTGGGACCATTTTCTCACTCTCCCACTGTTTTTGGAGTCTGTCAAACTCCATAGGTATCTGCTTTTTGTATAGTAACACAGAACACCTTCAGTGCAGTGTCACCGAGAAGTCCTTTGGATTTCTCTTAAGGTTTAAATAACTTTTCTTGGTTAGACTACTGTTCCCAAGAATAGTAAGGTGAAATTGATCTTACCTTTTCTGTTTGTAGGTCCAGCACACACCATCTTATGTGGAGTGCTGGGGGCTACTTAGTAGCCCCTTTTTCCTACTTTCTCATGTAACATTTTTTGTTACCCTCGCTGCTTTCAATGGCTGGTGGCATTGGTTTAATCTTTACTAGCAGTGTGCTTTTCTACCGCAGGCTGAACCCTCAGCTGCAGTACAACCCCCGTGGGTGTCAATTTTGTCAAAATGTCCCCCCATCTTCTTTTTTGCCATTTTCTGTTTGTGAGGTCTTTCTTGGCTTTTACTCTGTGGGTTGAGACAGCTAAGAGCCCTTTGTGTGTTTTGCCGTTGGTGGGCTTCAGCCCTGAAGCCCGCCCCTGGCTCCAGTGTGTCTGGAAGGACAGGAAGTGAGGGAAGATCCCTGAACTCCTCTGTCCTTTGTCTCTAGGAGTGCCTGAATGAAACCAGTCCTCATTGGCCATCTGTCTGTCTTGGAAGGACAGACACCCTGCTGTGTGATTGACAGCCTAGGCTGTGAATGGATGGGACACTTGCTGAAAAGGTGAGGGTTCTGGGACTAGAGGCAGAGTCGACCACTGAAAGAAACATCCTAAGCAGAAATCGTGAAGAGAGGCCCACTGCAACCTCCTTGAGCTTGAATAGCCCGGTGAAGCCCTGCTGCTGTGCTGACCTCTTTTTTCGCATCGACAGAGAAGCTCCGGATGGGATGACTTCCTCCCTTGGGTTAGTGGGACCAATTAACCCTTAGACAAACTCCACTTTGGGGCAATCCCCGACTTACTGTGCCTCTCTGTTGCTGCAGATGCCCAATGCCAGGGGTGGAGTGTCCATAACCGAGTGCAACGTCTGCCGTGGAACGAATCCAGCGAAAAGCTCCAGGAGCCTCCTAAGGACACTCCAGAAGCAGGAAATCCCAATCCAGAGTCCCCTCACCAGAGTCCAGGACCGAGGGAGCAAGGAAAGTCCAACCGGAGATATTCGATCTGCATCAGTGCTGTTTGCGAGGTGCTGAAACCACAAAGTGCCGCTGAATCAAAGAGAGCCTGTAGCTGCCAAAGTCCTTCCAGAGTACTGCTACAGGAGCCCTCCAGACATCCTCCCTCTTGTCCCCACGACTGAGGATCAGGAACCAGGGTGTCTTCTTGGCTGTAGCAAGACGACATTCAGCTGGACCACTTTTCTTCTAACCAGAGATACTGCTTGGGCGTGAGGGTACTTACCTTCTTGCCTTAAGTCGTGCTGTCTCACTTGAGATTTGCACTTCCTTAACTTTCTGAGTTGATTTCAACTCCCCTTTGCACAGGCTTAACAGCTTGCGTTCCTATAGTGATTTTCGGAACTATCTGACTTTGTGAAAGACTTTTTATCCAAGAAGTGCATCAGAAATATAGACGTTGTCCAATTGACTTTGGCTGTCCTGGCTCCCTAAAGGCACCTTTCTGAATCAATTGACTTTAGCATTGCTTGTCCCTCATAAGGTTGTAATTTGTTGAATAATTTTACTGCTGGGAAAGGCTTACCTAGATTTCTTTGGAGGGTTCCAACTGTCTTACTCTTAGAAGAAAGTATGTTCTAACCTTTCTATTTTTCCTTAACCCTTCCTTTCTGAAACTCAGAGTCTGAAAAGTATATTGGCGTTATATATAAATGCAATACTATCCTTGTTATTGAAGTCACTTCAGGGTGTAGGAGAAATGTACTAGTATATCCAAAGAGTATTCACCAACTTTATTGACTGTTGGAAAGTTATTCCAAAGTTTGCTTGACTGTTACAAAGAATTGCCTTTTTAAAGAAGCTGAACTAAAACGTGATGTGTAAATAAATATATATTTATAACTGAAACCTTGAAAGTGATACTTGGTTACTTGTATTGACAGATTTCATTTCTACAGCTCACATTTACTCATCTTGAGATAGGCCTGGCTGCTCAGTCACACTACCAACTTGTGTAGTACAGACCTATACCAAAAGGTGGGTTACCCAATACCAAGCAGATACATCTTGTGTAGTCTCACACAGTGTGACTGCACCAATTCTTACCTAACAGATGCAATATTGTCGGAATGGCCCAGGACACAGGTATATGCTTTGTGTGACGGATCAAGGGAATTTGTCCCTTCTCCCCAAGGTGGAGGACACAAGTAACAACCCCATGAAGACAGAAATTAGCATCCCTGCCCAACTCCATCCAACAACCTCACCCACTCCATGAACACTACCAAGTGCCATAAATTAGATGGATTTTTGAATGTTAGCAGTTGCCACATTTGGATGGAGTTGTGGACGTTGGCATGCGCCGGGCCTGGCGGGGTAGTAAATGATGGCTGGTGCTGCGCCTGGACGTAGTTGCGAGTGTTGGCATGTGCCACGCTTAGATGGGGTTGTGATCGGTAGCCTGCATGAGCAGCTGGATAGGATTGTGAATGCCGACCAGTGCCACATCTGAATGGCGATGCGGTTATTAACCGATGCCGCGCCTGGACTGCATTGGGAATGCTACTGAGACCAGATTGGATGGAATCGCGAACACTTGCTTGCCTCACATATAGACAGGTTTCCAAGGTGGGCAAGGGCTGAATTTGGACTCAGTTGGGAATGTTGGTGGGTGTCATAAATAGAGGGGATTGCGAATGTTGGCCGGCGCCGGATCTAGATAGAAATGCAGAGATGATCACATGCCACACCTAGAAAGAACATGAAAATTTAGCACATCACTTCTAGATAGTGATGTCAATAACCAATCCACTAACAATTTCACTCCTGTGCATACACCTCTCAAACTCTAACCAAACCCAACCACAACCCTATAGCACAACAAACCGCACAAACTTCACTACACTGCAACAACAAAACAAACCACACATAGGCTTGCACAACAGCACACGACGGCTACCGACCGGAAAACACCCCAAGCCCAGTGAACAGTGTTAACCGGGCTGAGGCTGCCAACAGCACATCACTGCTCTTTTGCACTTTTCCCCGCTTATTCCCACTAACTCACCCTCCTTCCCTTTTCAGAGCCGCCAGAGCGCCAGGGGACCAAACTGGTGGTGATAGTACGCGGTACAAACATCCTTTAACATTAACATTATCACAGCAAAGCACATGAAGCAGAGTTAACTTTGAAACCAAATAGATATGAAAGTTGTGAATCCAAAGACAATCATTATACCACACAGTTAACTTGTCACAGAAAAAGCTACAAAACTGATTTAACATTGAAATCAGATAGACACGATGGTTACATATCAAGAGACAAGCTGGATGAGAAGCTGGGCAAGGAGAGAATCAATCAGTGGAAGAAAATACCCTGGGAAAGTGGAAAAATAATTTGCTATCCTGTACAAGAGCAAATTTAATACTAAAGCGAATGAAAGACATGGCCTTGAGCTGAAACACAGAAGCCAGTTACAAAACTAAGTGATTCAAGAAAAGTGGAACTGTTATAACATAAGAGTGAAAACCCATCAAACATTATTCCCTCAAAAGCTCAGGTCTATGATCAAAACCATAAACTTGCTAAGAAAGAATCAAAAGGGATTCAAGATGAAGAGAGAAAGTTCAACATCCCACTTGGGGAACTAAAGAGATGAATACAGGAAGTCATGAGAGACTATTTGCGGATTGTCTATTACAAACTGGTGCTAGCAGTAACCCCAGGAGAAGGCAGTCATTCTCCTGGCCTAAGTTAGTTTTAACTTAGTGGTAGGGTCTGTTAGGGTAGTGTGACTAATCCTTGAATGTCGTCCCTTCTCTCTTATGGGTCGAGGTTGCCCTGCTCATGGGACCAGGGTGGCACATACATAGTCGAATAATCCCCCTGGGGGTGGTGTACCATGGGAGGATCACATGGGCAGGGGAAAACTCGTAAGGGACGAGGGACAATACACTAGGGAGAATTCAGTATTTACCCACCCGTCACAACCTCCCTCACCCTCTTGCCCCATAGAACATCCTGTAACCCCATACACTTCCATGTACCTGTGTAAGATAGACACTTCCACCACCTTAACAAGTACTGGGACAACGAAGAGTAGGGACTAACCATGTGAATACTTTAGGAAAACCGAGACTTGAAGAACATCAGTACCTCAGAGAATCATGGCAGTGAGGATACTGCGAAGAGGAAGATGCAGGGAGTGATGAGGAATAATCCAAGGAACCAACACGCACAGTCTAGTCAATATGGAAAATTAATCGCAATGGGTTCTCTAAAAGGAAAGGATGGACTAACTTTGTCGAACCGCCCTACCCTGGAAGAACCCTGAAGTTCATGGAAGCTGGAGAAGGAGAACCGACCGGGACGTTTTTGCGAGAAGGGAAAGCAAGTCCAGAGATGGTCTGGTGTCAAATGGACACGAAGGAGAAGCCGAGGAAGAAACTCCCAATGAACCGGGAGGTCGTAGAGAGCGGGAAGCACTGGTTCAACCGCAGACCAAAGAAAAAACAAGGGCGGCGAGGGAGATGCAGAGGGCCCCAGCAAGTGGGATAAAAGTGGGCAAACACAGAAAGGCTCTACATATAAGGTCTGGGACGCCAGGGCAAGAACAATATTGGACTGCAGAAGCATCCATCAAGAGTGATAATCACAGTCACAGCACCTGTCAAGACAGTGTACCAGGTGAACTACAAATAAAGGCAGGATATGCAATTCTGGGACCCATACGTCTAAAGCAAAGCATTGCGAGTGCTCATCTTAGTCACAGTACCTGGCAGGAGAGTACACTAGGTAGACCACCTGAAACAGCAGAATATACAAGTGTGGGACACGCACACATAAAACAGTACCAAAGCATCAAGAGTGCACACAATCATCACAGTGCCTGGCAGGAGCATGTACCAGGTGGAACAAACAGAGAAGTAGTTGTTAATCATTTCAATACCTGGCAGTGAGGCCACCCAACTAACCCATCAACAAAGAAACTGAAAAAGCAAGAGCAGACAAATACCTCTTCTTCAGCACAGTTGTGGAAGAGAAGAATACACCAGGGGAAGGGAGTCATCCCCTATGATAGTTGTGAACATTAAAAGACTTGTGTAAAGAAGGAAGAAGAAGAAACCCGGGTGAAGGAGCCATCACCTATGCTTGTTACAAACAGTGAAAGAGAGCCAAGGAAACAGGAATCTTTGCTCGGGAAAACATGCTAAGAACTGTCAAATCTCCTATCCAGAAGGAGCGAAGCACCCTTCTGGACCTCCTATAAACATTATCCTTAATTGAATATAAGTGTTAGGGACAGAAGTAGGTTTGACACACTGGTGGACTTTTATGATTTTCTGGACATTCTGACAACCCTTAGTTTATTAGTTGAGGCAGGGAAACCCCTCTTCGTAATAGGCATAGCTATGTTTTTCCTTTTCTTTTCATGAGAATAAAAGTCTATAGCCAAAAGCATGCTACCTTTGTGCCGGTCCATTACGTCTACACCCTGTAAGGGAGGCATGGTGCCACAAGTAGACACTGACACAAGATTGCAAGTTTCAAAACCTTTATTGGTATATTTTGGATGGGGGTTGGGAGAACTCCTAGCTTGCCCTAATACTAAAATGGGAGTAATCTCAACCATAACCTAAAGAAAACACAGTCCTGGTAAGTCTTGTCAAAATAATAATGGCCTACGGTAAAAAAAACAAATGCCCTTACTCTAAGATGGCAAATGGGTGAAGGGATATGGATTGGGTCAAAATAAAATCAGTGTGAAAAACAAATGTCAGTGTGGCTGAGCAACCGTCTCGCCCCACGTTTTGCAGCACATGGTGAGGTGGCTAACATGGCTTGGGTGACACACTCTTGCTCCAGACACACGGATGCAGACAGAAAATCGTGGACCAGGGCCCACTTGGCCTACCACGATCAATTTCCTTTTTCTGGCAGCTCAACAAAATGACTACAGTTCACAATCGCGGCTCAGCTTCCTCTCCAGAAGTACAATTTCACCCAGGTCTCCCTCTGCTGGGCTCTGACCTTTGTATCACAGTTCATGGGGTTCCCTTCTCCAAGCTTTTTTTCACATTCATTAGTCTCCCCTCCGTTGGGCTCAAGCCTCTCTTTTACTTTCCTACTGTCGAAGACTTTCAAATGTAAAAGGATTTTTCTAAGACCTCTGTATGACCACTTCGACCTTCTCTTGCTTTTCCCTTACAACACAAAAGTTCCTTGATTCTTTATAACTTCGCAAACATACAAAAAGCAAGATCAAGAAAATCTTCACCAAATGACACTTTCTTGCAATGCCTTCTGGTACTTGCAGTTGTTCAACAAATCTTCACCAAATGACACTTTCTTACAATGCCTTCTGGTACTTG
The DNA here is from genome assembly GCF_040938575.1 of Ambystoma mexicanum. Lineage (NCBI taxonomy): Eukaryota > Metazoa > Chordata > Amphibia > Caudata > Ambystomatidae > Ambystoma > Ambystoma mexicanum. The sequence goes on along the minus strand of NC_090921.1, from coordinate 1,019,932,631 downwards.
CAGTTTTCAATCTCAGGCTCCAATCTGTCGGCCGCACGCCTTGTTTCCCACTTTCTCCATGTATTTCTTGTCTGCGCGATATAACAAAGACCTTCAATTGTACCGCTTCTGTCAGGAATTGCCAGTGGAAACTATGGAACGTCTGGAAGCATTGACTTTACAGGTTAACGTTCTAGTCCTCACCAGACATGGCGTCCTGTCCTATATGTTCCGGCTCCGCCCACTCAGCCGATGCGTTGTATCTGTGTTTTTCTACATGTTACTACGCTCTTCACTCCAGTTGAATTTGTGCTAGAGTTTTCCTTCTTTTGCCATTCTGTGTAGATTGCTTCCTTTTTCTCTGTATTCCTTGTTCCCCTGTTGTTGGTATACCTTTGTGTACTGTGTTATTTAGTTTTTTCTTTCCTCTTGGAGGATTGTTTTCTTTACGGCACTCTGTCCGTTTCTGCCTTATTGCCTTTCGTCCGCCTCGGACGCTTGTTTATTTACTTTACTTCCTTTGCAGCACTTGCCGCAAAGGCTCACTGCTTTCATCCCCTTCGGACATTTGTTTACTTTACTTTCTTGGCAGCGCTTGCTGTACGGGGTCACTGCCTTATTCCGTCTTGGACGTTTTATTTTCATAACTTTCCTTGCAGCGTTTGCCGTTCCAGCTAACTGCTTACGTCCTCCTTGGGCGTGAACTGCCTTTAAGATCCTTTTTCTTTATTTTGCTTTCCCCTTTATGGAGCCTGTCCATTCTATGTTCTTTCTTCTGTCTACTCCAGTTGCTTTTCTCATCTGTTATTCCAGTCTCTCTCCTTTTGTTCTTTTCCTTTTGTACTCCTTTTGGATTACGCCTCCCACAGGCATTTTTGCTGGACTTTGGTCTTTGGACATTGCACTTACATTGGAATCCACCATCTTTACCAGGGTTTTTTCTGCCTTCCGGCTTTTTGCCTGGGAGCGAGGCTGGCCCCCTGGGGTTCCCCGAGGGCAGAGTCTCACCTCTGCCAAGGTGGCCTCCTGAGGGGCCGGACCTTATTTACACGAGAGAAAGGGACAGAAACTCAAGGTTCAAAAACCCCGGAAGAAGAAGAAGGAGTGGAAAAGGACGGAAGCGGTTCTTACGGATCTTACTTCAGAAGAATCAGGTGAAGAGAAGGGGGAGACAGACACTGCGCCTGACAGCATACAACGCCCAACGCAAACCATGGCTTCCTTGGAGCAGTACCAAGAATTGGTGGCTGCATTGCAGAATTTAACCACAGAAGTACAATCCTTGCGAACAGAGAACATTGCTCTCTGACAACAGGTTGTCTTACACCGTAATGATCGTGGCGACTTGCCAACTATGCCGCTCTCTTTCGGCAAATATAACGGACACCCTGGGGGACTGAAGGATTTCATAGATGCCTGCAAAGTATACTTTGCCTTCCGACCCCATGCCTATGATACCGCCAGAACCAGAGTAGGTTTCATCATTGCTAACCTCACTGGTAACGCCCTATCTTGGGTTACCCCTTTGGTGATGAATAATGATCCATCCCTGAACGACTATGACCGCTTTTTGGAAATGTTTAAGGAGAGGTTTGATAGACCCGAAGTACTCTACTCTTCTTTAGAGGCTATTCTTGATGTTCGACAGGGAAACACCGATCTTCAAACATACATTTCCCGCTTCCAGAGACTCGCAGCCAAGGCTGACTGGCCTGATTCAGCCCAACAGACCATATTCAGACGGGGTCTTCATGACGATATCAAGGACGAGCTGGCGCGGGTAGCTAGACCTGCTTTGTTCCAAGATCTGATGACTTTGTCCCTCCAAATAGAATTCCGATTGCAAGAACGCTGGCAGGAAAGAAGACGTCTTCGTGGAACACCTCAGGCTATCCATCTCCCTTCTCCCTCACCGCAAACCAGAGCTACAACCACTGCAGAAGAACCTATGCAAATTGGAGCCGCCCGAGGACCCTTGACTCCAGAAGAGAGAAGACGACGACGTGATACAGGATTGTGTATGTACTGTGGTTCTTCCAAGCACTTATTAAGAGACTGTCCAGAGGTGCCCCTCGATGGAAGGGAAACTCCAGCCCCTGCTCTGCTGCAAGGGAAGTGTCGGGGATTTGACAAGTACCCTTGCAACAACTCAAGAACCCTAGAAGATTCGGCAGAAAACAGTCTGATGTTGTTTAGGGTACATTTATGGTTGTCTGAGTCTGGTCCCACCGAGGTATTGGCCATGTTGGATTGCGGAGCGGCAGGTAATTTCATGGACTTAAAATGGGCCACGGAACACCGAGTGTCTACAAGGACAAAGATAACCCCTATACCAGTAGAGGTTGTAGACGGCACACCACTGTCTTCAGGACCCATCACTACAGAGACTATCCCTTTGAAGAAGAGAATGGGCCATCATGAAGAGTATGTGGTGTTCGATCAGATCAGGGCAGCGCACTTTCCTTTGGTGATTGGAATTCCATGGTTAAGAAGACATAACCCGCACGTCGACTGGGCTGCCAACAGGGTGAGCTTCAACTCCCCGTTCTGTAAGGCCAACTGCATGAACCAACCTACCGACTACACCACTAAGGTACAAACCAAGGAGGGATCTTCAATCCACCGTCCCTTGATAATATCCTTGGTTCCTCTCCAATATCAAGAATTTTCAGAAGTATTCTGGATACTGTACCCAGATTATTGCCTCCTCACAGTGCAGAAGACTGCTGCATTGACTTGATCCCTGAAGCAGTAGTCCCTTTTGGACGCATGTACCCTTTGTCACTCCCCGAGCGGAGAGTCCTTCACGATTACTTAGATGCTAATCTGCAGAACGGGCTCATCAGAGAATCTAGATCCTCCTGTGGGGCCTCTCTATTTTTTATCCCTAAAAAAGACTCTGCAGCGTTACGCCCTTATATAGATTTTTGAGGCCTTAATAAGGTAACCGTCCGGGACAGATATCCCATGCCGTTGATACGGGACATTCTGGAAGCCGTACAAGGTGCTGTATACTTTGCCAAACTAGACTTGAGAGGGGCGTACCACCTCTTACGTATAAGACAAGGAGACGAGTGGAAAACGGCTTTCCGCACACCATTTGGCTTATTTGAATATAGGGTAATGCAATTTGGCCTTGTGAACGCCACAGCCGTTTTCCAAAGATATATGGACAAGGTGTTTGCTGACATGTTATTCGTATCAGTGGTGGTCTATCTTGATGACATCTTGGTGTTCTCTAGGACTCTTTCTGAGCATCGACAACTAGTCAGGCAGGTGTTACAGCGCCTACAGTCTCATCAACTGCTGGTAAAACCAGAAAAATCCCAGTTCGAAACGACTTCTGTGTCCTACTTGGGATTTATCCTATCCAAAGAGGGAATAGAGATGGATCCAATCAAGATAAAGGCGATAGAGAGTGGAAGGAACCGACCAACATCAAGGAATTGCAAAGCTTCCTAGGATTAGCTAACTTTTATAGGAGGTTCATTCCCAATTTCTCAAATACAGTGCTTCCTCTCACTTTTCTACTAAAGAAATGGGTTAAGTTTGCCTTTGGGGAGAACCCTAGAGAAGCGTTTGTGACTCTCAAGAATTGCTTTTCTACTGCACCCATATTGGTCCAGCCGGATCAAACCAAGCCTTACATATTGGAAACCGATTCTTCCATAGGGGCGGTCGGGGCCATCCTGCTGCAGGAATCAGAGGACGGATGTGAACATCCGGTCGCTTATTACTCTAAGACCCTGACTACCAGTGAGTGCAATTATTCTGTGCTCGAAAGGGAGCTGTTAGCGATCAAGTTGGCCTGTCAAGAGTGGTGCCATCTCTTACAAGGTGCCGCCCACTGCTTTATCATTCGAACAGATCATCGTAACCTTCGGGTTTTACAACAGATGGAATGTACCAACGCACGTCATGCCAGGTGGGCCTACTTCTTCCTACAGTTCGACTTTATCATCACCTTCATTCCCGGAACTGAAAACAAGAAGGCAGATGCCCTGTCTCGGAGTCTCGGTGAAGGCTCCGGTGTGTAAATGGGTCACGACTTGGTCTTTCCGGGATTGAAGATCGTAGCATCTACACTATCTTTCCTCCAAGAGTTGATTCCCCAGTACAACACCAACTCCAACCTTTCTCCTTCTATCACTCAAGGAAGGGATGGGTTGTACTACCATGAAGAGGCTCTGTTCATTCCCACTAAGAGGCTCCAGAAACTCATCCTATCATGGTTTCACGACACCCCTTTAACAGGTCATCCAGGTGTTAGGAAGACTTATAATCTCCTACGTAGGGGGTTTTGGTGGCTGGCGCTTAAAAAGGATGTGGACCAATACGTATCGACCTGTTCTGTTTGTACTTCCAACAAACATCGGACGGGAAAACCTTTAGGATTGTTACAAAAACACGCTCTACCTGAACGCCCTTGGGAACATATATCCACCGACTTCATTGTGGATCTCCCTCCGTCAAATGGCATGACTGTGATAATGGTAACAATTGATTCATTCAGTAATCTAGCCCACTTCTTGGCCTTCAAGCAAGTTCCCTCTGCTTCTGAGACTGCGGCTGTTTTTCTCTGAGATATAGTCCGCCTGCATGGGTTGCCCCGGACTATAGTGTCCGATCGCGGGCCTCAATTTACTTCAAAATTCTGGGCTTCTCTTTGCCAGAATCTGGGTATCCACAGGGCCCTTTCCTCAGGTTACCACCCACAGAGCAATGGGCAGACTGAAAGACTGAACGCCAGCCTGGCACAATATTTGAGGTGTTTCTGCAGTCCTCAGCTGGGAGAATGGCATTGTTTCCTTCCGCAAGCAGAGTTTGCCTATAACAATGCCCTTCATACATCGATTCAAATGAGTCCATTTTTTTGTACGTATGGGTATAATCCCTAGCATTTGCCTTGGCTCAGTCCTCCTTCTAACAAAATCCCTGCCCTAGATGGAGTATTGAAGGATCTGTACGAAGTCCATGAGCTCGCTAAGAGGGCTCACCTGGCCAGTCAACAAACTCAGAAGAGATGCGCTGACAGAAATCGGGGTTCCAACCCGAAGTGGAAGATAGGACAATTAGTCTGGTTATCCACCCGATTTTTGCCACGATGGGTTCACTCAGGTACATTTTCTCCACGATTCCTAGGGCCTTTCCCGATCGTACAACAAATCAACCCAGTGGCCTTTAAGCTCAAACTCCCTATCTATCTCAAGAGAGTGCATCCGGTCTTCCATGTCTCGTTGCTCAAGGAGCATAAGGAGGATCCATTCCAAAGACCTGTCCATAGGGGGCGTACTCAAGTAACCCAGATGCCTGAAGAATATGAAGTGGCCTATTTGGTTGATTCCCGGTACCGCCAGGGTAGGTTACAATACCTGGTCCATTGGAAGGGATACCCAGTGGAGGAAAGGTCCTGGGAACCAGTGAGCCACATACATGCACCCCGTCTGATGAAAAGGTTTCACCATTTCCACCCGGGTAAACCGGGAGGCCCCCCGAGGAAAAGGGGGCATACTGTCAGTGTCAAAAACCATAAGGGATGATAGGGGATCGACCCCCTCTCCCGAACCACAGAGGTCGAATAGATCGACCCTCCCACCGTGGTTGACACTGGCGTCTGAATAGTAATATAACAGATAACCACGTGGCAGCCAATGGGGGGAAGACGGAGTTAGGGAAAGGGGGTGGATTGACAAAGGGAAGGAAGGGAGACAACATACAATTCACAAATCCTAAGTACACCTGCTCACCTCCAGTCTGTATTCCTGATGCTGAACACCACCTACTACAGACTCACAAGAACTCTACCTAAACCTGAACATGCATAAAACGTAAATGCTCAACATAGTACATCAGCTTTGACATGAACACACATAAGGAGTAAGCGGGATGACACAAACAAGGGAACTGCTCCCATATGAAATAGACATGAACTCATGGCCGAAGGGCAGGCAAGCAACATAACAACATAAAGCACAGCCAACTGAGGACAGAACTCTGCACTCTGGCTTCAGAGAATGGTACCCATCGTCCGGGCTATTTGCACAGTCATATCTGTACTCAAACATGAAAGCGTGATGTCCCTGGTAATTTTCAATATATGAATATAATCACACTTTAAGGCAAAGGTCTATTGCCAATCATAGACCCAAGGGTGAGCGTAGCGTTCATATGACTTGGTAGTACTACATCCACTCCAAACTTAAACATTTCCAACACGGAATGGAATTTGACACCCTCATGGAATAAACATGTAACAAAAAACAGAAGCACTTATCTTGTCCGGGTGCCTCGTGAGCGCACCCAGACTTCCAGTAGTATCGCCTTCAACCTCCGTGAACGGGACGTCCACTGCCGAGGACACCACCGATGCGTGAATGTTCACACCGTGTAGAAAGGTTTCAGCGTGTTCGGCGCCATCCGTGTGAGACACACGTACTGCGGAAGAGGGCAACGAGTAATGAAGCTCGCGCACCCGTTACAAACCGTGTCTCCACTCGAACTGGTACCGCGGGCCGCCGCATAACTTCAAGCAAAATTACAATCTCTCCTGCATTCTTCCTCCGAGAGCGAACCGCCGTGACCACCCATGCTGTATAATCAATAATTATCAGCACCAGTGCACGGGCGGCCAACGGTTTAGTAACCGTCCCAATTACCTGCAGCTGGCTAGTGGCGGGAGGCTGGAACTACAATCGCCCCAAAGCCTACTGGGTACTGTAGTTCCATACTCATTTCCTATGATACAGTCGTCTGGGCTTGCCCCAGTTCGTATTTCTGACAGTACCTCCTCTCCCAGGGCTCCTTCCAGGACTCTTCCCGGGACCTGCTTTTTCAGGATAACGGTCATGAAACTGTCTTACCAAACGTGGGGCATGAACTGAACTAGCCGGCTCCCATGAACAGTCCTCCAGGCCGTACCCTGTCCATTGAATTAAGTACCATAATGTTTGGTGTCTCCGTCTGGAATCCAGGATTTTCTTGACTTCGTATTCAGTCTGTTCTCCCTTAATAATAGCAGGAGGCTTCTTTACACGTGTCCCAGGAACTGCGGGTTTAAGGAGAGACACATGAAACACAGGATGTATCTTTAACGTAGCAGGCAATTTCAATTTAACAGCCACTGTTGACACACATTTTACAATTTCATAGGGACCGATAAATCTTGGTGCAAATTTACGAGACCCCACCATAGGTAAATTGCGTGTAGATAACCACACTCTGTCACCTACATTATAGCCAGGTGCCTCACATCTTTTTTTCTCTGCTTGTCTCTTGTATTCCTCTTTTGCTTGTTGCAAATTATCTCTAGCCCTTCTTCTAATAGTCATAAGCCATTCTTTTCTTTCCTGCAATACTGGCAATGTTTCCACCTCTGGTAGACGTTCGGGCAACATATTTTATACCTGTCCATATAAACATTCATTAGGGGCCATGCCCAAGGAAGCATGCTCTGTATTGTTATAAGTGAACTCTGCTAACCACAAAGCTTGCACCCATGAGTCTATTCCTTCATGCAAGTAACATCGTAAATACTTCTCCAAAGTTTGATTTACGCTCTCCGTTTGCCCATCAGTCTGAGGATGGTAACTGGTAGACAATGCACACTCTATGCCCAATAATCGACATAAAGCCTGCCAAAATGTGGAGGTAAACGGAGGACCTCTGTCAGACACAATGCTTTGAGGCAATCCATGTAATCTAACAATGTGTTGCAGAAATAATTTCCCCAATTCCCCTGTTCCAGGGATTCCCCGGCAAGGTACAAAATTGGCTTGTTTGGATAAATAATCTACTGTTACCCAAATAGTATCATATTTGTCATCAGGAGGCAAGTCAGTTATAAAATCCATTGAAATATGAGACCAAATCTTTTCCGGGGTTGGCAGTGGTTGCAGTAATACTGCTTTCTTTACATGATCAGTCTTACTACATATGCACGTCTCACATCTTTGAATGTATTTTATGGTATCTCGTCTAAAAGTGGGCCACCAAAAATACCTTTCTAACATCTCCTGTGTCTTTTTTCCCCCAGAATGTCCAGCCAATGGTGAGTTATGGCACCAGTGTAATGCCTTCGTCTGCAATTCAGGAGTCAACAAATATAACTTCCCTGCGTAGTACGGAAGACCATCTCTGACAGTTTCTAGTGATCCTTTCCGCCCCCATTGTCCCCTCTTTTGTTTCCTCATCTCTTGTTTTAGTTGCTGCAACAACCCATTAGTTATGGCTCCTACCACTTTTTCCACTGGCAGGATAGTTCCTACTTCTGTCACCATGTTTTCTGAATGTTGTTACCTGGACAATGGATCGGCCTTACCATTTTTGTTTCCTGGCCTAAAAGGTACCAAGAAATCAAATTCGTTGAAGTATTGAGACCAGCGCAATTGCCTCTGGCTGAGGGTATGTGCTGTTTTAAAATATTGTAGATTTTTATTTTCTGTCAGGACCACCACTTGATGCTTTGACCCCAACAAATAATGCCACTACTCCAAAAATGCCGCTCTAATAGCCAACAGTTCCTTATCAGTAATGGAATAGTTTTGCTCACAACTGGTTAGCTTTCTTGAATAAAATGCAACTGGATGCCAAATGCCTTCCGCATCCTGTTGAGACAACACAGCCCCCACTGCAACGTTAGAGGCGTCTGTCTCCACTTGATACGGTCTTCCCGAATCTGGATGTCTCAACACGGGAGCAGATGTGAATGCGTCTTTCAATTCTTGAAATGCCTTCTCTACTTCCGGAGACCAACAGAACCCTGGTGATTTCTTTAGCAATTTGGTAATTGGAGTAACAATTTTAAAAAAATTCACAATGAATCGTCTGTAAAAATTGGCAAACCCCAAAAATGACTGAATGTCTTTAACACATTTAGGTACTGGCCACTCCAAAACTGCTTGTACCTTTTTCTTGTCCATTACGATACCCAAAGGTGTTAATATGAATCCCAAGAATTCTACTCTTTTGGTATTGAATTCACATTTTTCCAATTTAACACACAACTCGTAGTCCTGCAATTTTTTCAACACAGCTCTCACATGATCTAGATGTTGAGATGTTGAGCCTCAGAAGATGAATAAATCAAAAATATCATCAATATAAATGATAACAAAGATTTCCAAAAACTCACTCAGCACTTCCTGCATAAAGTATTGAAACGCCGCAGGGGCATTACACAAACCAAAAGGCATAACCAAATACTCAAACAAACCAAACTTCGTCCTGAAAGCTGTCTTCCACTCATCTCCCTCCTTAACACGAATTAGATGATACGCACCTCTCAAATCCAATTTCGTGTATACCACTGCAGATTTTACCTGATCCAACAGTACTGAAATCAATGGCAATGGATACCTATTTTTTTTTCCTTTATTTGTTTTAGTTTTTACAAACTTTTACAAAATTTTTAAAATTAGATTAAAAGGATTCATAGTTAAGAAGGAAACTTTTTCAAATGCGTAGTTTACATTTTACACAATACAATTTCTTAAATCTGACAACATAACTAAAATTTACAACAACATATTGGAAAAGCATTTTTTACATAATGATATTAAAACAGACTTTACTCAATTTCACATACATGTTCTATGAATGATAGCACTCTTATTCTCATGGACATGGATTCTCCATGTAGCATTTTTGTCCATAGAAGATCTCTCAAAAGCCATACATTATTTACAAATTCTTTAAAATACATTTCTCTTTTCTCTAGTAACCAAGGGCATTCTGACATAAGATGACGTAGGGTTTCCAATTCATCCTCATCTTTACAAAATCTGCAAGAGCCTACGACCTCGTCATGTCGTGCCCTTATACTTTTAATTTGATTAGTTGACAGCACATTCATACGAAATCTCATATAGCCAATTTTCATTTTCTTACTAGGAAATTTCAACAGGTAGTGTTCCATTTCAGTGATTGGTTTTCCCGCGTGTATAGTTTTGTATCACAAATTATCAAGCAAGTTTTTTCCCAATCGTTCAGTTTAAGTCTTTCTTTTACCAGATTGGGATTTTTCCCCAGGATGTCCATTGTCATACCTATTTCATCAAGTAAAGCTTCACATTCCAACCTTAGACTGGCTATGTATCCATTAGTATCGTTCACGCTAAGCTGAAAATATAGTGTATTTTTTTTGAGAATGCTCATGAGGCAAAGTTTCTTCCACTGGATCAGACTAACAAGAGATTGTATGCCCAGTTCATATCTTATTACCTCAATTGGGATGGATTTAGGGAGGAAGAACAGTGTTGATTTCCAAATTCTGCTTTCTACAGCTTTATATTCAATCTCCATTGTATTAGGCCAAAATTCAGTTCCATACATAATTGTTGGCAGTACCTTGCTTTTGTAGAATTCTCTGCAGGGTTTGAGGGAACATTTACCATATTTATTGTCAATTCTCTTAATTTGGTTTAAAATACAATTAACTTTTGAATTGAGATAATTTACCAGAAAGGTCCTACTAAACTTAGCCACTACAGGGTACCCCAAGAATTGAAAGTTTTCTTTAACTAACAGTTTGTTATTATCCCAGTTCCACCCGAAATTGGTCTTTTGTTGCTTTTTCCCCCCTTTTGTGAGTTTGGTAACAACTGATTTGCCAGGGTTGATCTTTAGTTCTATTCCCAGCATATATTTACCAAAGGTTGTTATGAGTCTTTGAAGACCAACAGGCGTATTGTCTATGAGGAGAAAGTCGTCTGCGTAGCTTGCCCAACAAATTTTCAGATTGCCAAATTTAGGAGAGACCAGTGCCGAAGCGTCCAGGGCTATGCCAACTCCTGCAACATATAGATTGTACAAAGTTGGTCCAAGGATGCATCCTTGTCTAATTCCATTGTCAATGGTGCATTCTCTAGACAGAAGACCATCCGAGCCTAATCTTATCTGTGTTCTAGATTCATTGTGCAAAAAAATAATCATGCTCAACAAGCCCTTAGATATTCCATAGTCATCCAACTTCTGCCAAAGCAAGTTTCGGTTCACACAGTCAAAAGCTTTGCTTAAGTCCGTGGATGCTATATAAATTGGGACATCAATGGACTTCCAGGCGCAAAACTGAAGGCAGTTTATCAGGAGACCTCTACAGTCTGTCCCCATATTTTTGCTGAATCCTATTATTCTGGAATCTAAGATGTTCTTTTCTTCTATCCAGTCGTTTAATCGTTCCAGTACAATGGAGGCAAATATTTTGGAATCTGTGTCCATTATTCTTAAGGTTCGATAATTTACAGGTTCTTCCCTTGCACCCCTTTTGAAAATAGGAACCATATAGGAGAGCTTCCATGAGTCAGGAATAGTATGAGACTCTATTATGTCTTGAAATTGGATATATAGAATCTTGGCCCATAGGTGAGAAGAGTCTTTAAGGATGTTATTGGTAAGTTTATTGGGACCAGGGGCTCGAGAGGTATTAGCTTTTTTTATCTTTGCCTCAATTATGTCAGTGGTAACATCTAGGTCCCATTTCTCCGTTTTTTGTGTGTACTCTACTACCTTTTCAGATGTAAACATTTGCTTAATGTATTTCAGCCATGCATCTTCAGTTATGGGATTTGTCATTTTTCTCCAATTATTATCATCTTTTTGATTTATGAGATCCCAAAAGGCCCTAGTGTTTTTCCCCTGCAGGCTTTCTAACATCTTTTCTCCATCAACCTGGAGTATTTGGATACGTTCCAGTTTTAACCAATTTGTATATTTCTGTTTTAACTTTCTAATTTTTTCTATACCATTCGTGTCGAGGTCAGAGCTCTTGGCTTTTTTCCTTATTTCCCTTCTAAATTCATTTTTATTAGTTCTAATTTCAATAGAGTATTTGTGCTTATGTTTCGTGTTTTGGTTAGTCTGAGGCGTAAGATTTGCTTCTAATACATTTTCCAGGTGTACAGGGAAGCCCTTTACAGAATATCTTGCAATCTTACGCTCTAGCTCACAAGTGTTGAATTCAGCTGGCATACATTTGTTAAAGTTATTGATTTTTTTCTCAGACCACCGAACACGATTACCTCTAGTATTCACACTAAGGTCCATTAAATTTGTGTCCTTCCTATTGGGGTAGATCGAGAGCCATTTTAATTCCAGCAATAGCATTGAGTGGTCACTCGTACTTGTTTCTCGCACTTGTGTATTTTTTACTTTAGGGAGAAGCTTGGCGGATAAAAAGATGAAGTCAATTACAGAGCTTATACCTCTAGTAGCCCAGGTGGCTTTGTCATTTTCCAGGCATTGTAATCCCCACCCTGCAGCCCAACTCATCCACATTCCACCTTCAACTTTCTTTCTTTTACACATTTTGATGTTAAAGTAGTCAGTTGAAAAACAATCTAATATTTCTACTTCCTTCAAATTGCAATTAGCATTTAGATCCCCAGCAAGTATGATACTAGCGTCACCATATTTGGAAAACCATTCATGTAGATTTCGGTCCAATTTTGCCAAAATGCAAGTGAGATTGGAATCCAAAGTTCTATAAACATTCAACAGAAATAGAGTTTCTTTCATATGTCCCACTACTCGTGTCCAAACTGTTCCCAGAATTTCCCCATGTATATCACACATGTCTTCACACTTTGACTGTCCAATTTCTTTTTTAACAAGAGTAGTAATGCCTCCTCTGGGTCTACCCAGCGGACCTTTTTTGGCCAGGATAGAAACAGTGTCAAACCCATCCCAAAAGAAGCTTTTCTGTGAGCCATGTTTCTTGTATAAATAGGAGGTCCGACAATTTGAGGAGATCACAAATTTCACCATTACTTGTTAAATGCTTGTTTCCCCTAGAATTCCAACAAAATTTTTAATATTGACTCAGTCCTAAAATGGTTGGCTTAAAGCTCTCAATTGCGCAATAGATTCTTCTAGGACTTCTGCTACCCGTCTAAATTTCAAATTTTCATTTTTGTCTATATAATTTCCATCCTGTCTTTCAGGTTTTTCGCCATTCCACCGTGTTCCCTTTTTACCTTCGGTCACTTCTTTTTCAATTTCCCATGGGCCTACATCATAACCATATTTGTGAAGGCTCTCCGCCTCCTTCATTATAATGTTTCTAACCAGAGGAGAGTGTATCACGAGCCTGACATAGTCATACCTCCACCCATGTATGAAATCTACGAGTTGTATGTCCTCAGATGTTATTAAGTGTAGTTCAGGGATTTCATCAAATAACTCCAATATTTTTCTCCTATTTAGGGATACAGGACCTCCCTCCTCAAACAAGTATTGTAGTGTCAATCCCGGTGCATGTGGGTATTTAGGTTTACAAAGTTTACAAATTCCCAAGCCATAGGTTACATCTTCACCTCCGTGCATTAGGTCATTGTAATTATTTTGGTTACCATTCTTAGAGTATTCTTCACTAAATTCATCCCTTGCATCTCTCCCTTCATTCTCTCTACATCCCTCTATTCTCTTACTCCTTAGTTCCTCACTTCTTATACCTATAGTAGGTTGTGGTTCATTCCAGTTCTTTTCCTTCAGTATATCCCTTACTATATTCCTAACACTTTCTTCGACTGTCATTTTCTCAGCTTCTTTTTTACTTTCTGGATTTACATACTTCTGTTTTTCATTACTACTTTCACACATTTTTGTTTCTCTACCCTTGGGATATCTGTATTCCTCTTCTCTTTCAACCTCTCTGCTTATTTCCCATATACTCTCCCTCCCATCACTGTTCGGCGTCGTGTGCTGTTGTTTAGGAAGCATACGAACAGGGGGCATAAATATGTCATATACAGCTCTTCCTTCTTTTACCGGGTTAGGGGGTTTGGGTATGTCAACCGTGTGTCTGCCTTCATTTACATTATTTATTATTTGCTCTTTCTTTTTACCCTTAATTAGCTCCTTAGATGTTATATCTCCATTTTTAGGCTTGGGTCTTACTTCATTGGAAATATTAGTCATTTTGTCAGGCTTTTTCCCTTTCAACGCATCACTAAGTCTTATGTCTGAGTTTTCATATTCGGGACCATTTTCGTAGGAAACTCCTACCTCGGATCCCGCTTTAACTTCATGCTCATCATTTTCATTGATGGCTTCTTGTCCAGTAAGACCCTTTCCTATATTGCGCAGATATTTTAGTGAGGATGCCTTTCCAATTTTTAATTCAGCCGCTTTTAACACTCTCTGTTTTTTTTCTCCCTTTTTCTTGAATTTTTTGAGACTACTAACTTTAAATCATCAGCGTCAACTTCCATGTTCTTACTTTTTACCACCAATTCTTCTATTAGGTGTGTAGAGTGTACTGCGTCTTTATTGTTGTTATCAACCTGTGCGTTAGTTATGCTAGCTTCCTTACTATTTACAGCTACTTTTTCGCTGTACACTTTTCCCACTGTAGGACCTATGTTGTTCTCTAAAGGAGCATACACCACATTTGCACCTCTGGTTTCCATCACCTTTAATCTCTCAGTTATATGTCCCAAGCATTCTGTTTGTTTAGTAAGTTCACTGTGAAGCCACTCTTTGAGTTCACATAGTGTAACAATTAAGAAAGTCCTTTCCCTACTTGCGTTGTTAAAGTTGCCCTCTTTGATCCATTCTCTTCCCAATTGATCCTGCTGTGAACTGTCTAACCCTTCCCCCATCATGGCCAACTGTGTTATTCTTCCCTTTGTGAATATAAAAGGGGTGTCTGACATCGGACTAGTTTGTGAGTCTATGATTACTGCACTAGCGGCAAGATTTTCATTGCATTGCTCCTGAAGGCACCCCCCCGTACCCCTCATCCTCAAAGAGAAGCTGGGATCGGGCGGGTTCCGATTCCTCCCATTCGCCTTTCTCTCCCTCCATTTCTTCTGCCATTTTAGCTAATTCAACATCAGTACTTTGTGGAGGTTCGCTCTCTGAGTGAACATTTAAGGTGTCTATTTTTTGGCTTGGTGAAGGTGGTAAAGGCATCTCAAGGGCTTTCAGAAAAGTACTTCTACGTGTATTGAAAACAATAGGGCCAAGTCCAGTATCCTTTTTAGAACATGTTATCTTTTTCTTCATGCCTACTTTGCTACTGGGAAAACAGTTACTATCTTAGAACGTATTTCCGAAAAACTTAGGTAAGGAAAATGCAGCTATTTCATAAGTCTACAGGCTAAGAAAATAGTTTGAGTTCATTCTTTATACACACGCCTTTTATTTGCTATCTAGTATTGTTTTTTTTGTTTTCAACTAAAAGCACAACTAAAAGGAAACAGACGTCCTCAGTATGCAATATAAAAGGTCTACCTTGGTAATTGAATCAAAAATACTGGCCCCCTCACCACCTCACCCCGAGCAGCGAACCGCCAACAGTCGCTACTTAGGAGCTACTCCGGAGCACGCGCGCAGGAGCGCGCGGCCTCTGGGTAATGTAGTTTTCTCAGCGGCAGAGGAGGGGCCAGCTCAATTAATGCCTACAAACAAGTAAAATAGGATATTTGAGCACTTATAAAGTGTATAAAGTACATCACGTTGTAGTATAGCGTCCTATAATGCAGAGCAAAACAGTTTATAAGCGTACCAATTATACGGAATTGTAAAGTCCAAGTAGGGTCCAGAGTCTTCTCCCAGCCAACAGTCGCTACTTAGGAGCTACTTCGGAGCGCGGGGCCTCTGGGTAATGTAGTTTTCTCAGCGGCAGAGGAGGGGCCAGCTCAATTAATGCCTACAAACAAGTAAAATAGGATATTTGAGCACTTATAAAGTGTATAAAGTACATCACGTTGTAGTATAGCGTCCTATAATGCAGAGCAAAACAGTTTATAAGCGTACCAATTATACGGAATTGTAAAGTCCAAGTAGGGTCCAGAGTCTTCTCCCAGCCAACAGTCGCTACTTAGGAGCTACTTCGGAGCGCGCGCGAAGGAGTGCGCGGCCTCTGGGTAATGTAGTTTTCTCAGCGGCAGAGGAGGGGCCAGCTCAATTAATGGCAATTATACGGAATTGTAAAGTCCAAGTAGGGTCCAGAGTCTTCTCCCAGCCAACAGTCGCTACTTAGGAGCTACTTCGGAGCGCGCGCTCCTATTTTTTATGGTTACTTTGTTCAAGGTTCTGTAATCAATGCAGGTTCTGAGTGTACCCTCTTTCTTCGGTACAAAAAATAAAGGTGATGAGACTGGAGAAGTGGAATGCCTAATAAAGCCTGTTTTCAACATATCATCCAAATATTCTCTTAAATGTTGATTCTCCTTCTCGGTTAAAGCATAAATGCGACTACATGGTAACTTGGCCCCAGGTTCTAATTCAATCACACAATCATATGAGCGATGAGGGGGCAACCTTTCAGCTCTCCCTTTGTCAAACACCCCGGCGAACTCCATGTATGGTTCTGGAATACCATCGACTACAGAACCCACCTTTTGAATGTCAAATGCTTGATCTGCTAAAACAGAGCTGGACCAATTTCTTCCTCCAAATGTTCACTACATCCTGCTTTTTCAAACGTCACCCCTCTCGTGACCCAATCAATACTAGGGTATGCTTTACCAACCAAGGCATACCTAGAATAAGTCCAAACTGAGGTGCTGCTATCAGGTCAAACACAATCTCTTCTACATGACCTGATCCACACAGCATCTGAAGTGGTTGAGTTTGTTGGCAAATAGGACCTGAAATCAAGGGAGACCCATCTACTGACTGTACCCCTTCCACCTGCACTTTCTCCCTCACAGGTAAACCCAACCTCTTGGCCAAACTGGTGTCCACGAAATTCCCTCTAGCGCCTGAATCCACCATTGTTGACACCAATTGTTTTGTATAAGCAAATAATAATGTTACCAATAAGTATACATGAGAATTATTCTTTGCTACCGTATTTGCTGCCCAACTGGGGAACTTGTCGAAAATAGGGCCTGACACCGGAGTTCTCCCTACGGCCGGCCCAATCCTTTTCCTGCCTCCAGCTTGTTCCCTTCATTTTTCATTCCTCTCTTGGGTGTGTTGGGACATGTTCTGATATAATGACCTGGTTGTCCACAGTACAAGCATAGATTATTAACCTTGCGTTGTTCCGTTTCTGCCACTGACAATGGGCCCCTGACTCCCCCAATTTGCATCGGCTCTCCTTCAATACTCCTCATGCCTCTACCCTTGTCTAATTGTGGAAAAGGTACCACCTCAGGTCTTTTCTTGTCTCCCTTTCTCTCATTCATACGGTGAACTAATCTCAATGCCAAATCAATCATAGCGGTACACGAGGCAGGTTGTGGTTCAACTTGTGCCATAGCATCTTTTAGTTCTTCTCTCAATCCTGATAAAACAATAGTCTGCTTATTCTCTGGCCAATCCGTTTCTATTACTAATCTGCTAAACTGAGTGACATAAGATACCAAATCTCGCGTTCCCTGTTTTAATGCCAGCAATTCCTTATCTTGGGCCAAAGAAATTTCTCTACGATCAAACAGTCATCCAAATTCTGCCAAGAACCCATCGCAGTTATACAATAATGGGTCGTCCTTTTGTACTAATGGCATGGCCCAGGCTGCAGCATCCCCTGTTAGATATGAGATTACAAATGCGGTTCGGGCCTGGATGGATTCAAAGGCCGAAGGTTTACACAAAAAATGTAATCTGCATTGTGTTAAGAATGTCATAAACTTCCTGGGGTCACCAGCAAATCTTTCTGGGGCTGCCAAAGGTACACTACTTGGCTGCTGGACTATCACTGTGGACGTTCTTTCAGTACTACTCCCTCTGGATGGACCAGCAGTATCCAAGGGAGTCCTCTGAGCTACCAAACCTTGCACCTGAGCCTTCAAACTGTCTGACTCCTGTCTTGCATGTGCCAGTTCTCCTTGAATGTCCTGTAAAGCCTTTAGCACTTCTGCTAAAGATGGAGGATTCAAATCCATTTGGCCTGGGTGGTTCAAATACCCCAATTGGGGGCTGATAATTCTGTCAAAAACCAAAAGGGATGGTAGGGGATCGACCCCCTCTCCCGAACCACCGAAGCCGAACAGATCGACCCTCCCACCGTGGTTGGCACGGGTGTCTGAATAGTAATATAACAGAAAACCACGTGGCAGCCAATGGGGGGAAGACGGAGTTAGGGAAAGGGGGTGGATTGACAAAGGGAAGGAAGGGAGACAACATACAATTCACAAATCCTAAGTACACCTGCTCACCTCGAGTCTGTATTCCTGATCCTGAACACCACCTACTACAGACTCACAAGAACTCTACCTAAACCTGAATATGCATAAAACGTAAATGCTCAACATAGTACATCAGCTTTGACATGAACACACATAAGCAGTAAGCGGGATGACACAAACAAGGGAACTGCTCCCATATGAAATAGACATGAACTCATGGCCCGAAGGGCAGGCAAGCAACAAAACAACATAAAGCACAGCCAACTGAGGACAGAACTCTGCACTTTGGCTTCAGAGAATGGTACCCATCGTCCGGGCTATTTGCACAGTCATATCTGTACTCAAACATGAAAGCGTGATGTCCCTGGTAATTTTCAATATATGAATATAATCACACTTTAAGGCAAAGGTCTATTCCCAATCATAGACCCAAGGGTGAGCGTAGCGTTCATATGACTTGGTAGTACTACGTCCACTCCAAACTTAAACATTTCCAGCACGGAATGGAATTTGACACCCTCATGGAATAAACATGTAACAAAAAACAGAAGCACTTATCTTGTTGTCCGGGTGCCTTGTGAGCGCCCCCGGACCTCCAGTAGTATCGCCTTCAACCTCCGTGAATGTTCATACCGTGTAGAAAGGTTTCAGCGTGTTCGGCGCCATCCGCGTGAGACACACGTACTGCGGAAGAGGGCAACGAGTAATGGAGCTCGTGCACCCGTTACAAACCGTGTCTCCACTCGAACTGGTACCGCGGGCCGCCGCATAACTTCAAGCAAAATTACAATCTCTCCTGCATTCTTCCTCCGAGAGCGAACCGCCGTGACCGCCCGTGCTGTATAATCAATAATTATCAGCACCAGTGCACGGGCGGCCAACGGTTTAGTAACCGTCCCAATTACCTGCAGCTGGCTAGTGGCGGGAAGCTGGAACTACAATCGCCCCAAAGCCTACTGGGAACTGTAGTTCCGTACTCATTTCCTATGATACAGTCGTCTGGGCTTGCCCCAGTTCGTATTTCTGTCAGTCAGGAATTGCCAGTGGAAACTATGGAACGTCTGGAGGCATTGACTTTACAGGTTAACGTTCTAGTCCTCACCAAACATGGCATCCTGTCCTATATGTTCCAGCTCCGCCCACTCAGCTGATGCATTGTATCTGTGTTTTTCTACCTGTTGCTACGCTCTTCACTCCAGTTGCATTCGTGCTAGAGTTTTCCTTCTTTTGCCATACTGTGTAGATTGCTTCCTTTTTCTCTGTCTTCCTTGTTCCCCTGTTGTTGGTATACCTTTGTGTACTGTGTTATTTAGTTTTTTCTTTCCTCTTGGAGGATTGATTTCTTTACGGCGTTCTGTCCGTTTCTGCCTTATTGCCTTTCGTCTGCCTCGGACGCTTGTTTATTTACTTTACTTCCTTTGCAGCACTTGCCGCAAGGGCTCACTGCTTTCGTCCGCTTCGGACGTTTGTTTACTTTACTTTCTTGGCAGCGCTTGCCGTACGGGCTCACTGCCTTCGCCCGCCTAGGACATTTATTTACTTTACTTCCTTTGCAGCACTTGCTGCAATGGCTCACTACTTTCGTCCGCTTCGTATGTTTGTTTACTTTACTTTCTTGGCAGCGCTTGCCGTACGGGATCACTGCCTTATTCCGTCTTGGACGTTTTATTTTCATAACTTTCCGTGTGGCGTTTGCCATTCCAGCTAGCTGCTTACATCCTCCTCGGGCGTGAACTACCTTTAAGATCCTTTTTCTTTATTTTGCTTTCCCCTTTACGGAGCCCGTCCGTTCTATGTTCTTTCTTCTGTCTACTCCAGTTGCTTTCCTCATCTGTTATTCCAGTCTCTCTCCTTTTGTTCTTTTCCTTTTGTACTCCTTTTGGATTACACCTCCCACAGGACCTTCAGTGCCAGTCTCTAAATTTTGTCATCCAGTTTGAATTGCATTTTTGCTGGACTTTGGTCTTTGGACATTGCACTTACATTGGAATCCACCATCTTTGCCAGGGTTTTTTCTGCCTTCCGGCTTTTTCCCTGGGAGCGAGGCTGGCCCTCTGGGGTTCCCCGAGGGCAGAGTCTCACCTCTGCCAAGGTGGCCTCTGGAGGGGCCAGATCTTATTTACACGAGAGAAAGGAAGAATCAGGTGAGGAGAAGAAGGGGGAGACAGACACTGAGCCTGACAACTTCTTATGACCACTTGGCTACTTGGTATTGTGCTGCGCCCTTAACCACAAACAAGAGCCTTTAATCGCTTTCCTCATGGTTGCCGTTTTACGCGCAACCATCGCTTGCCACTTTGTTGCCGCTACAATCTTTGTTTCACACAGACCGGTCTTTCTGGGCATTCACTTCACTCACCTGCTGTGTGAACTCCTTGGTTTTAATTTCCCTGGATGTTTTGTCCCTTTCTTTACAGAAAGGTACTGGGGTACGATGGGATTTTGCTAACAATATCCCATAACAACTGAGGGGATGTCAGATAGGGGTGTATCAGAACAGGAGGAATACTGCGTCTCGCCCGAGGGTGCTCCTCTCACAGCCCCCAATGACCCCCTGAACAGGTAATCCTCCCTTGCTCATCTGCCCCCCAGGGTTGGGATTCAAACGCGATGGCCCTCCCCTGGCCACCAGTACAAAGGATTCTGTGGGATTTCTAGTGAGAACACCCACTGGTTTCTCATAAACCTTACAGTCATTTTTGGACAGCTGACTTATTTATTTGGACATTCACGACTGACAAACAAGCACCTTTGTTAGTCACATAGGTAGGGAACACCCATAGTTATAGGGAAAGTTAGGCCTTACACCTTTACTTTAATAAAATATTGCACATCATGTCTTCTGAGAGTCTGTGTCCTTTTATTGATTCTCCACAAATGGTGTTAGAAGTGGGATCATAAGGTCCCGAGACAGAGCCAACCCATACCCTCCCAAAGGTATATGGCCACACCTATTGATGAACTCCCACCTATCGGATTGTTAGGTATAAAATCTAAGAAAGAAGAATAAATCCGATTTCAGTTCAGAGAGCAGTACCTACTCCCATGACTGCCAAATTACCAGATGATTCCAATCAGGAGGAGGAATTAGAAAATAGTCCAGAAGTTAGTGAGAATTCAGGAGTGGAAGGAAGCTGTAAGCGAATATCCCAAAACTTCGGGGTCCGACCCTACCACCAACCTCACCACGAGTACCCTTCAGACCCTCCTGGAGCACCTAATAGCCCATCAGATACAGGCATATCAACTCCTCCAGGAAGGATTAGAACAAATAATAGCAGGCCCACAACACTGCATAGTCCCCCATGGTATCTTATAACCTTACCAGGAGGGAGAAGATCTGGGAGCATTCTTTATACATTTCGAGAGACTTGCTACTCAATTCAACTGGGATGAGGGGGTAAAGACATTATATTTGGCCCCCCCTGTTAAAAGGGGACATACAAGACTTCTACCTGAGAATTAATCCTTTTTGGACTACCCAAATAAAAAGAGCCCTAGTAGAGCGGGTGGGACAGACCAAATGTTTTTATTGACTAAGGGTTTGAGATATTCATCTTCTGTACAACAAAACTCCACTAGATTTAGCGGGATGCGTACAAAATACCCATACACAGTGGTTGGGAAGAAAAAACACCAGCAGAGGTACTGGAAACCTTAGCTATAGAGCAATTTATTAACACCCTTCCCCTTACCCTACAATGAGGTGTTTTACAAACAATAGCATAAAACATCATGGGAAGGCCCATCAAATAGCCCATGTCCACTCAGAAGTAGCTAAATATCTAAGATACCAAGGGAAACCAGAAGAAGGGAAGAAATAAATAGATCCCCATCCCAAATTTATACTACCAGAAAAACAGGTAAGAACTAAAAAATGTCCAAGAAAATACCAATAAGGAGGAGCTCCATAAAAGAACTAACCTGTCCCACTAATAAAAGCTACCCTATCACATAGAAAAGGAATGGAAATGAAAGCTTCTTTCCCCACGACCCCAACATGTTTCTCATGTGAAGAAAAAGGACACATCACTAGGTTATGTCCCAAAAACAAACCAGAAGAGCCAATGGAAATAGGATGGATATCAGCAGAACTGTGGGAAGAAGAGAAAGAAGAACTGGAGTTAGAACTATTACAATTTGGTAAGTACTCACAATTGTCCGGAACAGCAGATGTGTAGAATTGATTCTGATGCAATAGGTGCTTCCCCCAAAGTGGTCAGAGGCCAGAAACTGGACTCAGTGCACCCCGGGGGCAGCACCTTTGGGGAACCCTTGTGCGGAAGAAAACCCAAATCCGATTCCTGGAGGATGGTGTCTCCAAAGTCCAATGGAAAATGATGAGGAAGGACGGCAAGTGCTGCAGGCTGAAGAGGAAGAATGATTCCAAGTATTCGTGTAAGCAGGGAGATCCCGCTAAGAGAGGAGGAGTGTAAACACACTCAGGAACGAGCACCGACACGGGAAGAAGCCCGGCCGTACTCAACGCTATAAGAATAGCAGATGGAGAGGAGAGGGAGCGAGAGAAATGAGGTAAGAATAAGCAGCGGAAGAAAAGGAAATCTGAACACAAGTGCACGGAACAAGGAAACAAGACAAGAAGAAAGGAAATAAGCAAGATAAGGAAAGGTGGAATAAGTTGAGGAAGGAACACAAAACAGATACGTGCGGGGCGCAGAAAAAAGGAGAGAGAGGCTTAGAGAAGTCTCAAGAGGCTAAGCAGCTGAAACGCAGGAAAACACCAGCAAGGCACGGTGCAGCTAACAGAAGCGACGCGACTTACCAAACCATAGAGAGAAAAGATATAGGATGGGAAGACACAGTCGCCATGTTGGAAAAGACTAGAGCGGCAAGTGTTTTGTGGAGATGACGCTGATAAGGCGCCATCTTGAGTTCCATTGTTGGTAACGAGAATGACTCATTCTCCATTTCCTCCAAGAATGTTGAGCCGAATTCCTGACAGTATGCCCTCCCCGTGGGGTGATTGGCCCAGGTTTTCAGGGGGGAGAGCGATGGAATTTGTTCACCAACCTCGAGGCATGAACTGATGAAGCAGATTCCCAAGTCCTTTCTGAAGGATTGTAGCCTTTCCAATCAATCAGGTATTGCAATTTACCGTGATGGTATCTGAAGTCGCATATTGCTGCTGCTTCATATTCTGGACCTTCTTGAGTATCCACTGGAGGGGGGAGTATGATTGAAGCCCCTGTTAAATCTGTCTGATATTTGTGTCTTGAGTTGGGAAACATGAAAAACATTATGAATCCGATGCCAGGATGGAGGGAGGCGTAGTTTATATGCTACCTTTCTTATGGCCTCAATGACGGGAAACAGCCCGAAATATTTGGGAGATAGTTTCGATGGTACCAAATGTTTAGGAAGGTACTTAGGGGAAAGCCATACCAGATCCTTGGGTTTGTAAGTGGGTTCCTGTAAGCGTTTCTTATCAGTTTGTTGTTTTACTTCGTCTCTGGTTTCTGAAAGGGTAGCAAGAGCTGTAGAATGTCCTTTCTGGATATCAGAGACCAATGCATCTACAGCTGTGATTTTAGTGGATTGAGGAGTTACGGTAGGGAAACTGGATGGATGGAATCCAAAGGTGCATAGAAAAGGTGTCATTCGGATGGCTGTGTGAAAAGAATTGTTATATGCAAATTCTTCATATGGTAGTAGAAGGCTCCAATTGTCGTGAGCTGCTGACACAAAACAACGTAGATATTGCTCTAAGGATTGTTTTAATCTCTCCATTTGCTCATTGGAGTCTGGGTGATACCCAGAGGTGAGGTTTCGTTGTATATCTAAGGTTTTGCATAATATTTTCCAGAATGAGGAAACATATTGAGATCCTCTGTCCGATATGATGTGTTTAGGAAGTCTATGAAGACGGAATATAGTTTGTAGAAGACAAGAGGCCATTTGAGCTGCTGAAGGTAATCGACTCATAATCGACTCATGGGAATGAAATTGTTATAAATTACTGCAAACAGTTTAAAGCGGTAATACACCTCAACAAAACCGCTCACCTTGACAATACGGAAATCCAATGTGGAAGAGTCAAATGCAGCAGTGAAAGCTCCCCTGAAACAATCCTGGCCCCTCCGACCCGGAAAGAAGTGAAAACCGGGGGAGAGGATAGGATCGCCAGGGAAACCCTCTAATGGGAAGAAAACCCTGGTCGAGTCTGGAAGCTCGTCGATCGGGAAGTAGTAGTAGCAGGAGAATCCTTGAGAGGTGGTTTCAAACGGAAGTTGCACAGGATATCCTTTCTGAGTAAACAAGAGGAATAGATAGTATCAGTGAAAGGTAAAAAGGGAAGACAGCCAAAAGAGAAGGCGGACGGGAAAAGTTCTCACCCTTGGAGGGAAGGATTGGGACTGAAACTTCGGAGCTGGGCTTCGGAAGAACAACGGAAGAGAGGCAGGAGGTCTGCAAGAACAGACAGGTAAGTGATTCTAATCAGGGCTAGAAGAGAAGACTCAGGGAATAAGAAGCTTACCCAAATGGGGTTCAAAGCAGAAGATAATGCCGTGGAGGAGGTGTTATAGATGGCTAAATTGAGCAGGGTTTGCCGGGTTGGACTGAAGACGAAGGTAGCAGAGATTGGAAAGGTTGAATGGAGATAATCTCTGAGAGATAGATAAAGACAAGATTTGGACAGTTTAAAGAGTAATCAAGGACTAATAGACACGTACATACAGGATTCAAATAACGAACTCACGGAGCGTCTGTAGCAGAAGCGACGCGATGAAACCTTGGCTTGGAGTCTGGATATAGTATCACGTGAGCGGTCCGTAGTCTCTCGGAGGGACGTGAAGAGACTAGACCGTAGCTGTCGGCTGGAGAAATCCAACAAGCATCCATCTTGGAACTGCACTTCCGCACGATACCGCACAAGCGGGCACGGGACCACAGAGTCCATCTACCGCAATGTGTAACAGTATACCCCCTCCTCCTGGGGGGCGCCCCGGGTTTACCTGGATGGAGCCGGAAAAAACGCCGCACCAATCGGGGAGCATGAACCCCAGAGGCAGGTTCCCAGGTCCTTTCAGCAGGAGAATAACCCTTCCAGTCAATCAGAAACTGCAATCTACCTCTCCGAACGCGAGAGTCACACACACCGGCCACCTCAAATTCAGGACCCTCATCAGTAAGGACAGGAGAAGGAGGAGCCCTTCCCGTCCGAAGAAAACGATCCGGTACCACCAATTTAATTTGAGACAGATGAAATACGGGGTGTATCCGAGACCAAGAGGCTGGTAAAGCCAGTTTGACCGCAGCTTCGCCCACCATGGCTAACACTTTAAAGGGTCCAAAGTATCTTGGCGATAGTTTAGACGGAACAAGATGACGAGGAAGAAAACGGAAAGCCAACCAAACCGAGTCACCGATGGTAAGTTTCGGGGCAATGCGGCGATGAAGATCGGCGTTCCGCTTAGCACGGTCTTGAGCCTCCACAAGAGATCGCTTAGCCAGTCTCTGACCATCTTGAATGTCCGCAATAAATTCATCCACTCCTGGGCAACAGGAAGAAGGAGACGACACCATAGGAACAAAGGAGGGATGGAAGCCATAAGAACAATGAAAGGGGCTGGTCCGGAGGGCAGAGTGACGGGAATTATTGTAGGCAAATTCAGCAAAAGGGAGTAAACCTGCCCAATCATCCTGGGCCGCTGAAACGAAGCAACGCAGATATCCTTCAAGTGTTTGATTCAAACGCTCCGTTTGCCCATTGGTCTGGGGATGATATCCTGACGAGAGGGCTCGTTTTATCCCTAAGACGTGACACGTTTTTTGCCAGAGAAGTGAAGTATACTGAGGACCTCGGTCTGAGATGATGGTGTCTGGGAGGCCATGACGGGAGAAGATTTCAGATAAAAAGATTTTAGCCATCAAAGTTGCCCCAGGTAGCTTCTCTAAAGGGGTAAAATGTGCCAATTTGGTGAAATAGTCAATTGTCACCATAATGGCGGTCTTGTTCTCCGAAGGAGGTGGATCAGAAACAAAATCTGTAGAGATGATTTGCCAAGGCCGATCTGGAATTGGCATCCTCGTTAATAACCCCAAAGGAGGAGTACGAGGAGTCTTTGCGTGCGCACAGATACTACAAGCCGCAACATAATCCTGGACATCAGATCGCATATTTGGCCACCAGAAGTGTCGTTGTATGAGTTCCAATGTTGATAGAAACCCTCTATGACCTGCAGCCTTAGAGTCATGACACATTTGTAACACTTTGAGTTGTAAAGATGGAATGGGAATCAACAGCTGAGAGCCGTGAAAGAAATATTCCTTATCTTTAGAGAGATGGTGGGTGGATGCAATGTCTTCACAGAACGATTTATTTTGATCAGTGGCTGTTCGTACTTCTTGGAGAAAGTTAGTTAAGACAGCAATAAAACGAGCGTTGGGAAACATCTTCTCGGAACAGAATGTCGATGTAGGAGAGTCCTTACGAGACAGAGCATCAGCCTTCTGATTATGTTTACCCGGCAAAAAGGTGAACTCAATTCGAAAGGGAAGAAAAAAATAAGCCCAACGGGCCTGCCTGCTGTTGGTTGTGTAGGCATTCTGAAGGGCTCGTAGATTCTGATGATCAGTGCGAACCTTGATAGGATGGGTAGATCCCAGGAGTAGGTGTCTCCATTCTTTGAAAGATTGTTTGATAGCCAGAAGCTCTTTCTCAAGTACTGAATAGTTTTGTTCTGCCGCATTGAAAGTTTTGGACAGATAAGCCACAGGTCTTTCTTCTCCCTGTTCTGATAATTGTAATAGTACGGCACCCAACGCAAATTGCGAAGCGTCTGTCTCCACAATGAATTGTTTAGTTTGATCAGGGTTTATAAGAACTGAAGCAGAAGTGAATATCTCCTTTAGAGTTTGGAAGGCGTTCTGAGCCGTATCGTTCCAGACGAACGGGACCCCTTTTTTAAGAAGCCTGGTGATGGGTAAAATGATTTCCGAAAAAACCCGGAATGAATTTCCGGTAGAAGGTGGCAAAGCCAAGAAATCGTTGAATGTCTTTTATGCTAGAGGGAATTGGCCAATCCAACACAGCTGACACCTTCTTTGGATCCATAGAGATGCCCTGAGAAGATAGCACAAATCCGAGGTAATTGACTTGCTCCTGGTGGAACTCACATTTGGTGGACTTACAGTACAGGTGATTGTTTTGAAGACGTTCCAACACTGTGTTGACATGTCAGATATGTTCCTCTGGGTTCTTGGAATAAACCAAGATATCATCTAAATAGATGATGACGAAATGAAACAGAATGTCGGCAAAGAGATGGTCCATGAACCGCTGAAATATTGCCGGTGCGTTGACCAGGCCAAATGGCATGACGTGGTACTCATAGTGCCCGAAAGGGGTGCGAAAGGCAGTTTTCCATTCATCTCCTGCAGCTATTCGTATGAGATGGTAAGCACCTCGGAGATCCAGCTTAGTGTAAACAGTAGCCCCTCGAACCGCTTCAAGGATGTCTGTGATGAGAGGCATAGGATACTTGTCAGCAATGGTTATCTTGTTTAATCCTCGATAATCAATGCAAGGGCGAAGTTCATCCGAGTCTTTCTTAGGGATAAAGAAGAGAGAAGCTCCGGCTGGAGACACAGATTCGGTTATTAGTCCATTGCGTAAATTGGTTTGAAGATAATCTTTCAAAACAGTCTTCTCCCGTTGTGAAAGCACATACATACGGCCGAAAGGAATGGGCTGTTCGGGGTGTATATCTATATGACAATCATCCCTTCTATGAGGCGGTAAGGTAGGAAATTCGGGATTTGCAAATATAGATCGGAATTCCCAATGACATTTAGGGATCATTTCCAAGTGGTTAATAGAGGAAACAGCAGGATGATGGTCTTCAATAGTGGGGAAACGTATGCCTGCTGACTCCTGAAAAAGGCAATGGTGAGTACAATATTCTGATCCCAAGAACAGAGTACCTGCTGACCAATTGATATATGGGTTATAGAGTCTTAACCAGGGAAGGCCCAAAATGATAGGAAAATGGGCAGTTCTGATCAGATCAAAAACCAGAGTTTCTTTATGGCCGGCGATCATGCAAGTGATAGGATCGGTCTGTTCTTTTACCGGTCCTGAATTTAAGGGACTACCGTCCACACCCTGAATAGGAGTAACCATGTTCTTGGATACGAGTGTAATCCCGTGTTTCTTAGCCTATTCATAATCCAAAAAATTCCCAGCCGCTCCGCAGTCAATCAAGGCGGGAATACCAGGTAGAATGTGTTCTGAAAGTATCATGGACAAGGAAACTACTACCATGGTCTGATTGGTTGAGGCATTGTCTACTGTCAGACTCGACTTACAGGGGGAAACAGAATTCTGTAACCCTACCGTTCTTCCCCTCTCGGTAGAGCTCTGGAGTTTCCCGACTTCGGAGTAGTAAAGCGACGAGGAGGAACAAGATGACAATCTTTCAGTACATGAGAAGAGGACCCACAGTACATGCATAGTCCAAGATTCTTTCTTCTTTCCTTTTCGGTTGCAGATAACGGTCCTCTAACGGTCCCTATCTGCATAGGCTCTTCAGTATGGGGAAGAGTCCTATTCCCAACATAGGAATGATCAATTGAAGGTCGAGATCCTTTGATCTTCTTTCTTTCATGAGACCGTTCTTGCATTCGATAATCTATCTGCATAGTTAGAGTAATCATGTCAGCCAAATTAGCCGGACGAGGTACCTTAGAAACCTCATCTTTAAGGTCTTCCCATAAGCCTCTACGAAAAAGGGTAAGAAGCCCTTCATCTGGCCACCCTACTTCTGAAGACAATTGTTTGAATTGTGTTATGTATCCTAGCAAATCCTTACTTCCTTGTTTCAAATCAAGAAGTCTTTCTTGTGTGGAAACTGATATTTCCTTTCTGCCGAACATAGACTTAAGGCTATTGGAGAAGGCGGGGTAAGAATCTAGGATCCCATTATTAGAAGTGACTAGAGGCGTGGCCCAAGCCAATGCAGGGCCAGAAAGATGGGAAATCACGAACCCCACTTTGTCCTTGTCTGTAGGAAAAAACCTAGATTTGAAAGTAAATTGGACCGTACAACTATCTAGAAATTCTTTGAGCTTATATGGATCTCCGTTGTACATTAGGGCATGTAAGGAAGAAGGGGGAGTGTCTGAAAATGCCCTAGTGACTTGCTGTCGCAGCTGAGCATTATCTTGTTTTAAAGATTGCATCTCTAAGGACATGGCTTGCATAGCTGCCATTAATTGTTGCATTTGCTGCTCCATAAGGATTCCGAATGTCAATATTAGGCGTCGCTTACTGTTATAAATTACTGCAAACAGTTTAAAGCGGTAATACACCTCAACAAAACCGCTCACCTTGACAATACGGAAATCCAATGTGGAAGAGTCAAATGCAGCAGTGAAAGCTTCCCTGAAACAATCCTGGCCCCTCCGACCCGGAAAGAAGTGAAAACCGGGGGAGAGGATAGGATCGCCAGGGAAACCCTCTAATGGGAAGAAAACCCTGGTCGAGTCTGGAAGCTCGTCGATCGGGAAGTAGTAGTAGCAGGAGAATCCTTGAGAGGTGGTTTCAAACGGAAGTTGCACAGGATATCCTTTCTGAGTAAACGAGAGGAATAGATAGTATCAGTGAAAGGTAAAAAGGGAAGACAGCTAAAAGAGAAGGCGGACGGGAAAAGTTCTCACCCTTGGAGGGAAGGATTGGGACTGAAACTTCGGAGCTGGGCTTCGGAAGAACAACGGAAGAGAGGCAGGAGGTCTGCAAGAACAGACAGGTAAGTGATTCTAATTGGGGCTAGAAGAGAAGACTCAGGGAATAAGAAGCTTACCCAAATGGGGTTCAAAGCAGAAGATAATGCCGTGGAGGAGGTGTTATAGATGGCTAAGTTGAGCAGGGTTCGCCGGGTTGGACTGAAGATGAAGGTAGCAGAGATTGGAAAGGTTGAATGGAGATAATCCCTGAGAGATAGATAAAGACAAGATTTGGACAGTTTAAAGAGTAATCAAGGACTAATAGACACGTACATACAGGATTCAAATAACGAACTCACGGAGCGTCTGTAGCAGAAGCAACGCGATGAAACCTTGGCTTGGAGTCTGGATATAGTATCACGTGAGCGGTCCGTAGTCTCTCGGAGAGACGTGAAGAGACTAGACCGTAGCTGTCGGCTGGAGAAATCCAACAGGCATCCATCTTGGAACTGCACTTCCGCACGATACCGCACAAGCGGGCACGGGACCACAGAGTCCATCTACCGCAATGTGTAACAGAAATGAACTAATTTGGTTAAAGTGTCTATGGTCACCATGATGGTTGTATTGTGTGAAGAAGGTGGTAACTCTACGATGAAGTCTGTAGATTTGCACTCCCATGGCCGAGTGGGAAGCTTAGGTTGAACCAACTGTCCAGTGGGCAGGCGTCTGGGAACCTTTGATTGTTGGCAGATGGAACAAGAGGAAACATAATCCTTGACGTCTTGTGTTACTCCCGGCCACCAAAAATGTCTATTGATGAGTTCCAGTGTGGTTTTGATTCCTCTTTGTCCTGCGGTTTTATGGTCATGACACATATATAATACCTTTTTTCTTGGTGTTCCTTCAGGTATGCACAGTTGGTTTTCTCGGAAGTAAAGTCTGTCTTCCATTCTCAGGTCATGATCACTTATTTCCTTCTGAGTCAGCACTTGACACTGTTTTCGTATTGTTTTCAAATATGATGATACAAAGTAAAGAAAAGTTGTGTGTGGCCACATCTTTTCCAGAAGAAAAGACAGTGGCCCTCATTACAACCCTGGCGTTAAGGGGTTAACGGCGCCGTAAAAGGCTGCGGCGCCGTTAAACCCTTAACGCCCGATTCACACTTTAACGCCTGCTTTTGCAGGCGTT
The DNA here is from genome assembly GCF_040938575.1 of Ambystoma mexicanum. NCBI lineage: Eukaryota > Metazoa > Chordata > Amphibia > Caudata > Ambystomatidae > Ambystoma > Ambystoma mexicanum. The sequence continues at coordinate 1,019,901,699 of NC_090921.1, read as the reverse complement.
AAAGTCCAACCCGCTAAGGGACCTTGGTGCTAATTACGGCACCGTAATTTACGGTGCCGTAATTAGCGCCTTCCCCATTCCCATTGAGCCCTATGGGCCAAAAATGGGAATGGGGAAGGGGCCATGGTGAATGGGGATTTACCGCCCCGCCAACCTTGGAATGGGGCGGTAAATCCACCATCCACCATGGCGGAATCCGGCATGGACCATGGTGCTAATAGCACCATGGTCCAACGCCAGGGTTGTAATGAGGCCCAGTGTATTGTGAGAACTTCTGGAAAGAGCATCAGCAATTTGGTTATTGGTTCCAGGAATGTAAGTGAGAACAAAATCATAGGATGAAAAAAAATACGCCCAACAAGCTTGTCGACTGTTTTGACACTCCATATTTTGTATTACTCTCAAGTTCCTATGATCTGTACGAATCTGAACAGGATGCTGAGCCCCCAAAAGGAGGTGTCTCCATTCCTGGCAACTTATTTTTGTAGCTAAGAGTTCCTTTTCTAGTACTGTATAATTACGTTCAGATTCTGTCAAGGATTTAGACATGTAGGCAACCGGATGTTCGATCCCTTCTTCTGATACTTGCTTAAGTACTCCTTCTATTGCTGAATCTGAAGCATCTGTTTCCAATATAAAGGGTTTAGTCTGATCTGGTAATCGTAGAACCGGTGCTGTAGAGAAGGCAATTTTGAGCCCTTCAAAAGCCTTTTGTGCGGCAGAATTCCAAATAAAAGTCTTTCCTTTTTGAGGAATAAGAGTGAAGGGTTTGATGATTCGAGAAAAATTTGAAATAAACTTTCGGTAGAAGTTAGTGAACCCTAAGAATCTCTAATCTCCTTAATGTTCTGTGGAGGCTTCCAATTGTAGATAGCCTCTACCTTCCTTGGATCCATGGCAGCTCCTTCTGCAGATAGAATGAAACCCAGATATGATATGCTGGGTAGATGGAAAGAACATTTTTCAATTTTGGCAAACAACCGATTTTGGTGAAGACGTTCTAAAACTTCAGATACATGGATCATGTGTTCTTGTAGATTGTTGGAAAAAATGAGGATGTCATCTAAATAAACAATTAGAGTATGAAGGAGTAAGTCAGCAAATATGTGATCTACAAAGCATTGAAAGACTGAAGGGGCATTTGCTAGCCCAAACGGCATCACGCGGTATTCATAATGCCCAAAAGGCGTGCGGAAAGCAGTTTTCCATTCATCACCACTTTTTATTCTGATTAGATGATATGCCCCTCTAAGGTCGAGCTTCTAAAAGATAGACGCGCCTCGTACTGCTTCCAGAATAGCTTGGATGAGAGGCAGTGGGTATCGATCTTTGTAAGTAACTTTGTTTAGACCTCTGTAATCAATGCAAGGACGGAGTTCTTTACAATCCTTCTTAGGAATAAAAAAAAAGAGAGGCTCCAGCCGAGCTTTCAGACTCAGTGATAAGAACAAGGCGCAAGTTGGTTTGTAGGTATTCCTTCAAAGCCGCCTTCTCGGGAATAGAAAGAGTGTACATACGACCAAAGGGTACTTGTGCATCTGGTAGTAAATCAATAGAACAGTCGTCCTTTCTGTGTGGTGGTGGTTCCTTGTATTCATCGTTTGAAAAAACAGAGCTGTACTTGTGGTAACATTCTGGAAGTAGGTTCAGGTTGGAAATGGTAGACATTACCAGGGTTTTGTCTGGGGAAGTAGTAGTAGAATACAGACCCACCACACCTTCAGGTAGGCAGGAATGCAAGCATTGTTCCGACCCCAAAAACAAAGTTCCTGCTGTCCAATTGATGAATGGATTATGTTTAACAAGCCACGGGCGTCTGTAACGCTCACCTGATTCTCGCAGAGGCGCCGGTCTTGACTGGGCGACTACCGTATCTTCAAAGGTGATGTGTAGCACCCGGTTGGCTCTTTGGGCTGGACCTCTGTGCACTGTATGCCTGACTTCAAGAGTAAGATGTCTGCAGACAGAAAATATGGGATTAATGAACTGGGGTTATTGGGGTGTCCCTATCTCTTCCCTTTTTTGCTCTCCTGTAGACCCCCAAAGGTTAACGCTCTCACCTTAGGTAAGTGAATGCCGAGCTCTCCATCTGCCTCGGGGCAGGGTGCTGTAACCAGTTTCTTCACTGGATCGGTAGCGCAGGCCTCTTGACTTCAGAGGACTGCTGTCCGTCGTTTACTGCACGAACGGTAAGTTTCGAGTAATTCTATTGTCTTTAAAGTCTTTAGCAATGATGTCTCTTGTTTTGCAGGTTCCGGCGATGGCGGATGACGGGCTGAAGTGAGTTGAAGATGGAGTCCGTATGATGAATAGAAGCGCTTGGAAGCACGTAAGTAAGCGCTTGTTGCCTGCTTCACGATGCGCTCTAACTGTCTTTTATTTTGCAGGTACGAGTTCGGAGCGGCTGCAGGGTGCCGGAATACCCACTGGGGTTCATGTGGAAAGGAGTAATGGCACGTGAGTATCAAAGTTCCCCAATGTCTTTAAACGCACCTTGTTTTGTCTTTCAGATGCAGGATGCAGCGCCGAAGGCCTCCGGAGCGTGCGAAGAGTCGGTAAGCTTTTGTCTTTCAGATGCCGGAATGCAGTGTGAAGACCTCCGGAGCGCACGAAGAGTAGGTAAGCCTTTGTCTTTCAGATGCCGGAATGCTAACCTGTTCTTTCTTGTCTTTATAGGTGTTGCTGAAGACTGGATTCAGGATGGTAAGCCTTTTTCCTTAGGCCCAGGATCCGATGCAGAAGACACGATGAGCGTTCTGCTGCAGAGGATGCAGAATAACGCAAAGCAAGATTCATCCAACGGGTGTGGTTTAAATAGCCTCCTGTAGTGCTTAGGTCCCTCCTTCCACAGCCACGCCTAGGTAAGAAAAGAGTTCCTGCTTTCCAGAAGAGTTCCAGTGTTCTGAATCTAGGGAGTGGCTCCTGCCCCACCCAACAGGAAAAGTAGTTCCAAACAGAAGAGGATCAGAGGCTCAGCTGGCAGGCAAGTAAGCAGCATGGTCTGCTGCAGGTAAGTCCACCCAAGCATCATGAGGCCGGCGCTTCCAGCGCTGGGACTGGGCACATTTATGAGCCTGGTGCCACTGGCGCCAGGACTGGGTCCAAAAGGTCCCAATTGGGACTGGTTGGCCCTCGGAACCTGGGTTATGGATCTGCTTCCAAGGGAGTTGGGAAAACCCTGACCTTTTGGAAGCAGAGATCATGACAGTACCTCCCCTCAAGGCCCCTCCCAAACCGGGCTTCTCCGGGGGTTTTGGCTTGTCAGGAAATGTTCGGTGAAATCTTTTGATTAGGCGAGGAGCGTGGACATATTCAGCAGGTTCCCAGGATCTCTCTTGGGGGCCGTAGCCTTTCCAGTCAATTAGGTAAAATAGTTTAGATTTGGAGATCTTGGAGTCCAGAATGCTTTTGACTTCAAACTCGAGTTCTCCATCAACTAGGATGGGTTTTGGAGATTTAGTTAGTCGGGTTTGAGGTTGCACAGGTTTTAATAGAGAGACGTGGAAGACCGGATGTATCTTCATGTGAGGGGGCAAGTCCAACTTGACCGCTACTGGGTTTATTATGGTAGTGATGGAATAGGGACCAAGGTATCTTGGGTTGAATGTGCGTGGCCCTTTTAGAGGTAGATATTTGGTGGATAGCCAGACTTGGTCCCCTACTTGATATTGAGGGGCTTCCTTCCGATGTTGATCTGCTCCTTTCTTGTATTGTTCTTTAGCCCTTTGAAGGTGAGAAACAGCTTCCTTAAAGGCTTGGGTGATTGTAGAATGCAGGTAGTCTACTGCTGGTGTTTCAAGATCTTGGAGGGGATCCAACTCCGAGGTTCGAGGGTGACTGCCGTACAAAAGAAAAAACGGTGTTTTCCCAGTTCCCGAATGGACAGAGTTATTGTAGGCATATTCGGCTATCCAAAGGATGTCTTTCCAAGTTTTTTCAGTTTGTTGCAGCATGCAGCGTAAATACTGTTCCAGAGTTTGATTGGTCCTCTCGGTTTGTCCGTCGGTCTGAGGGTGGTGACTGGTCGATAGTCTCACATCAATTTGAGCCGACCGACAGCAACTTCGCCAAAAATGAGAAATAAATTGACTACCTCGATCCGAAATTAGAACCGAAGGAAAACCGTGTAGTCGGACGATGTTTTCGAGAAATTCTCGGGCCAGAGTTGCTGCTGTTGGCAAGCCTTTGAGCGGAATGAAATGCGCCATCTTGGAGAATAAGTCCACGATTACTAGAATCGTATTGTATCCGGAGCATGGAGGTAGATCGGTGATGAAGTCCATAGAAAGCGTATGCCAAGGGCGAGGTGGGATGTCAATAGGGCGTAAGAGGCCTGCTGGTCTTTCCTTTTGACTCTTGTTTTGGGCGCATACTCCACAAGACATTATAAAGTCTCTAATATCTTTTTTCCAAGACGGCCACCAGAAGTAGCGCTTGATCTTTTCTGAGGTCTTGGCCATACCGGGATGACCTTCCATTAAAGAATCGTGATAACAGGAGATTACTTTTTTCTGTAAATCTGTGCTGGGTAGGTATAATCGTTCTTGGAAATACAATAAGTTGTCCTTTACTGCAAAGTCCTTTCCCTGCAGATGCCAATTCTGTATGTCTGCTGGAGTTACAAGTTGCCTGGCTTTATCCTTAACTTCCTCTATGGATTCTGTGGCGATTACACCCAGAATTCTTTGTTCGGGAATGATTGGTACAGGTTTAGGGTTGATCAAGTGTTCTTCCACTCCCATCCGAGAAAGGGCATCAGCTTTACCGTTCTTTGTACCAGGTCGATAGGTAATTATGAAGTGAAACTCGGCAAAGAATAATGCCCAACGGAGTTGTCTAGAGGATTGGGCTTTTGCGGTTTTCAAATATTGCAGGTTTCGGTGATCCGTAATCACAGTAACGGTGTGTCGGGCCCCCAGCAGATGATGCCGCCAAGCCTTAAAGGCAGACTTGATAGCCAGAAGTTCCTTGTCAGTAATCGTGTAATTGATTTCAGGAGGCGAGAATTTGCGGGACCAAAATGCCACGGGATGCAACTGATTGGTTACCGGGTCCTTTTGTGATAGAAATGCCCCCATGGCAAGGCTTGAAGCATCAGTTTCCACGATGTAGGGGAGTTCGGGGCGAGGGTGTTTTAAGATTGGTGCAGAGATAAATTTAGTCTTCAAATCCTGGAAAGCTTGTTCCGCCTCGGTAGACCATTCAAAACGTTTGTTTTTCTTTAACAAGGCAGTGATGGGCTGGACTATTTGAGAGAATTCGTGGATAAACCTGCGGTAAAAGTTAGCGAAGCCTAACATGCTTTGCACACCTTTTACGGAGGATGGTGATGGCCATTTGAGAACTGCATCGACCTTCTTTGAATCCATACGTACTCCGCCAGGTGATAATATGAATCCCAAGAATTCAACTTCAGTCACGTTGAAAACACATTTTTCCAACTTAGCGAAAAGTTTGTGTTGACGCAATCTTTCGAGGACCATTTTCACGTGTTTCCGATGTTCAGATTCCGATGAAGAATAAACGAGGATGTCGTCAATGTAAACAACAACACACACATCTATGAGCTCTCTGAGGACATCGTTCATAAAATATTGAAAGGCGGCCGGGGCATTGCAAAGTCCGAAGGGCATGACCTGATATTCAAATAGCCCATACTTGGTGCGGAAGGCAGTCTTCCATTCATCGCCCTCTTTTACTCGTACCAAGTGGTAAGCTCCTCTAAGATCCAGCTTTGTATATATGCATGCTTTTCTGACTTGGTCCAGGAGTTCAGGGATCAAAGGTAACGGATATCTATTCTTAACGGTGATCTGGTTCAGGGAGCGATAATCGATACAAGTTCTAAGGTCTCCTTCCTTTTTTGGAACGAAGAACAAAGCTGAAGAAGCAGGGGACTTGGAAGGACGAATAAACCCATTCGCCAGGTATTGATCCAGGTATTGTCGAAGGTGAAGGTTCTCAGGCTCGGTGAGGGCATAAATTCTACTACAAGGAGGAGTAGATCCAGGTATCAGGTCTATCTGGCAGTCATAAGACCTATGAGGAGGTAGAGTGTTAGCCTGATCCTTCCGGAAAACATCTTGGTATTCAAGGTATTCGGGAGGTAACTGGGGAGTCTCTGAAGAAATTGCTGCCAGTGCAACACCAGGTGGAGGGTGACAAGTAGAGACACATTGTGGAAACTGGACCGTTCTTGCTCGCCAATCGATCAGAGGATTGTGTTTCTCTAACCAAGGTATTCCTAGAATAATCTGAAACTGAGGGGCCTTGATCACATCGAACACGATCTTCTCATGGTGTCCATCTTGACTTACTAGCGTCACCTCTTGAGTGGTATGCGTTACTGGCCCGGAGGCTATCTCCGTACCATCCACTGTAGTAATGACGTCCTTTACAGCCTTGGGACAAAGAGTTAGATTCATCCTCAAAACCATTTCATGATCCACATAATTGCCGATGGCACCGCTGTCGACGTAAGCTTCAATTGCATGTAATCGATCTGGATTATCAGGGCTAATGAGGACCATAGGTATCACGAAATGCGAGGTCACGGAACTGGTTTTCACGCTCGGCAAGAGGACCTCTATTCTTGTCGGGCGAGGTCGTTTCCCTGCTCAGAGTTTGTAACTTTGGTAACTGCAGCTCCTACTGCCTTCTTGGCAGGTTTCACCGGACAGTCTCGAAGAAAGTGCCCTGAGTTTCCGCAATATAGGCATAATTGCAACTGTTTTCTCCTTTCCCGCTCCTTTTGTGTTAGAGGACCTTTCAGACCCCCAATTTGCATGGGTTCCCCGGAGTCTACTCCTTTGGAAGGAGTTGGCGGTTTGGAAAATACTCGAGCATCAAACTTGGAACGGTCGGCCTTCCTGTTCTGCAGTCTATGATCTATTTGAACGACCAAGTCTATATAATCCGAACAGTCTTGTGGGGGATTCACTACTTGGGCTAAAACGTCTTTGAGCTCTCCACGTAGACCTCTGTAAAACAGCGTAATCCTTTTGTCCTCAGGCCATTGAGTTTCCACTATTAGTCTATTGAAAGATGCAATATAAGCCAAAAGGTCTTGATTACCCTGTCGCAACGAAAGAAGCTCATTGTCCAAGGCCTGCCCCTGTGAATGTCTTGCGAACAGTTTTTCCATACTAAGCTGAAAGGCTTGAAAATCATGGAGAACCGGATCATCTTGATTAACTAGAGGGATCGACCAGTCTGCCGCATTGCCACTAAGGTACGAAAGTACAAAAGCTACTTTAGCTTGATCAGTTGGAAAGGCTGCTGGCCGGCATAAGAAGTGCAACCGGCACTGATTGATAAATACTGCAAACTTCTTTGGGTCACCAGAAAATCGTTCGGGCGGAGCCAGAGGTACATTCCCAGGTAGGTTGATCTGCACTGGATTCATAGAGGATGTTGAAGGAAGATTTGCCCCTGATGCGGGTAACGGGGTTTGTCCGGCTTGTGACTGTAGCAATTGTCTAGCAAGACCGTCTGTTCTCTCCTTGGAAATAATTAGTTCCCTTCTTAGAGCATTCGTTTCCTGACGAGCTGCATGCACTTCTGCCCTTAGTTCCCCAAGTAACCGGGCTAGATGGTCAGTATCCGAGGTTTCCATAGCGCCTGGGCGAGAGTTTTGCGGTAGGCTTTGCGTTCTGTAACGCTCACCTGATTCTCGCAGAGGCGCCGGTCTTGACTGGGCGACTACCGTATCTTCAAAGGTGATGTGTAGCACCCGGTTGGCTCTTTGGGCTGGACCTCTGTGCACTGTATGCCTGACTTCAAGAGTAAGATGTCTGCAGACAGAAAATATGGGATTAATGAACTGGGGTTATTGGGGTGTCCCTATCTCTTCCCTTTTTTGCTCTCCTGTAGACCCCCAAAGGTTAACGCTCTCACCTTAGGTAAGTGAATGCCGAGCTCTCCATCTGCCTCGGGGCAGGGTGCTGTAACCAGTTTCTTCACTGGATCGGTAGCGCAGGCCTCTTGACTTCAGAGGACTGCTGTCTGTCGTTTACTGCACGAACGGTAAGTTTCGAGTAATTCTATTGTCTTTAAAGTCTTTAGCAATGATGTCTCTTGTTTTGCAGGTTCCGGCGATGGCGGATGACGGGCTGAAGTGAGTTGAAGATGGAGTCCGTATGATGAATAGAAGCGCTTGGAAGCACGTAAGTAAGCGCTTGTTGCCTGCTTCACGATGCGCTCTAACTGTCTTTTATTTTGCAGGTACGAGTTCGGAGCGGCTGCAGGGTGCCGGAATATCCACTGGGGTTGATGTGGAAAGGAGTAATGGCACTTGAGTATCAAAGTTCCCCAATGTCTTTAAACGCACCTTGTTTTGTCTTTCAGATGCAGGATGCAGCGCCGAAGGCCTCCGGAGCGTGCGAAGAGTCGGTAAGCTTTTGTCTTTCAGATGCCGGAATGCAGTGTGAAGACCTCCGGAGCGCACAAAGAGTAGGTAAGCCTTTGTCTTTCAGATGCCGGAATGCTAACCTGTTCTTTCTTGTCTTTATAGGTGTTGCTGAAGACTGGATTCAGGATGGTAAGCCTTTTTCCTTAGGCCCAGGATCCGATGCAGAAGACACGATGAGCGTTCTGCTGCAGAGGATGCAGAATAACGCAAAGCAAGATTCATCCAACGGGTGTGGTTTAAATAGCCTCCTGTAGTGCTTAGGTGTCTCCTTCCACAGCCACGCCTAGGTAAGAAAAGAGTTCCTGCTTTCCAGAAGAGTTCCAGTGTTCTGAATCTAGGGAGTGGCTCCTGCCCCACCCAACAGGAAAAGTAGTTCAAAACAGAAGAGGATCAGAGGCTCAGCTGGCAGGCAAGTAAGCAGCATGGTCTGCTGCAGGTAAGTCCACCCAAGCATCATGAGCCCGGCGCTTCCAGCGCTGGGACTGGGCACATTTATGAGCCTGGTGCCACTGGCGCCAGGACTGGGTCCAAAAGGTCCCAATTGGGACTGGTTGGCCCTCGGAACCTGGGTTATGGATCTGCTTCCAAGGGAGTTGGGAAATCCCTGACCTTTTGGAAGCAGAGATCATGACAGTGTCCGAGTATAAGTGGATAATAGGCTGCCTTTATCAAATCAAAGGATAACTTTTCCTCATGCGTGGAAATCTTCATGGTAAGAAGAGCCGTATTTTCTTTAATCGGTCCTGATGATAAAGGGTTCCCGTCCACTCCTTCCACTGGCAAGCTCAGGGTCTTAGCCACCCGAGGTATATTGTTACTAGATGCCCATTTGGAATCCATAAGCAATCCTGCCGCCCCACAATCTACTAAGGCAGGAATTTGTTGAATGTGCTTATCTAGAAATTGTAGAAAAACATTGATCACCACCATCCTTTGATGTGTTGAGGCTGTTTCCTGGGAACTTTGTACCAAAGACCCACTCATGGTTCCCTTCAGGGGTGGGTGTTGTCGTTTCCCTGACGTCTTGGAGTAGTCAGATGGCAGTCTTTTAGTACATGTTTATCGGAACCACAATACATACATAATCCTAAGGTTCTTCTTCTTTGCCTTTCTTCCGGTGTTAGAGGTCCACGGGCTATACCCAACTGCATTGGTTCTCCGGGTTCCTGGTTCTTACTGGTCCTAGGAATATCTGACTTGTAAGGTGCTAGTGGTGGACGCGGTTTCCCTCTTCTTCTTTCTAGATTTCTTTCTTGTATGCAGTGATCCAATTGAATTACTAAAGTGACAATTTCCGCAAAATTTGGAGGTCTCGGAACTCTAAAGACTTCATCCTTGAGTTCTTCACATAGATTCCTGCGACAAATGGTCAGCAGGGCATCATCAGCCCATGCCGTTTCATTGGCTAATTGTTTGAATTGTGTGATGAAAGTAAGGATATCAGTGTTCCCTTGCTTACGATCGAGTAGATTTTCTTGTGCTGACACCACTAATTCTTTTCTCCCAAACATGGCTTGAAGACTGTTGGTAAATCCTGCATATTAATCCATTAGCTGATTATTTGTGGTGACTAGTGGTGTAGCCCATGCAAGAGCGCTGCCGGCGAGATTAGATATCAAAAAGCTTACTTTAGCTCGATCTGTGGGAAAAAACGAGGCCTTCAAAGTAAATTGAACCAAACAGGAATCCAGGAATTCTTTTAGTTTTTTAGGGTTGCCGTCGTATTTTCCCATGGGCAAAGGTCCTGGAGGAATTTCCGCCCTGTGAGCAACCATTTGTCTCAGTGTAGCATTTTCGTTTCTTAATGTCTGTACTTCAGTATTGAGACTCTGCATGGCTGCCATTACTTGTTGCATCTGCTGTTCCATCTTTTTTTGGGGCGTCGCTTTCTATTACAATTCGGTAAGTGCTCACGATTGTCCGGAACAGCAGATGTGTAGAATTGATTCCGATGCAATAGGTGCTTCCCCTAAAGTGTTCAGAGGCCAGAAACTGGACTCAGTGCACCCGGGGGCAGCACCTTTGGGAAACCCTCGTGTGGAAGAAAACCCAAATCCGATTCCTGGAGGATGGTGTCTCCAAAGTCCAATGGAAAATGCTGAGGAAGGACGGCAAGTGCTGCAGGCTGAAGAGGAAGAATGATTCCAAGTATTTGTTTAAGCAGGGAGATCCCGTTAGGAGAGGAGGAGTGTAAACACACTCAGGAAGAGAACCAACACGGGAAGAAGCCCGGCCGTACTCAACGCTATAAGAATAGCAGACGGAGAGGAGAGGGAGCGAGAGAAACGAGGTAAGAATAAGCAGCGGAAGAAAAGGAAATCCGAACACAAGTGCGTGGAACAAGGAAACAAGACGAGAAGAAAGGAAATAAGCAAGGTAAGGAAAGGTGGAATAAGTCGAAGAAGGAACCCAAAACAGATACGCGCAGGGCGCAGAAAAAAGGAGAGAGAGGCTTAGAGAAGTCTCAAGAGACTAAGCAGCTGAAACGCAGGAAAACACCGGCAAGGCACGGTGCAGCGAACAGAAGCGACGCGTCTTACCAAACCATAGAGAGGAATGATATAGAATGGGAAGACGCGGTCGCCATGCTGGAAAAGACTAGAGCGGCAAGTATTTTGTGGAGATGACGCTGATGAGGCGCCATCTTGAGTTCCATTGTTGGTAACGAGAATTACTAATTCTCCATTTCCTCCAAGAATGTTGAGCCGAATTCCTGACAAGAACCGGATAATTCCAAAATATACTACTGCGGATCCCAACCTTTTAAGACTCATGAGAGAGTGCTAGCGAATAGTGTATGGGCTAACACACTCATATATTTGGGAAGTAAACAAACAGTAGTCAGGGTCTACCACCTATATCCTGAGGACTTACAAAATAGTCAAAACGTCAAAATAACTTGTGTACTATGATAAACCCAGGGGTTACGTCCTTACATTTTCTTTTTTAAACACTGCTTTAGTGTTGCAGATATTAATGCAAACCACTTCGACCAATATAAAAACCACACAAGCAAAGCTACATCCAGGTGGAACTGGGATTGTGAAACCACTTACAGAGGAGAGAAGAGCAGAAGGCCAGTGTCAAGCTGATTGGCCCGAGAGGACCGCGTACCTGTAGTCTTGGTGGTTGGTCTCGCAGAGGTCGCCAGTCTGGAGTCCAGGAACTGATGAGATAGCGGCACGAGGAATCAGCCTCTCCACCACCCAAATGAGGAACTGGGTGAAGGATGGACCAACCCCCAATGTCACAAAGGCACTCTCCCAGGTAAGCGTGACAAGAGGATGTAGGCTCAGATGGAGGGAACCATAGTCCAGGTAGAGCTTGTTGTCCAGACCATGAATCTTCCAAGAACCTTAGTGCAGCGACAGTTGATAGATAGACCAGTGTAGCAGAAAGGTATTCGTAGTAGGCAAAGGAGCTTGGCTGGTGCAGATAGTTCCAATGGTACACAGGATGAGATTCGGAGTCAGGCAAGACAGGAAAGAGTGAGGACAGTTGGAACTAGTAGTCTGGCCAATTAGAGAACTGTAGGAACGTGCCCAAGATGGAACAGGGGGAATGCAGGCTAGTGTGGGATAAGTCCCCTCTACACAATGATGACTCAGGACAGAACTCCGGAATGGGATGAGGGAAGACTGACCCAGGGCAAAACCTAGGTAGTAGCTGGAGGCTGGCTGGCCCAGGGCCGAACCCAGGTGAGGATTGAAGGCAGGCAGGCCCAGGACAGGACCCGGATAAGAACTGGAGTCAGGCTGGCCCAGGGCAGGCCACAGGTAAGGCTGGAGGCAGGCAGGCCCAGGACAGGCCACAGGTAAGGCTGGAGGCAGGCAGGCCCAGGACAGGCCACAGGTAAGGCTGGGCAGGAACAACGAGGAAAGCGAAGCAAACCGCGTTGAGACGCGGGCAGCTTTGACTAGCGGCCTCTTTTATGGGCCGCCGGCGCCCGAGAGGCCTGGAACGCAAACCGTTCCGTTTCCGGGCGCCGGCGAACCCAGAACGAGGCTTGGAAGGCAAGCCCCCACGGCGCATGCGCGGAACCGAGAGAGAGGACCTCCGCGCATGCGCCGAAGGCCGCCGGCCCTGTAATCCGTTGCTCCCCTCCCGGCGAGTCCCCAGACGCGAACGCGCGGGTAGACTCGCCAGGAGGAAATGGGAGCGGCAGACCCCAGTCTCCCGCGTGACATGACACTATGCCCCCTCCCAGGAAGACCCGGGGCCCCAGGCTTCCAGGGAAACCGTACGTAGAACTCACGTATCAGCCGGGGAGCATGCACGTGCTGGCGCGGTTCCCAGGTACGATCACAGGCCGGGTACCCCTTCCAGTCAACCAAATAGTGGAGCACCCCTCTACGGTACCGGGCATCACAGATCTCGTGTACCTCAAACTCAGGGCCCCCCTGTACCAAAACAGAGGCCGGACGAGGAGAGGTGCGGCCATAATCATCGACCACATAGGGTTTTAACAGGGACACGTGAAAAACGGGATGTACACGCCAGGAAGAGGGTAGGTGAAGACGGAAGGCTACAGAGGACAACCGTTTGGTGATAACAAAGGGTCCCAAATATCGAGGGGCCAGTTTGACGGGCAGATTGCGGAGAGGCAGGTTCTTTGAGGACAACCACACCTTGTCGCCCTCCTGGAAATTAGGTTCTGCACTCCTCTTCCTGTCTGCCTGTCTCTTCATCCGATCCTTGGCTTCACTTAAGATCTTGTGTGCAAGTTCTTGCTGTTCCCGGATGTGTAAGACCAGACCATCAGCAGAGGGAACAGTACTAGACGGAACTGGTTGAAAAGGCATTAACCGAGGATGTAGACCAGTGGAACAGAAGAATGGGCTGACTCCAATGGAGGCATGAACAGTGTTGTTGTAGGATACTTCGGCCAGATCTAGCCCACCTTTCCAATTAGACTGTGTGGCATTGGCAAAACAGCGGAGGTACCCCTCCAAAGTCTGATTGGTCCTTTCGGTTAGCCCATTTGTCTGTGGGTGATAGCCTGAGCTTAGAGCTCTATGTATTCCCAGATGACCACACACCTGTCTCCAAAATGATGAAAGGAACTGGGTACCTCTATCCGATATGATTTTCTCCGGTAGGCCGTGCAACCGGTAGATGTCGTGCAGAAACGCTGAAGCCATTTGAGTAGCTGTAGGGATTTTCCGGAATGGGATGAAATGGGCCAGTTTGGTGAAGCTGTCCACAACCACCATTATACAGGTGTACCCTTCAGATGGAGGCAAATCCACAATGAAATCGGTGGCGATGGTATGCCATGGATAGGGAGCCACTTCGGTGGGCATTAACAAACCCAATGGTCGTCTTCTGGGAACCTTGCACTGGGCACATATTGGACAGCTGTCAATGTACTTCTGGACCTCGGTCGCCCAACCAGGCCACCAGAACTGTCGGGATATCAACTCTCGAGTGGCTCTGACCCCGCGATGTCCTCCTATGGGTGAATCATGGAGTCCGTGTAGAATGCCCCTTCTAATGGCTCCTCTGGGTATGTAGAGTCTTCTTTGAAAAAACAACAGTCCGTCTCGTTCTGATACTAGTTGCCGACTAAGAAGGGACGTTCTTTCTGGATCCGACCGAGTGGCTTCCGCGATGGACTTAAGGTGAGAGGACAAGGCCAGCAGAAAATGGCGAGGAGAAATCAGTGGCTGTTCTGGACAGGGCGTCCCATCTACGTTTTCCAGGGACCTGGAAAGCGCATCTGCTTTCGTATTGGAGGTTCCCGGGATATAAGTAACATGGAACTCAAACGGAGAGAAGAAGAAGGCCCACCGGGCTTGACGAGGAGTCCGACATTGCAGAGAGCGAAGATATTGCAGATTGCGATGGTCTGTCCGCACCTCCACAGAAAAGCGTGCTCCGAGGAGAAAATGTCTCCATTCCTCGAATGCGGTCTTGATGGCTAACAGTTCCCTTTCAATCACCGCGTAGTTTCGTTCGCTGGGACTCAACTTGCGAGAATAATAGGCTACTGGATGTTCTACCAACGTGATAGGATCTTTCTGAAGAAGGACTGCCCCTACAGCAAAGCTGGAAGCATCGGCCTCCACTATGTAAGGCAACTCTTCCTGGGGATGGCGCAGGATCGGGGCAGCCATAAAGGCCGACTTCAATACGTCGAAAGCCCGGGAAGCCACGAGATCCCATTCGAACGTGATCTTGCTGCTGGTTAGCCTGGTGAGGGGCGCCGAGATCTGTGAGAACTGTGGGATAAAGCGCCTGTAAAAGTTTGCGAATCCCAGGAAGCGTTGGAGAGCCTTGATATCGTGTGGATGTCTCCATTCTTGTATGGCTCGCACCTTCTTGGGATCCATCCCAATGCCTTCTTGATTGATAACAAATCCCAAGAATTCAATGCTGGGTTGGTGAAAGCTACATTTCTCCGCTTTGGCGAACAGGTTATTGACGGACAGCCGATGAAGGACCTCACGAACATGTTCCACATGCTCGTCTAAGGATTTAGAGAATATCAATATGTCGTCCAGATAAACCCAAACGGATAACCCTAACAGGTCACCAAAGATGTAGTCCATGAATCGTTGAAAAACAGCGGGAGCATTACATAGGCCGAAAGGCATAACCCTGTATTCAAAATGCCCAAAAGATGTCTTGAAAGCTGTCTTCCACTCGTCCCCACTCCTGATGCGCACCAAATGATAAGCTCCGCGGAGGTCCAATTTGGAGAAGATTCGCGCAGTATGCAGGGTTTCAAGGATGCTGCGAATTAAGGGTAAAGGATACCGGTCCTTGGCTGTTATGTCATTCAACTGCCGGTAGTCGACACAGGGTCTCAATGTACCTTCTTTTTTCTTTACAAAAAACAGGGGGAATCCTGCAGGCGATTTCGATGGCACAATGTACCCCTTTTCTAGACTCTCCGACAAATACTCCTGAAGAACTAGCTTCTCGTCACGTGTCAAAGCATATAGTTTCCCATGGGGAATAACGTGGTCCGGTAGCAGGTCAATGGAGCAATCAAAAGAACGGTGTGGAGGAAGGGGTATGTTGCCAGGTTCAGAAAACACATGTTTGAATTCGGAATATTCCTGTGGGACCAGAGACGTGGAACATAGATGAACCCCATTGCTGTCCGTTATTAGAGAAGTCGAGACGGTCCTGGTGGGAACGGGTAGCTTGCATTCTTGAGCACACCGTTCGGATGAAAAGGTCAAGGTCTGGGTTCTCCAGTCTATCAAAGGATTGTGGTGTTGCAACCAAGGTAATCCCAAAACCATCTTGTAGTTCGGTGACTTGATAACATCAAAGGCTAGTTCCTCGTAATGATCAGCAATCAGAAGGGCCAGTCCAACTGTGAACTGACTAACGGGTCCAGAAGACAAGGGAGTACCATCAATAAGCTCCACCGACAGAGGCGTGTGTCTGGAAACGAGTGGTATCTTATGTCTGGTGACGAACGTTTCGTCGATGTAATTGCCGGAAGCCCCACAGTCCAGTAGACCGGATACTTCCAGGTTCTTGTCTGGTAGTTTAATTCGGACCTTCAGGGTCTGTAGTACCGCTGGTTGCATGGGCAGACGTATAGAACAAATAACAGAAGGGTCTGAGGAAGGAATGGGACCTGTCGTTGCCCTTCCTGTATACGACAGGTCTCCTAGTTTCCCGACTTCTTCTTCTGCGGACGCAAAGGACACGTACCCAAATAATGTCCAGCTGCTCCACAGTAAAGACACAAACGCAAAGACCTCCTTCGTTTCTTCTCTTCTTCCGTCAAAGGTCCCCTCATGGCTCCTACTTGCATGGGCTCAGGTCCGGACTCGGTCGACCCAAACGAACCAGCAGGTGTGTTGGTTGTCCGGGGACCGCTTCTGTCAAGCCGACGTCTCTCAGCCTTTCGTTCGGCTAGCCTTTGGTCAATACGGAGTACTTGATCGATCAAGAGTTGAAGGCTCTCTGGTTCAGGGATGTGAAGTAACTCATCCTTGTACTCCTCTCTCAGGCCTCGACGAAACAGTGTCTTCTGTGTAATTTCGGGCCACTGGGAGTCAGTAGCCAAAAGTCGGAAACGGCTGATGTAGGTGATGACGTCATTGCTTCCCTGTTTGTAGTCCATCAATTGATTCTGTGCAACGGAGGCCAGGTTCGGCGTCTGAAATACCTCAAGAAAGGCCTTTTCAAAGGCAGCAAAGTCATTCAAAATAGGACTGTTCGTAACCACAAACGGAGTTGCCCAAGCTAATGCGTTCCCAGTTAGGTTCCCCAAGATGTAACCAATCTTGGCCCTATCAGTGTTGAAGTAGGTAGACCTGAAGAGAAAGTGTATTCTGCAGTGGTTACAAAACTCCGCCACCCGTCTAGGGTCTCCGTCGAATTTGATGGGTGTTGTATGAGCCAATGATCCCTCTCCTTGAGAGGTACTAGGTGCTCCTTGCGTTATCATTTGTCGTAATGTTTGATTCTCCTGACGCAGGGCGGTCATCTCGGCCCTGAGCGCTAGCAACTCGTTCCTCATGTCCTGCGATTCATCCATCTCTGAATCAGGAGGAAGGCGTCTCAATCTGTCAAGCTGATTGGCCCGAGAGGACCGCGTACCTGTAGTCTTGGTGGTTGGTCTCGCAGAGGTCGCCAGTCTGGAGTCCAGGAACTGATGAGATAGCGGCACGAGGAATCAGCCTCTCCACCACCCAAATGAGGAACTGGGTGAAGGATGGACCAACCCCCAATGTCACAAAGGCACTCTCCCAGGTAAGCGTGACAAGAGGATGTAGGCTCAGATGGAGGGAACCATAGTCCAGGTAGAGCTTGTTGTCCAGACCATGAATCTTCCAAGAACCTTAGTGCAGCGACAGTTGATAGATAGACCAGTGTAGCAGAAAGGTATTCGTAGTAGGCAAAGGAGCTTGGCTGGTGCAGATAGTTCCAATGGTACACAGGATGAGATTCGGAGTCAGGCAAGACAGGAAAGAGTGAGGACAGTTGGAACTAGTAGTCTGGCCAATTAGAGAACTGTAGGAACGTGCCCAAGATGGAACAGGGGGAATGCAGGCTAGTGTGGGATAAGTCCCCTCTACACAATGATGACTCAGGACAGAACTCCGGAATGGGATGAGGGAAGACTGACCCAGGGCAAAACCTAGGTAGTAGCTGGAGGCTGGCTGGCCCAGGGCCGAACCCAGGTGAGGATTGAAGGCAGGCAGGCCCAGGACAGGACCCGGATAAGAACTGGAGTCAGGCTGGCCCAGGGCAGGCCACAGGTAAGGCTGGAGGCAGGCAGGCCCAGGACAGGCCACAGGTAAGGCTGGAGGCAGGCAGGCCCAGGACAGGCCACAGGTAAGGCTGGGCAGGAACAACGAGGAAAGCGAAGCAAACCGCGTTGAGACGCGGGCAGCTTTGACTAGCGGCCTCTTTTATGGGCCGCCGGCGCCCGAGAGGCCTGGAACGCAAACCGTTCCGTTTCCGGGCGCCGGCGAACCCAGAACGAGGCTTGGAAGGCAAGCCCCCACGGCGCATGCGCGGAACCGAGAGAGAGGACCTCCGCGCATGCGCCGAAGGCCGCCGGCCCTGTAATCCGTTGCTCCCCTCCCGGCGAGTCCCCAGACGCGAACGCGCGGGTAGACTCGCCAGGAGGAAATGGGAGCGGCAGACCCCAGTCTCCCGCGTGACATGACAGCCAGAAACAACACTAGAGTCCTCTTTCTAGGTCTCAGAGCCATGTCGCCCATAAAAGAGAAGAAGGACTAGAGTTGCTTGGTTGTAGTGGTTGTAGAAGCAGCAGAGGAAGGTGTAGTGGTAGCAGTAGTAGCAGAGTCGTCGTGGCAGAAAGAACAGAAGTAGTAACAGCATTAGTGTTGTTTGTAATAGTGGAAGTGGAAGAAGATGAGATATTGCTGTACAGAAGAAGGAAGACTTTTCCGAGGAAGAAACAGAACAAACTATTTTACCCCTGAAGAGACTGGTGGCAGACCGCTGTGGATGTCCCCGTGTCAGTTCACTCTAGGACTTCACACAGTGGTGCCACCTATGTCTCTTCAAGGCACGACTGAGGTGTGCCTATGCTGTAGTTAAGCAGCGACATGAGTACTATACGTTTGCTGCAAAGCTACAAAGTTTATCAGCCTGGAAAGGAGGAACCAGCGTCTTCCAGAACCAGAGAAATTCTGCAAACTTTAAGCCAGAAAGGACACAACAGGGAAGCGGACCAGATCACGCTTTCCTCGGTGGACCGAGAGATGGGCAGAAGAAAGCTCTGTACAAGCGAGCCGACTCCGATATCCAGAGGTACCTACAAGTCCCACAAAGCACTGGGGCACGAACAACGACCGTCACAACCTTGAGAAGCGTCTGACTTAATCTGCATCCTGAATCTCTCTCTTGTAAATCGGAGCAGACAAGTTGCTAAACAGAAGCCAGCTGAGAGCTGTTATGTCCCTGGTTCCGGCCGAGGTATCGGCAGGAAACAGGGAGGGTAGGCCCTGGTGGGTAGGCCTCACTGCGCAGCTCCAGCGGGAGCAGTAAATGACACATACACTCTAATGTTGCTGTCCTGCCCCGGAACTGCCTCCGCAGAGCGGTGCGGGGCCTTTATTGAGACGCTGTGTGTCAAGGCAGATATAATATTCCTCCTTTATTTTAACCGAACAATAACAACACACCAGTTATCAGCCAACGGGCTTGCCCCCTGTTCATTTAGTCTCTCCCTGGGGTTTCTACCACTCACAGTCTCTGAGTCTGGCCGGGGGCCGGGTTGCTGTTCTTAGGCTGTATCCTCCACCCCTGGGTGCAGCCCCCTCTCTCCCCTCAGGTTGCTCACCTTCACTGTCCGGCTCACCCGGTTCTGGTTCACTCGGTGTTTCCTCTGGACCTCCGTCCATGATGTCTCCATTGTTTGGATTGTCATGTCCCTTATCACTGGGCAGATTGTCTTCTTCCTGTGGGGGACATTCACCATCTGTCCACATGTTCTTTGGCACTGCCTTGAACCATGAAGCATTTCTCGTTACTTGTCTTTGCCCCCTTTTTGCAGTTATCATGGTGCCATGCCGTCTGCTTATTGTCTATGGGGCAGCTTCATATCGGTTGTCTAGTTTGAACATGGAAGGGTTCCTCACTATGACCACTTGATCACCGACTCGGTGTTCGGACTGCTAGGCGTTCCTTTTGATGCTCATGTGGGCATTTGCCCTGTTCTTCTTGTTTCGGTGCACTCGTGGTCGAACGTGTCTGTGCTCCTGCTCGGATCGTGTGGTATTGAGGAGTTAATGATCGTGCCGTACATCAGGTCTGCCGGCGGTATCCCTGTTGTACTGTGGGGCGTGACCCTGTAATTCCTTAGGAATCGGTATAAGTCCACTTGCCATGGGCTAGCATTGATGCGCGACTGGCGTAGTACCTTGTTTATTGTCTGCATGAAGCGTTCCACATCGCCATTTGCCTGTGGCCATCTCGGCATTATGTGGTGGTAGCGGATGTTGAGTTCCATGAGGTATTTTTTTGAATTCTTCTCCTTGGAAAGGTGGGCCATTGTCGCTCCTGATTCTCCTTGGTAGGCCATGTGTTGCGAACATTTTTTCGATCGCGGGTATGACCACCT
The DNA here is from genome assembly GCF_040938575.1 of Ambystoma mexicanum. Classification (NCBI taxonomy): domain Eukaryota; kingdom Metazoa; phylum Chordata; class Amphibia; order Caudata; family Ambystomatidae; genus Ambystoma; species Ambystoma mexicanum. Next base: position 1,019,881,723 of record NC_090921.1, on the reverse strand, counting down.
CTGCTGCCGTGGAGTTGACTATCTTGACCTCCGGATACCTGGAGTGGTCGTCAATTGCTACCAGTAAGTGGATGCCTTCCTGTATTTTGCATAAGGCCTATCCTTATGGCGTCCCATCTCGCGGACCCTCGCACTGCCGATTGAATGGGCTCCGGATTGGCCAGGGGCCCCGTTATTTGGCATGGGAGGCGGGTGCTGACCAGCCGCTCGACTTTTCCGTCGATCTGGGGGAACCACACGCGGTGTCTTATCCGGCCTTTGGTCCGTACTATCCCCTGGTGGCCTTCGTGTGCCAACGCCATGATTTTGTCCTGTAGGCTCAGGGGGATGATGATTCGGGTTCCTCGTAGGATGAGTCCTTCCTCCGTGATGGATAGGTCCTACCAGACTGCGAAGATTCCTGTGAGAAATTCTTTGGCTTCCGCTGTTCTGTTGTGGATGTTCCGTAGGAATAACTTCCATTCCCCCAAGATGATTGTGTCCTTTACCAAGTTGCAGCATGGTTCACTTTGTGTGGCCTCTACTATGTCTTCTAGTGTCATGATGCCTACCCCCAGAGCACCAGGCCAGGCCCAGCACCCCCGAGAGCAGGCATCATGCCCCCGGGTAAAAGCCCAGCGGCCCCTTATAGGGGCTCTTTGGACTCTGTCCTGGCGCCGTTGGCGCCAGGCTCATGTTGGACATCAGTCCTGGCACCATAGGCGCCAGGCTCATAAAGGAAGGTGTTTTGTGCACTTACCTGATGCAGACCATGCTGCAAGATTCAGGCCTCCCTGAGACCTGAAAGGGACTATTTTTTCATTGGGACTATTTTGCCACTCGGGCGTGGCCAGGGAAGGATACTTACCTGGAACTACTTTGGGGGCTATTTAAGCCACGCCCAGACAGTAGCTCACGCTTCGCGTTGTTCTGCATCCAAGCAGCTGAACGCTCACCGTGTCTGCTCCTGCATCTGGTCTCCAGCCACGCCCCCCTCGATCCTGGAACACCTGTAAGGAAAGAAGAGAAGAGAAAGGTGAAAACCAAGAATTTGATCAAACTTCTTACCTGCATCGGAACCTTCACGCCAGCGTTCCTGAGAAAAGACTTTCATTTAAAAGCACTGCGTTGCTCGCTGCAGCGCCGCGCTTCACTCACCTGTCCTCGGGAGTACTTCTGGCTCCACCGCGACTGTCTGCACCGGTCGCCACATCTCTGCGCCTAGGGGAGAGAAGAAGAGACAAAAGGTGAGCAGAAGGAACATATGAGGAAAGCCTAATTTTCCGCCATAACACTTACCGGTCTTCTGTTGGTGGACCATTCCTCATTTCGGGTCGGCGCCGCTTCGTTGGCAGGTACCGCACCCCAGCCCCTATGGGGAAAGGACAAAAGACATTACTGGAGGAATATAAAGACATTAAGAGGGATCGCCCACATCGCTAACTCACCTGAGTTTACCATCGGCAATTCAATCCCTCAACGCATCGCCTTCATTCTGCACCTGAAATAAAGGACAGATCACAGGTTAGGAAGGCAACAGAAAAGGAGGCTCAACACTTGAACTTTTGTAATCTTCATACTTACGGCGTTCCGCTCGGAAAAGTCAAGTGGATTTTGCCAGCGCCATTCTGAAAACCAGTGAAGTAACTGGACAAACACGCGCCCCTGCACCAGAAGCAGGATGGAGAGTTCATCCTTTCAAACCATAAGGTGAGCTTCAACCGGGGATTTCGGAGGAAGTTAGAGAAGAACGAAGGGGGGAAGGGGGGAGCAAGCACACTATTCTGCAGACTGTTAATCCCCTTTCTCATCTGCAGAAGGATATTCCTACGGGCCAGACAAGCAAGATTTGAGGGTCCTGTTCAGTCGGTGTTCCGAGTTCTGCGCATCACGCTCGAAGAGGCCACAGCAACCCAGACTAGACCAGCGCCTCCGTGGGAGTCAGGTGAGCTTTACATCTAGTCCAGTCGCACGTGGCTTCATGGTGTGTATCACCTGGCAGATGTGCTCCTCTCTCTCTTCTGCTACATGAATCTCCCTTGGTGTTGCTGCTCTCGGGTGTCTTGACAGGAAATCTGCGCGGTTGCCACTGCCTGGTTGGTAGGTCAGTTCGAAGTCATATTGTTGGAGGTGTAGCAACCACTTGGCAATCCTGGCAGGGGGGTGAGATGAGGTGCCCGTGAAAATGGGGAGCAGTGGTTTGTGATCTGTGTAGCTTTAAATTTCCGGCCGTACAGATACAAATGGAAATGGTGCCGATTGCCTCCTTTTCGATGTGGGAATATCTTTGCTCCGTCGGTGTCAGGGCTCTGGAAGCATAGGCAATCGGCATCTACTCTCCCGTTTTTGCCACCTGTATCAGAATGGCCCCCAGGCCGACGGGACTGGCGTCCACATACAGTTCGGTTGTTAGCGCTGGGTCGTAGTAGGCCATGGTGGTGTCTGCCGATAGTGATGCCTTGATCTTCTCAAATGCCTCTTGGCAGGTAGGCCCCCACTCCCACTTCGTGCTGGCTTTTGTGAGTTCACAAAGAGGTTCCGAAAGTGTTGCCAGGTTTGGGATGAACCTCCCGCAGTAGGTGGCCATTCCCAGAAAATTGTGCACCTCTGTTAGTGTGGTGGGGGGTGTGACAGCTTGGATGTCCGCCACTTTCTGGGGGTCCGCCAAGATGCCTGTGCTATTGAATGTGTACCCAAAGAACGAGATTTCTTCCTTTAGGAACTCGCATTTTTCTCTGTGTATTGTGAGACCAGCACTCTCTAACCTGCTGAGTAGCATGTGGATCCTTTGCATGTGTTCTTCTTTGTTGCCAGCATGAATTAGAATATCGTCGCTGACATTTAAAACACCCGGGATGTCGCGGATCACCTCCTGTATTGTCTGCTGGAAAACCTCCGCTGCCGAGGAAATTCTGAAGCTCAGGCGCTTGTACCTGCGTAGGCCGATGTGGTTTGAAAACGTTGTGATATACCGGGAGTCCCGGTGTAGTTTCAGCTGGTGATACCCGGCTTTCAGGTCGACCTTCGAGAATATTCTGGATCCAGTAAGGTCTGCCACTATTTCATCGAGGGTCGAGGTGATGTGGCGTTCCCGTTTTATTGCTGCGTTGGGGAGGCGCATGTCTATGCATATCCTGACCTTCCCTGGTTGTTTTGGCTTTTTGGTGACAACCATGGGAGAGACCCAGTTACTTCTTCGATGATGCCCGCTTTCTCCAGTGCCCTTAGTTCCTTTTCCACTTGGCTGCGTATGTGGAACGGCGTCCTTCTGTGTCGCACTGCTCTCGGTTGGACTGATTCATTGATGTGTAGCCTGATTGACTTCCCTTTTAGGCAACCGATTCCCTTGAGGAGGTTTGGGTATTTTTCTAGAACGTTGTCGACTTGTTGTGAGTTTGTTACTTCACAGATGAAGCTTATCAGCCCCAGGTCCTCTGTTGCGTCTCCACTCAGGAGGCATTCATACCTGCATTCACCACATAGATTTTTGATTGCAGTGATTTTGCTCCATGGCTGATGTTGGTTCTGAATCTGCCCACTATGGGCAGTGGGGTCTTACACCCGTATGCGAACAGTAGTGTGTCCGTTGCTTTCAGGTTCGGTTGAGGCTGTATTTTCCTGAACGTGGTCAGCGTCATGACATTCACGGATGCCCCCGTGTCTATGGTCATGAGTACGTTCTGGCCCTGGACCACTACCTGGCATTTTTGTCTTCTCAGCTTCCTCTTCGGTGTAGTGCTTCCGCAGTTAAGGGCTGATACCAGATAGACCTTCTTCCCTTTCTTCCACTGTTCATTTACGGCCTCCTGTTGGATGTGTGCTGCGTCATCCTCTTCTTCCTCTGTGGAGGAGTTGGTGGTTTCAACCCATCGGGCGCTGGCCTGTTTTTTCTTCTTTCCAGCGCTCTTGTCCTGGGATGTTTGCGGTGGTTGCTGTGGCACTCCTGATGACCTGCACACCTTGGCGTAGTGGTCTTTCCTGCAGCATGCGCCGCATGTGGTGCCTTGAGCCGGGCAGTTGCGTCGTCCGTGGCGAGGCCCACCGCACCACCCGCATTCCGTGGGACCCAGGGTTCTGGGTTGCCATCTGGGGAGCATGTTGTTTCCACTGGCCTCATCCCTCGCAAATTGGGGATTTGTGATCTGGGCCACGGTTGCCGATGTGAGGGCTGGCTGTAGTTTCTGTAGGGTCGTGCCTATGTGTGCCGCCCTGGCGTGCGCTAATTCCCGCTGGTGGCCCAGTTCAAGGATTTGGGTTAGGGATATGCCCTTCTCGCTCAGCAAAATTCTCCTCAGCTTTTCTGATTGAATCCCGTTTATGAGTTGGCATCGGATCTCCTTCTCTATGTCCGTGAATTCACAGGAGATTGCTAGCTTACAGAGTTTGGTGTGGTAGGCATCTAGCGTCTCCTCTTCCATCTCGATGGTTGTGCAGAATATGAATGTCTCATAGTCAGGATTGAGTTGGGGCATGAAGTGGGCCGACAGGGCGTCCTTCGTTTGCTGATATACATCAAGGCCATCCGTGATCGCCAGCGAATTGAAAATGCGTAATACTTCATCCCCCACATTCAGTAATAGGTGCAACCTCATTTTCCTCGAGATAGTAATATCTTTGCAATCCATTGCCATCTCAAACTTCTGTAGCCACAACTGCCATTGTGGGCCTACTGATGACGGATCAGTGTATGGGTCAAAGGGGTAGAGTGCAACGGTTGAGCCCCCTTGCGAGCGGGCCTGCGGGGTGGACGGTGACAGATTTGCAGCCAATCTGGACGGCGTACTTGGCCTGGGTGTGGATGTGCCCGATGCCATGTTTGTAGTCAATGCGCACCTTCTCCCTCTCCAAACTCCCACTGCATGTTTCCACCTGCTTCTGGGATTCGTTGGGCAGTGTGGTGAAGATTGGCTGAGGTAGATATTCGGTTGATGAGGAAATGGAAAATTTCCTCCCAAAAAATATTAATTTTATTTTATTTATTTTTTTTTGTGTGGGGGTTTGAGTGGCCCCACCGTGTTCCCAAAAATGTCGCCTCCATCAGAGGCTTCAACTGCTGGGTGGCGGCGTTACGCGTGCCGTTGCGTTCGTTTCCTCGTCGCCAGCGTTATGTCCCTGGTTCCGGCCGAGGCATCGGCGGGAAACAGGGAGGTTAGGCCCTAGTGGATAGGCCTCGCTGCGCAGCTCCAGCGGGAGCAGTAAATGACAAGTGCACTGTTGTGTTGCTGTCCTGCCCCGGAACTGCCTCTGCGGAGCGGGAGCGGGGCCTTTATTGAGACGCCTTGCGTCACCGCATAGCGGGACGCAAGGCGGATATAACAGGAGCCACAGACACGGCGCCCCCTCGAGAGATCACCAGCTGCATTTCTGAAGAGGGTAAGTAACCGTCCTGCAGTGAAGGGGAAAACAGACACTAGATCACAGACAGACTGCGGCGACCAAACAGAAGGGAGCGCAGCCCACGAGGGGAATAGGCTGTACAAGAATCCTATGGACATCTGACAACTGAGGCAGGCGGCCCCGCTGGGATAAGAGGTATGGGGCCTCATTCCGAGGTGGGCGCAAAGTGATACCGGGCACCGTTAAGGACATCGGTGTCGGTAATCCCTTTGCGCCCTATTCCGAGGTCCCTTACTGGGTCCCGCTATGGGCGCCTGGTTTTACCAGGCGCCCTTAGCGGGAGCTGCTAAGGGACCAGAGAGCTAATAACGGTATCGCAAATTGCTGTACCGTTATTAGCTACTTCCCCATTCCCATTGAGCCCTATGGGGGCTCAAATGGGAATGGGGAATGGATTTTTGAATGGGGACTTACCGGTCCCTCCAGGGTCAGAATGGACCGGTAAGTCCCCATTGAACCAGGTCGGACCCGGTATGGGAGGTAGTCATGGCGCAAATAGCGCCATGACTACCTCCATACTCGGAATGAGGCCCACGGTGTTGGAAGGTGGTGGGTTAAGGAGGGGCTGCTTAAAAAAGTATTTAAAAGCCCATTGTTACCCACCTGCAGAATAAAAACACACCATTACCCTGGATAGTGAAATCTATGGTGCTATCTAGCAAGCCACCCTCTTACCCGTCCCAGTGAGCCAAAGAATCCAACATAGGGAGTTGGAATAAACTACAAATTGGACTGCAATACCCTAAATAAAGGTGACATAAACTATTGTTTATGTGCCACCAGGCTGTGGCTCACTTAAACAGAGTGAGGAATCTGTGCATATAACAGATCCAAGCAGGACAGGGTGAAAGACTTGTATAAGTACCAAATTGGGCAATGTCTGATATATTACGACAGGAAAGAGCAGGGGGAGGGTATTGTCCCCCTTGGAAAACAATGATTAAAAAGGTGAACCAGGAAAGACCAAGGGAAGTGAATTGTCCCCCTTGGCACTTTGGAAAACATTATCTTTAAACACATAGACACATTGACAGTATACACATAGTTGAAGAAAGGCTGTAGTAAAAGAGCCAAGTACGTATTTATGATATTTAAGTCGGAGGGTCAGAATAGGTTTTGGACCCAGGACAGTGGATCTTTATTTGGACATTCTGACGACAGACTCAGTTAGTTTTGTTGAGGCAGGGAAACCCCTCATAGAGTTAGGGATAGTGAGGCCTTTTCCCACTTGTATAGAACCTGAGGGCGTCCTCACTTCGTTTTCCCCAGGATCCTCCTTGTAGTTAGTCAGGAAAGGGCCATCGCTTTTGGAACCTGACCCTAGGGGTGGATATGTGAGGGTGGATCACCTGGGTAGAGGAGATTTGGGGAATGGAAGGGGGATGTCCTTGGGTGAGACGCGGTATCCCCCATTTCCATTCCATGAGGAACCTTCAGTCCCAGTAAACCTTATGGGATATTGTCTCCCTTTTCCCATTTCTTCCTTCCAGGATAACCCTGGAAAAGTCTGACAAGGTAGTGACAATAGGAAGAGGTTGAATAAGAGGATGTTTTTTGGCAAGACATGGCATCCCCTTTCCTTCGTGAAAGCAAACCTTACCCACCTCCTGCCTTTATAGGTTGTTGCTGATCACTTCCTTTTATTTCCCCTCAGTCATACCACTCTAGTAATGGGACGAGGAAGAGGCGACTAGGAGTTATACACACTAACATGCAGTTACACCACTCTGGTACTAAGATGAGGAAGAGGCCTGGAAACTATTGTGAGAGTCAGGCATGTCCAGAGAACATCAGTAATTGTAATCGGGCAATTCTACTCAAGGGCTCGTTCCTGCAACCTGTTAATATGCCACAGCTGCATAAAAGGTGGACCAGACAGCAAGGAAGGGGAAACCAACAGGAGACGCCAGGCTGGCAGAGATGGACCTGAGAGGGGTGAATGCCTGCAAAGAACAGAGCTCCCGAGGAGGTACCTGTCTGGAGGCCAGGACGCCAGCTTTTGCTATAGAGAAACTGTGACAGCGGGGCCTGAAGGGGCTGTGAAAGGAGCAAGGCTGACAGAGTCCCCTCTGTCGGGTGCCCACAGCAAGAGCTGTGTGGCACAGAGGACTCAGAAGCTCTACAGGCCTCCGGTAGCATCCGTGAGTAAGAGGCGGAGCTAACGGCAACCCACAGCGGGATGCGTAGCAGGCAAGCGTTGATCGAAGACATGCAGAGAAGTGTGTGCGGAGCAGAGACGAGAGAGGGAGAACGCTCGGTGGAGCTGCCGAGGACCGGTGAGTGCATCAAAGGGAACACTCATACCGGGGTAATCCTTCAGCTACTGCAAGGCATATGGTGACGCTGGTTGAAAGGAAATGTATATGCATGTGACCGTGAACCCATAGTAAGAGGTGTTTTGAATACTATGAACAAACACTAAACTGTAAATGGAAAGAACGTAAATGAGAAGCATATATTATTGAATATCGAATCAACGGAACGCTTTACAAGTCTTATTGAATACCAAACTAAAGGAAAGCTTTGAGTAGCCCATGAATGAAATAGAAACATTTGTGAAACATGCATGATGAACATTTAAAAGCAAAGAATGAAACATTTTGAATAAAGTGGAAGGCAAGTTATGAAAACAGTGAAAAGCAAGTAATGAACACGTATGAAATTTGTAAAAGCAAGGTGGTGGAAGAGCGTGAGCACCACGGAGTGAGTTGTGTAAAAGAACACACTGTGGCAAAGCCAAAAAGACTGTTAAGGAGAACCAGAGTGAATGCAAACTAAAACACAGGTGTGGTGAAAGGGAAGTTTCAAATGATATGGTATGGCGTTACAAATTACATATATCATATCATATCAAATCTGTGTGGCCAAGAAACCTAGGGTTATCGGTTGCGTGACCTATAATGGGTGGACCGGTTTATGGTCATAATACCGAATTTACAAATCTCGAAAAAATAAATCTCGAAAAAAAAGGCCGAAAAAAAAAAAGGTCGAATTTTTTTTAATGACTTTTATAATCGAAATGGGTGGGTTCCCCCCCAAGCCCCTTTTTTTACCATTTTTTTTTAATCACGGACCCCAAAATAAATATATAATTAAAAAAAAATTCGACTTTTCTTTTTCTGTCTTTTTTTTCGACCTTATTGTTATTCGAGATTATTTTTTCGAGATTTTGACTGACCACCGGGTGGACCGTGTGGTCTGACAACTGCACCTAGATCAAGGATACCCTGTCTGGAAAAGTCAAGGAAATCCAGATAAAGAATCTTCACTTGTGACTAAGATTGCTGAAGTGAACGAGAAAGGTAACAATCTGTATCAACGGAACCTGAAGGATTACAAAGGTAACCTGGAACCGGTCACGAGAATTAAGAGACTTGAACTGATTATACATTGGCAAGCTGGAAGAACTGACGTCTTGGAAAAGAGAAACCCAAGACATTGCAAACTGTGTTGTCGCCTTAGTGAAGGAGCTCTGAGGCCTTTTCGAAACTGTGTTATCTTCGTTGGGAAGGGAACCCTGAGGTTTCTTTGGAAACTGCTTCTGACCTTGGGGAAGAGAACCCTAAGACTTTTGGAACTGTATTGCAGCCTTGGGTTGGGGAACCCCAAGGCCTTTTTGGAACCGTGTTTTCTAGTTGGGGAAGGGAACCCCGAGGCTTTCTTTTTTTTTTTTTAAACATGTTTATTTTTGTTCAACACACAGGAGAACGTACATTACAGCAAACCAAATCTTAGTACTTTATCAAGCCCCATAGTCCCTTTTTTCCTTGCAACTAGCCCTCCACCCTCCCTCCGTGGACTCTCAGTCTTCATCCAGATCTAAGTCCTCCTCTCGCTGTACCATGCCTGGGCCCTGGCCGATAAGGCGTTTGGCACCGCCCGCGGCTTGAATGTTAGAGCCGGATAGGACTCGTCATAGTCTATTAATGGAGACCAAATGTTCGTGAAGCGATGGAGTAGGCCTCTACTTGCCGCAGTGATTTTCTCTGCTATGAAAATGTCCCATAGTTTTAGCCACCACAAGATCATCAGGGGGCCTTCTGGCGATTTCCAAGTTCGAGCTACGGTGATCTTGGCGGCCAAGAGTAGCTGAGTCATGAGGGCTGCCGATCTACCAGATCTTGGGTATATGCCTGGGATCGGAGCTCCCAGTAGGATTGATTCTGGCTCCAGGGGCAGAGTGATCTTCGTTATGTCCGCTATCGTCTGCGTACATTGGGACCAGAACTTTGCGACCACTGGGCATGACCACCACATGTGCATGAATGATCCCGGGAGGCCACATTGGCACCAGCATCGGGGGTCCAGGGACTGGTTAATGTGATGCAGTCGGAGTGGAGGATAGTACCATCTCAAGAGTAGTTTATGGGCACACTCTTGATTCGTGGTGCAATAGGACGAGGATCGGGTACGCGACCAAATATCAATCCATGTCTGATCCTCGATTGAATGATCCAGGTCCGTCTCCCACTGCGTCATGTAGGTCGCTATAGTAACGAGGGAATTTGTCTACAATAATTTGTATATCGTCGAGATCCGTCCTTGGAGCGGGGGGGTCTGCAAGTGTCAGCTCAATGGGGTCCAACTCACGAGTAGCTGCCAGGCGAATGGATGGGTGGGAGCACCAATGTCGTAGCTGTGCATAGGAATATCTGTTTGTTTCCCTCAAGTTGAAGGTGCTCTTACATTGTTCAAAAGTGAGGGGGCTGTTCCCCTCGAAGAGCTGGCTCAGAGTGCTGAGACCTCCTGCGATCCAGTTGTTAAAGTTCGCGGGGTTGGCTCCCGGTCAGAATGTCGGGTTATAGAATACCGGGGCCGATGGGCCCATGTCTCTCGGGATATTCCTGTATTTACGTGTCCATTCCCACGCTTTCAGAGAGTGCTTGGTGGAGGATAGCGTGGCTGGCCACGTTCTCCTTGAGTCGGGAGGTAAATGTAGGAGAAAACGGAGTAGGAGGGGTAGGCGGGATTGTTCCATCTCTGTCCATCTCGGTCGATTTGAGTTGATGACCCAAGCTTGCGTGCGGGCCAATTGCGCTGCTATTTGATATTTCTGGAGATCCGGGACACCTAGGCCTCACAGATGCGGGCTAGTCAGCATCGTTTTCAGTGGGATTCTTGACTTTTTACCCTTCCAGATGAAGCGTAGCACCTTCCTCTGGAGACTTTGAAGCGGTGGCCTGGGGATCACAATAGGGAGTGCTGAGCAAGAATAGAGGAGCCGTGGAAGGAGGTTCATCTTACATGCCGCAATCCGGCCCAGTAATGAGATCTCCTGTGAGCGCCAACGATCGAGGTCTTCTTCCAGCGACTTAAACAGTGGTTGAAAGTTCGCCCGATAGGTATCCTCCGGGCGGGCTGTGATCTGGACTCCCAGGTAGGGTATCGCCTTTTCCGACAATTGGATTGAGCAGAGCGCTTTAAATGATGCTTTATCCTCAGCTTTCAGTCTCACCCCTAGGGCGGTTGATTTCGTGAAGTTTATAGCGAATCCTGACGCTTTACCGAAGGAGTGGAGTTCCGCCAGGGAGGATCTTAGCGATTGGGCGGTGTCTGCTATGGTTAGCAAAACATCATCCGCGTATAACGCTATTTTATGTTGGGTAAGGCCTACTTGGAGGCCTTTGATTTTGGGATTAAGGCGGATTCGTTGGGCCAAGGGCTCCATAATTAAAGCGAAAAGCAGGGGGGATAGGGGACATCCCTGTCTGGTCCCGCAGGATAGGGGGATCGGATTAGATAGGAAGCCGTTGATTTGAAGCATGGTTTTCGGGGATTTATAATTCACCAACATGAATTTCTGAAATGTCGGGCCAAAGTGGAAGGACTCTAGAGTGAGTCGGAGGAAGGACCAGTCTACCTTACCGAAGGCCTTAGCCGCATCCAGAGCCAGCACTGCCAATTTTCGTGAGTCTCGTTGAGCAATTTCCAACAAGTTCAGGACCCTGCGTATGTTGTCCGGCGCCGATCTATTCATAATGAAGCCCGTCTGATCCGGGTCGATAATATCTGGGAGCACCTTCGCCAACCGGTTGGCTAGGATTTTTGAGTATTTATTGGCGTCCAGATTCAGTAGGGAGATCGGCCTATATGCCGTGATATCGATCAGGTCCTTCCCTGGTTTCAATGCCAGGATCGTGATTGACTCTTGCATCGATGGGGTAGTTGATCCAGAGACAGCGAAGGAATTGAACAGAGTCGTCAAAGGGGGCACCAGCTGGGGGCGGAAAGTTTTATAGAAACGAGATGAGAAGCCGTCTGGGCCTGGGACTCTTGGTTTAAGACTCTTGATGGCCTTGTGCACTTCTTCAGTCGAGATCGGGGACTCCAGCTCGTCTCTGGTCGCCCGGGAGATCTGGGGAAGAGCTGCGTCCTGGACATAGGATTGTTGGTCTTTAAGCGATCTAGGGGACGCTGTCATCGTATCTGTGAGATGGATCACTGCGATACTCTGCTTATCCCTCTCTGCAAATTGGACCCTACCGAGCTCGTCCCAAAGGCCCAGGAATGCGTTTCTCTTCCTGATCTTTGCCAGCTTCTCCACCAAGTACTTGTTAGCTTTGTTCCCTTTAGCATAGCAACTTTGTTTGGTTTTGGCCAGAATCTGGGCTGTGCCTTCGGCATAATGTGCTTCCAGCTTCTTCCGGGCCACCTGTAGAGCTCGATGGGTCCTCGGCGACCAGTTTTTTGTTTTGCATATTGCTTTCGCTTTCTCCACCTCATCCTGTAGGGCCTGGCAAATTTGTCGCTTCTTTTTGTGGTAAGCTGCTCCCTGCGAGATCAAGACTCCTCTCACCACTGCCTTCATAGCGTCCCATGTGGTGGCCGGCGAGGTGTCTTCGTTCTTGTTTTCCTTGAAGAAGTCTTTGATAGCTTTTGCTGTCACGTCTCTTAGTGCCATATCGTTCAAGATCGGGTCGTAGAGTGACCAGTTGCGTTTGGGGGGCGGATCGGGGTCGTGGACTCTCAACGTCAATATGATCGGGGCGTGATCCGATAGGATTCTAGGGCCAATGACTACATCATCCGTGAAGGCCAACGCTTGGGGAGAAGCCAACAGGAGATCAATGCGGGAGTCGGTTCTGTGTACATAGGAATAGAAAGAATAATCGCGGGTGTCTGGGTGCAGAACTCTCCAGGTGTCCACCACATCCAGGGATCTGAAACATTTGAGTAGGGCCGTCGCTACGCTATAATCTTTATGGGCCGGGGGGTGAGATTTATCTCTAATTGGGTCTGGGACCCCGTTAAAGTCTCCACCTATTATCGTCTAGCCCTCAATAAATGGTGACAGGGCTTCTTCTAGGGATGTATAGAACTCTTCCTGCTTTTCATTTGGGGCGTAGACCGAGATCAGCGAGTATAATTGGCCGTATAGCCGACATTTGATCGCTACAAATCGGCCTTCCGGGCAGCACATGGAATCTAGGATTTGAGGTCGGAGATCCTTGGCGAAGAGAATTGCCGTTCCCCCTTTCTTGGTGCCATTCGATGCTATGAACTGCAGTGGGAATTGTCTGCTCCGAAGCCTGGCGAAATCCGCTGGGACCAGGTGGGTCTCCTGAAGGAATACTACTGAGGTCTCTTCGTTCTGTACGCGTTGTAGGATAGATTTTCTCTTCTGTGGCGGGTTCAAGCCTCTGACATTGATCGTCAGGAATCGGACTTTCTGGTGTGGTTGTGGGGTCTCCTGCTCTACTTCGAGTGACTGAGACATCTTTTGAGGGGAGGGACGGAGGTGGTCAGGCATCAATTGTGGGCTTAAATTTGATCCTGCGATCGTGTTTTCTGTTCTCTCCAACGGGAGGGTAAACCTATCATTTTAGGGAAGGCCGGGTTTTCCTTACCGGCGAGTCCCCTGGCCAACGGGGCCTTCTGTGTCCTGGTAGCCAACAGGGCTAGGGACATCATCCTTAAGTGGATTCGTCTCCAAGGACGGGAAGATGGCATACTCCTTGGAGTGGGGGCGAGGACCGCAAGGGTCCCGCGGCATTCTTATTGGCTCACATGTTGCAGCGGGCAAGAACGTCTGGGCTGGGGTTTTAAGAGCACTGGCTTACTTCCGGCGCCTCTGTGTTTTTGACCAGGCTGGATGGGCCTGCTTCCGAGGAGGTTGGCTTCGGTCCTCGGGGGTGGAGGTCGGGCTGCGGGAGGACGAAGAACTCGGAGAAGCCGGGCGGAGGATCCTATAGGTGGCTTATCGAACGCTGGGTCCCTTGATAGGTGAATTGGAGGGCCATCGGGAACAGCCATTGGTATTTGACCTTTTGGCTCTGCAGGAACTGCGTCAATGGCTTGAGAGCTCTTCTTTTTTGGAGGGTTATCAGGGAGAGGTCTTGATAGACCTGTAGCGGGGAGCTCATGAAGGAAAGTTCATCCTTGGTGCGACTAATCGCCGCAAGTGCTTCTTTAGTAGAGTAAAAGTGGACCCTAGTTATCACGTCCGGTAGGAGATCCGTGGGCACCCCCCGCCTCGGGCATAGCCTATGGGTTCGGTCGAGGATCAGCTGGGTCTGGTCCAATTGTGGGAGTAAGGTTTGAAAGAATTTTCCAATGTATTCTGGAAGATCTTTATCTGGGATGTACGAAGGTACCCCCCTGATGCGCAGATTATTTCTTCGGGCCCTGTTTTCTAGGTCCTCCTGCTTGAATTCCAATAGCTCACTTCTATCCTGGAGAGACTGAATCGACCGCTGCATCTCTGTTATAGCTGCGTCATGGCTTTGAGTCAAGTCCTCGACCTCACACAGTCTCTGCTCGGCCTCTGTAACGCGCTGGTCCGTGTGTTCTAGCTTCGTGGCGAATTCGGCGATGCATGATCGAAATTCTTCCTTGATCTCCAGCATGAAGGCTTGAATGTCCCCTTTCGTAGCCAACTTTCCCTGCTCCTCTGTGGGCTTCTGCGGGGTGGTTTTCGGAGGGTCCGATTTCTTGGTCTTGTCCGGTGCTAGCAGCATCGCGGAAATATCAGCGTTTTTGGTCCCCTTTACTGTTTTTGTCATTGTGACCCTCCAAGAGCTCTTCCCGGGAGTCCAGACAGGAGGCTGCGGTGGGTTGATCTATAGGCCCTCCACTCACGTGGGGGTCCGACACTTCGGTACGGGCCGCAAAGCAGTGTTAGCAAGCCAGGGCCCCTTCCTGGCGAGGGCCTTAGTGTTGTTTGCGTAGATTTGGGTCTGTGAGGAACTCCGGAGCCACCGGAAGGGGGGCCTGCCTCCAAGAGCGTGCTGACCAGTGGGAAGGAAGATAGGCCGGGGCGCCCCTGGAAGTAGTTGGGCCAGAGGGGAAACTCGGGTGCCGCGTAGCAATCCTGGGTGCCAGGAAGGTGGGCTAACTTGAGGCTATCCCTCTACCCTCTGGTCAGGAGGGAGCAGGCGGTCGGGCGTGGGCGCTGGCTGCGTAACGCCACAAGGGCGCCTACCTGGATATAAGCGAGTCGCGCAGCTTCTCCTTCGCGGCTTCACTGCCGCTTACTTGCAGCTGGGCCCAGGGAGCCGGCGCCAAGGCAGGAACCGGCAATGCTCCCAGCCACCACTCAGGCAAGAGAGTCCGAGGCCTCCCCAGGACCGCTTCTGGGTATCGGGTCCCAATTCATTGTGGCCGTGCAGTGCAGCTGGAGCCCACCAGGGCTCGGGATGGTGTCCCCCGGGGCCGCCCCACTCCACAATCAGGAGCGGGTCCAGGAGAGACGCACCGCTTCTCCTCCGCGGCTGCACTGCTGCGTCTCATCAGCTGGGCTCAGGAGGCCGGGGTTGCCGCAGGGCCGCTAATGCCGGGCCTTCCTCGCCCAACTCCGGCGCTCCCGGGCCCTGGCAGTTCCGTCACCAGGGCGGGCTCCGGGCCTCCTCTTCAGCGTCCGTCGGCTCGTCTCACCCTCACCACCGGCTCTTCACTGGCGGGGTCTCGTCTCTCCCCGGGGCGCCACCGCTACCTCTCCGTCGTTCGCTCCGGCAGCCCCTCCGATGCTCCGCCCGCCACCTACTTTCCCGGGCCGGGTTCGCCGGTCCCGGCGGCCATCTCGACACACCCTGAGGCTTTTTGCAACTGCTTTGAACTTGGGTAGGGGGGCTGGAGAGTAAGCCTAGATCTGGAAGAAGCTCAGAACTTTGTTTGGAACACTATTTCATTTGTTGCTGACATCCCTACACGTTGTTTAGCTTTAGCTTTGAGGGCAAGGATAGGTTTTAGACACAGACAGACCTTTAAGTTGAACCTATTGACTCAGACTGTCCTTAGTTTCTTTAGGTAAGGAAATCCCACCTTAGCATAGGGCAAGTTAGGCCTTGCACCATCCTGACATTTAAGTTAATGAATGAATTTTGTTTGAACTCTGAATCTGTTGTCTGTGTCTTGCGTCATGATGCCTTCACATACCCCTTTTATTATTTAAATAAAAGCTATGTGCACCCACTAACTTTGTGTTTGTCTCCTTACTTCTGGTACCTGACAAATGGCGTCAGGCGTGGGATGGGGCCTGGCTGACACACACCGGGCAGCCCACGTAAACTGTAAGCCCCAAGACAGCTACGCTGGAAGAAATTAACAAGATCATTTTTTCTCACAGTATGTCCTATAACAGAGACACAGAAGATAACCGGCCCCACTTAACTGGCCTAGAAGCACAGGCATTGATGGAAAACCGTGAACCCCAAAACTTTAAGGGGGTTGACTTTTTCACCTCTTAATTCCTCAGGCAATCACTCTGGTAAGAAAGGCTGAAGAGGGTAATTGTTAGGGAGAATTCTCTGTTTAGGCTGAATTTCCCTACCTAGTGAGTCCCCCAGCAGCTTTGCTGGATTTCTGGGGTTTAATTTTTTTCTCCTGCCAAGAGTGAGACTCTTTTACCCTCACTCTTGGACATGTTGAAGTGTGTTTTCTTGGTTAAACCTTGTGTTGAATGGGCTATGGGGTCTCTTACTCCATAGGGCCTCATGTATTTTTGTGATGTGGGTCACACAGCACCCTCTGTGCCGTGACCCAGGGGTGTCCTAGGGACTCCCCAACATAGACTCCATACCCTGGGACTGACTACTGTCTCCCAGGGCATGTAAAGTCACCAAAGACTTTGCTAGTCTTGAATCCTGAACAGAACCAGTACAAACCATCATATTGTGGACGTACTGGCTGGGGCAATTCGATTGCCCCAGGGTCTGTTAGTCGAGGGGGCACGTCTCCGTCCCCCCTGATCGAGTTTTGGCTGGTGGCAGTGGAAACTACTTTTTATATTCGACCGCGAATATTTCCCTATGGGATTTCCCATTGTTTTAGGCTAACACATTTAATTATTTATTTACGGTAGCCTTAAACATACCACCGGTTTATATATTTATTTTTATAACTCCGGTTGGGACTTTTTGCCAAAACTTGATTCTAAAATGGCGTTGGTGTTCGCCTCTGTAACTCTGACCCAAAGTGGAGCCCTTTGTTCCACTTTTGGCGGGCTTCTCCACAGAAGCCCTCCAAAGTGGTGCCACTCTGTCTGGGGTACTTAGGAGGGGTGGAGGGGGATTTAGGCACCCTGGACTGAGTTACCTTGGTAACTCAAGTCGCACTCCGTCCTGATTGGCCCAAGTGGTGAGCCGCCCGGCTCACCACTTAGCATGGTTGAGTGACAGCTAGGCTGGGTGAATGGGGGTTTGCTGCATAAAAGCAGGGCTTTGGGGACTGGGACTTCAGAAGTCGCCACAGGACCAAGAATCCGACGAGGGAAGAGCTGAGCCGACCTACTTCGACGACACCACCCGGTGGAGCCCTGCTGAACCGTCTCACCACTTTTTCCCGACGACCGAGGAGAACTCTTAACGGAGTGGCTCCTTCCCTTGACTGGTGGGGACAACCAGTTTTCGCCTTCTTTCCGTTCTTTGAGGTATCTCGTGGCCGCCTTGCCTGTGCCAAGCACCCCGGCAACCGGAATACCACACTTTACCCCCATACCGCGAAAGTCGGCACCAACCCTTTAACCGGAGGACTCCGCGGCTGGTTTCTTCCCGGGCAGTGCAACGACCCTCTTCTTCTGCTCTTCAGCGAGAACTTCTTCTCCCCTGACCGACGTCGAGCCCTGCTGCCACTGCCTGGAACAACTGCCACCGCTGGAGGATCCTTTCCGCTTAAGGTACTGTGTTCTGCCTGGCTTCCCTTGCTACCGACTGTACGGGGTAGATTTAGTCCCCGGCTTTCGAACCTGGGAGTGCCTGGGACACTTTGGCTAAACTTTCTGAGCCACTCTAACCTCTTTTGGACTCTTTGCAAGACTTTGAATCTCTAACTAACAGTGTGATCTTGGGCACATTTTCGCTCCGGCTACTCTAAGAGTGGGCCCTGCCTAGTGACTTTTGCTCACCTGTGACTTTATTCTTCTTTAAGCCTATTGCAAGTGCTCTGGACCTTAGAGTGGTGTGTCTAACCCATTTCTGCTTTTTCTCTCCCTTTCTTGGAAACTACTAGAGTGTCATCTAACGTTAAGCACTCACCTCTGTTTTAATTAAGTGGTGTTTACCTAGAGTTGTCTAGATAGGAGAAAGGATTGAATCTACTTTCATTATAACTGTGTTGAAGTGCTTTTACTATATTTTTGCTAGAGTGTTTTTAACTTATGTGTATTTTAAATAAATAACTATATACTTTTGAAACCAAGCTCTGGTCAGTGTTTGCTTGTGCTATTGTGTTTTGGTACATATTGTGTATACTTTACATACTGCCTAACTCTTCTTGAGAGAAGTCTGACTGCTCAGCCACAGCTACCAGGTAAATCTGGGTGGTACAGACTGCTACCAAAGGGGTTTACTGCTCTACCTGTAGTCTTAAATCTTTTGCAGTGTTCCCCAAGGGAACTGCACAGGTTTCTGCCTAACACTGGTGTACAGCGGTGGGATTTGTATTGAGTATACATTTTATTGTGCTTTAGATACCTTAGTGCAACTAACCACAAAGCTTAGCACTGAAAAAGTAAAACCTCTAACATGTCAGTTATAGAAAGCTATAGTCAAGAGTCCCTTGCAGCCAAAACTGCTGATTGTTTAAGAGTGCTCTGTAAACATAAGGATCTCCTGACTAAGGGCAAGAAAATGGAGCTGATTGAAAGATTGTTAGCTAACCAAAGTCTGGGTGATGGTTCAGAGGAACCTACCACTCCAGCGACTGTAGATGACAGTGTTGAAGTTAACATGGAGCAAAATGTTGATGTTTCTGAGGAAGAGTCAGAAGAGGAGGGTGAGGCTGTTGTAACTGTCCCCCCTAGGCCTCTGCCTGCTCTACCTGCTGTACCTACTGGACCTTTACCAGGTCCCACATTTAGTCCTCAGTACTTTGAACTGGAGAAAATGAAGCTAGAATTGGAGTATAAGAAACTTAATGCTCAAACTGACAAAGAACTAAGGCTAAGGGAAATGGAGCTCAAGTATGACTTAGAAATGAAGAAATTATCTGTTGAGAATGTTTCTCTCTCTGGCTCCTCTAGAAGTTCCAGTCCTAAAAGACCCCGGATGCCTAAAGAATTGGTTGGTATGTATGAGCCTAAGTTGGATGTGTTGGATTGGTTGTCTCTGTTTGAATATAATCATGGGCTCCAGAACATCACAGGAAATGACTTACTCACCTGGTTGTTCTCTAGGCTTCCCCCTGTTGCAACTGATGTGGTAATGGAGATGGGGGAGGAGGATAGGAAGGACTATGAATGTGTGAAACTAGCTTTGATAGCTAGGTTTGGGAAGACCCCTTCCCAGTATCTTAAGAGGTTTAGGAGCCTCAAAAAGCATGATGGTACCCCTTGGGCTACCTGGGTGAATGAATGTTTGAAAAACTTAGAGGGATGGATTAAGGGTTACAAGGTGAACACTTATGAAGGTATGAAGAATTTGTTTATGTTGGAGACTATTTATGATGCCTGCTCTCCTGAGCTCAGACAACACTTGGCTGATTCCAGGGAATTAGATTCCCGGAAGCTAGCTAAGGCTGCTGACTTGTGGGTTGCCAACAGGGCCACTCACAAGGATTCTGGGGTAACTCAGAAGAAGGATGGGGAAAAACAGTCTAAGAAGGACTCCAAAGAGAATTCTAATACTACAAATTCCAAAGAGGGCCCCAAACAAAACTATAAGGGTAAGCCACAAGGGAAACCAAATCAGGCTAGTGTACCTTCTGGTCCCAGACCAGAAGGAGGTCAGAACAAGCCTCCATTCCAGCGAGCCTTTGGCTCATGCTTTGTTTGTAAGGCTACTGACCATGTGAAAGGAGATCCCAGATGTAAGGGTAAACCTTCAGGGGTCCAGCTTGCCTCCTTAGCCTTCGCTCCCGAAGAGGAAGTACCCATGGCAAGTGGAAACTTTCTATTACTAGCTGATGAACCCACTGGAGTCTCAGCTAGTGTTTCTTTAGTCTCTCTGGGGTTGTGGGAGCAACAGAATTTAGATGTCTATAACTCTATCCCAGATAATACTAAAGAGTATTATAAGGACAGTGTCCAGGTGAATGGTCAGGAGACTCCTGCCATTAGGGACACTGGAGCCAGCATAACTGTGGTGGATGAATCATTTTTCAAGGCAGAGGATGTTGCTAAGGCACCCAAATGCCTCACCAAGTTAGCTGGTGGGCCTGTGCAGATGTGTCCCCAGTTACCAGTTCTCATCCAATGTAATGATATGGCTGTAAAAATACCTGTCAGTGTACAATGTGAAGTGCCAGGTAGGGTTCTGTTGGGTAATGACCTCAAAGCTCTTGGAGTTGTATCTCATACCCCCAGACCTCCTAGCAAAAGGTTTCAGGAACTCACAAAACCTGCAAGGGAGAAAACCCTGAGAGGGTTATCTCAGGAGATGATGACAGAAATCACTCCTCTACCACTGGAGCAACTTACTGCAGTAACTACCAGATCAGGAGCAAAGGGGCAACCCAAGACTCCTAGGAAAAAGCCAGCAGCAAGCACTCCAGTGCTTCCAACAAGGACTTCCCCTAGGTTGTCCAAAGTTACACCTGTAACTCCACCTCCAGCTGAGGCTGAGAGGGAGGTACAACCCTGTGTGGTTGAGCTAGACTCTGAGGAAGAGCTAGAAGGAGGCCCCAACCTTATTGGAGATTTGGACCCTGAGGACCATCCTGAGCTGCAGTCTTTACTGGCAGAAGGTGGGCCTAGCAGGGCAGCTTTTCGTAAGGGGCAAAGAGAATGTCCAACTCTGGAGGGTCCCCGCCACCAGGCAGCTTCTCAAGCTGATGGGCAAGAGCCTGGGAAGTATAGGTTGCACTGGGAAGATGGCCTCTTCTACAGTGAACCCACTGAGTCTGAACCTGGAGACTACAAACGCCTTGTAGTCCCACAGGAAAACAGACAACAGTTCTTACAACTAGCCCATGAGATACCTTTGGCTGGCCACTTGAGTTTCAAGAAGACCAAGGAAAGGCTCTCACTCTACTTTTATTGGCCAAAGATGGGGGCCGAAGTAGATAGATATTGTAAGAGCTGCCATACCTGCCAGACTTCTGGTAAGGTTGGTTCCAAGAATGTGGCACCTTTAGTGCCTCTCCCAGTTGTGGGAGTCCCATTTGAGAGGGTAGGGATTGACATTGTTGGTCCCCTTGATCCTCCAACCTCCTCAGGCAACAGGTTTATCCTTGTTGTAGTAGACCATGCTACTAGGTACCCAGAGGCCATTCCTATGAGGACTGTTACAGCTCCGGCTGTGGCTAAGGCCCTCCTTGGTATTTTTACCAGGGTTGGGTTTCCTAAGGAGGTAATCTCTGACAGGGGGTCAAACTTTATGTCCCACTACATGAAGGCCATGTGGAAAACCTGTGGAGTTACCTACAAGTTCTCAACCGCCTACCACCCTCAGACAAACGGGTTGGTTGAAAGGTTTAACAGAACCATGAAGAGCATGATAGGTGCTTTGGAAGAACCCCTTAAGAAAAAGTGGGACCTTCTACTGCCATGCCTTCTCTTTGCTTATAGAGAAGTCCCTCAGGAGGGAGTAGGTTATTCTCCCTTTGAGCTTCTCTATGGCCATCCAGTCAGAGGTCCATTGGCCCTGATTAAGGAGGGGTTGGAAGGTGCTCCTCCCCTCAAGCCAGTCAGAGTGACTGACTATGTGATAGGTCTCCGGAGGAGAATGTCACACATGATGGCAGAAGCAAGTGACAACTTGAAAGCTGGTCAAGCCCTGGTCAAACATTGGCACGACCAGAAGGCTAACATGGTTGAGTTTACTCAAGACCAGCTGGTTCTAGTTATGCTCCCAACAAGGCAGAGGGCCTTGCAAGACAAATGGATGGGACCCTTCAAGGTTGTGGGAAAACTTGGAGAGGTCAACTATCTGGTGGATCTGGGCAGACCCAGGGAAGCTCCTAGAGTCTTCCACACCAACCGACTAAAAGCCTACATCTCCAGACCTGATGTAGGAGCCTTGCTCCTAGCTTCAGCTGCAGAGGAGGAAGAGAGTGAATCTCTCCCTGATCTCCTCAGAGGTGTACCTTTAGATGAAAAAGTTGAAGGAGTCAATCTCTCTTCAGACCTGACACCTGAGCAACAAGAGGAGTGCAAATCTATGTTAAATCAGTTTGCCTCCCTGTTCTCACTGTCACCAGGCTTGACCCCTTGGGGCCAGCATGAGATACTCACTGGTGACTGTCTGCCAGTCAAAAGCAGAGGATACAGAATGTCAGAACATATCAGAGCCCACATCAAAGGAGAGGTCAAGAAGATGCTTGATCTCGGGGTAATAGAACCCTCTACTAGTCCATGGTCTAGCCCAGTTGTGTTAGTACCAAAGGCAGGATCCAAAGACTTGAGATTCTGTGTGGACTATAGAGCTCTAAATGCAGTCACCAAGACTGATGCCCACCCTTTGCCCAGGACAGATGAGTTGGTGGATAAACTTGGTGCAGCCAAGTACCTCAGCACATTTGACCTGACGTCAGGCTATTGGCAAATAGCCCTGACAGACCATGCCAAGGAGAAAACTGCATTTTCAACCCCAGTTGGCTTGTACCAGTTTAAGGTCATGCCTTTTGGACTGAAAAACGCACCTGCCACATTCCAAAGGATGGTGAACCAAGTTCTGGCTGGGATGGAAGATTTCTGCATGGCATACTTGGATGACATTGCAGTCTTCAGCCACTCCTGGGAAGAACATGTGAGCCACCTAGGCCATGTGTTGCAGGCTCTGAAACAGGCCCATTTGACAATCAAAGCCAGTAAGTGCCAGATTGGTCAAAGTAAAGTGGTCTACCTTGGACATGAGGTAGGAGGTGGAGAAATAAGGCCTTTGCCCAGCAAGATTGAAGCTGTGCAAAATTGGACAACACCAACTACTCAAACCCAAGTGAGAGCTTTTCTAGGCCTCACTGGGTATTACAGGAATTTCATTGAGAACTATGGGACCATAGCTTCTCCACTGAATGTAATCTCCTCTCCCAAATTCCCTAAAAAGGTAAAATGGAATGAGGAGTGCAATCAGGCCTTTGAAAAACTGAAGAGAGCTCTTTGCCAGGCTCCAGTATTGAGAGCTCCTGACTACCACCAACCTTTCATTGTACAAACTGATGCTTCCAATGTAGGTATAGGTGCAGTTCTAAGCCAACTGGATGAGAAGGGTAGGGAGCACCCCATTTGCTTCATCAGTAGGAAACTGAAGGATCCTGAGACAAGGTGGGCAACTATCGAAAGAGAATGCTTTGCTATTGTGTGGGCACTGAAGAAGTTTAGGCCATACTTGTATGGTTCTACTTTTGTTATTCAGACTGACCACCAACCCTTGAGATGGTTAATGCAAATGAAAGGGGAAAATCCAAAACTATTGAGATGGTCAATCTGCCTGCAAGGGTTTGATTTCACCATTGAGCACAGGTCAGGGTGTCACCATCAAAATGCTGATGGACTCTCTAGGATGTATATCATCGACTAGAGGTATGAGGTTCATCCAGGAGTGGATTAAATCCTCCTGTCCCTTAGTCTGGGGGGGGCGAGTGTTAGGGAGAATTCTCTGTTTAGGCTGAATTTCCCTACCTAGTGAGTCCCCCAGCAGCTTTGCTGGATTTCTGGGGTTTAATTTTTTTCTCCTGCCAAGAGTGAGACTCTTTTACCCTCACTCTTGGACATGTTGAAGTGTGTTTTCTTGGTTAAACCTTGTGTTGAATGGGCTATGGGGTCTCTTACTCCATAGGGCCTCATGTATTTTTGTGATGTGGGTCACACAGCACCCTCTGTGCCGTGACCCAGGGGTGTCCTAGGGACTCCCCAACATAGACTCCATACCCTGGGACTGACTACTGTCTCCCAGGGCATGTAAAGTCACCAAAGACTTTGCTAGTCTTGAATCCTGAACAGAACCAGTACAAACCATCATATTGTGGACGTACTGGCTGGGGCAATTCGATTGCCCCAGGGTCTGTTAGTCGAGGGGGCACGTCTCCGTCCCCCCTGATCGAGTTTTGGCTGGTGGCAGTGGAAACTACTTTTTATATTCGACCGCGAATATTTCCCTATGGGATTTCCCATTGTTTTAGGCTAACACATTTAATTATTTATTTACGGTAGCCTTAAACATACCACCGGTTTATATATTTATTTTTATAACTCCGGTTGGGACTTTTTGCCAAAACTTGATTCTAAAATGGCGTTGGTGTTCGCCTCTGTAACTCTGACCCAAAGTGGAGCCCTTTGTTCCACTTTTGGCGGGCTTCTCCACAGAAGCCCTCCAAAGTGGTGCCACTCTGTCTGGGGTACTTAGGAGGGGTGGAGGGGGATTTAGGCACCCTGGACTGAGTTACCTTGGTAACTCAAGTCGCACTCCGTCCTGATTGGCCCAAGTGGTGAGCCGCCCGGCTCACCACTTAGCATGGTTGAGTGACAGCTAGGCTGGGTGAATGGGGGTTTGCTGCATAAAAGCAGGGCTTTGGGGACTGGGACTTCAGAAGTCGCCACAGGACCAAGAATCCGACGAGGGAAGAGCTGAGCCGACCTACTTCGACGACACCACCCGGTGGAGCCCTGCTGAACCGTCTCACCACTTTTTCCCGACGACCGAGGAGAACTCTTAACGGAGTGGCTCCTTCCCTTGACTGGTGGGGACAACCAGTTTTCGCCTTCTTTCCGTTCTTTGAGGTATCTCGTGGCCGCCTTGCCTGTGCCAAGCACCCCGGCAACCGGAATACCACACTTTACCCCCATACCGCGAAAGTCGGCACCAACCCTTTAACCGGAGGACTCCGCGGCTGGTTTCTTCCCGGGCAGTGCAACGACCCTCTTCTTCTGCTCTTCAGCGAGAACTTCTTCTCCCCTGACCGACGTCGAGCCCTGCTGCCACTGCCTGGAACAACTGCCACCGCTGGAGGATCCTTTCCGCTTAAGGTACTGTGTTCTGCCTGGCTTCCCTTGCTACCGACTGTACGGGGTAGATTTAGTCCCCGGCTTTCGAACCTGGGAGTGCCTGGGACACTTTGGCTAAACTTTCTGAGCCACTCTAACCTCTTTTGGACTCTTTGCAAGACTTTGAATCTCTAACTAACAGTGTGATCTTGGGCACATTTTCGCTCCGGCTACTCTAAGAGTGGGCCCTGCCTAGTGACTTTTGCTCACCTGTGACTTTATTCTTCTTTAAGCCTATTGCAAGTGCTCTGGACCTTAGAGTGGTGTGTCTAACCCATTTCTGCTTTTTCTCTCCCTTTCTTGGAAACTACTAGAGTGTCATCTAACGTTAAGCACTCACCTCTGTTTTAATTAAGTGGTGTTTACCTAGAGTTGTCTAGATAGGAGAAAGGATTGAATCTACTTTCATTATAACTGTGTTGAAGTGCTTTTACTATATTTTTGCTAGAGTGTTTTTAACTTATGTGTATTTTAAATAAATAACTATATACTTTTGAAACCAAGCTCTGGTCAGTGTTTGCTTGTGCTATTGTGTTTTGGTACATATTGTGTATACTTTACATACTGCCTAACTCTTCTTGAGAGAAGTCTGACTGCTCAGCCACAGCTACCAGGTAAATCTGGGTGGTACAGACTGCTACCAAAGGGGTTTACTGCTCTACCTGTAGTCTTAAATCTTTTGCAGTGTTCCCCAAGGGAACTGCACAGGTTTCTGCCTAACAGTAATAGCTATCACCTTTTTTGCCCCCGAGAGTATGTGGTTCCTGGACGGGATAAAGTCATGATCTCATTAAAGATATGCATAGACCACCCCCAACCAGATTGCCATTTACATTATGCCACCTGGGGAAAGTGACCGGAAGAGAAGGAGAAACATACTCCCTCTCTTATCTAGTAGAGAGGAGACTACGTTTGTTCTTTTTAACTTTTTGACTACCCAGATGAAGATTACAAGGGGCAAAGTAATGGAACTTTTGGTGTACGAAACCCACTGGGAGGCGAGGCTGGAACTGACCGTGGGAAGGGAGAAACAAGTCCCTGTAATAACCAGATGAAGGAACATGGGGCACAAGAAAGTCCTTATCAATCAGTATTGGAGGTGGGCATAAATTCCTTCCATGAGACAGGAATATCGTCTTCTAGATTTTTTAACAACTAAGGCCATTCAGGCTCTTAAATCCGCCTCTCCTGCTGATGCAATACTGCTTGCCCTGATTAAAGATACTACCAATGAACTACTCCCCTATATTACTGCTGCCATTAATGACTCTTTTCAAACTGGCACGATCCCCAGTCAACTGAAACATGCTCTTGTGCTTCCTTTGCTGAAAAAGCCATCTCTGGATCCTGAAGTAATGGCTAATTTTCACCCTATTTCTCTGCTCCCCTTTTCTATGAAGGTTCTTGAGGCTCTGATCTCCCCCGCCCGTTCTTCATTTCTGGAGTCTTCTAGGTTTTTCGACCCTTTTCAATCTGGTTTCTGCCCCGGAAGAGGAACCGAAACTGTCCTTAACTCTGTGATGGACGATTTCTCTCGAAAAGTTGATCAGGGCGGGGTTGGAGCAGTGTTGTTGTTTGATTTGTCAGCTGCGTTTGACACGATCGACCACCCCACCCTCCTGGCCCGTCTGTCTGATGCTGGCATTTCAGGCCAAGTCCTTGATTGGTTTCAAGCCTATCTCTACAACCGGACTCAGTCAGTATCTCTGCCCCCGTTCAGCTCCCTTCCTGGCTTGCTCTCCTGTGGAGTTCCTCAGGGATCCGCTCTTTCCCCATCCTATTTAATATGTATATCCGTCCTCTCCTGCTTCTTATTCTGTCACATGGGTTCAGATTTTATTCCTACACCGACCACACCCAGATTCTTGTCCGACTCGACCTCACCAGAGCAGACACCGCGACTCGGTTAAGGAGCTGCCTGGAAGATCTTGGCACCTGGATGGCTGCTAACTGGCTGAAGCTCAATGGGTCCAAGACGGAGGTGTTGGTGGTTGGTACCTCCTGCCCCCTCTCCTTCTGGACCCCTTAGTTCTGGCCAATTTCTCTAGGCACCTGCCCCTCACCTGCAGCAACAGTAAAAAATATGGATGTGATATTGTCATCTTCTTTATCCATGGCACCCCAGGTGGGGGCCGTATGCAAGTCTGGTTACTTCAAACTGTGTAAACTGCGCAAAGTGCTCCTCTTTGTGCCAACCGAATACCACGCACCTTGGACTATTGCAACTCCCTCTACTCGGGTCAGCCAGGCTACCTTTTCAACCGCCTTCAGCTGCTGCAAAATGCAGCTGTTCGGGCGGTCACTCGCCCTCCTTTTCGAGCTCACATTACCCTGCTCCTCAGGCAACTGCATTGGCTGCCCATCGAGAAGCGCATCCTCTTTAAGTCAATGTGCATTGTGCACTGTGCTTTTTATAAGCAAGGCGCTGAATACATCCAATCAAAATTTCCCTGCTACGTGCCGTCCCGTCCTTTGCGCTCCCAGTCTGCTCTTCCGATTTTCATTCCTCGAGTCAGCCTCTCTCGTGTCGGCGGCCGGGCTTTCTCTGTCACTGCCGCAAAAACCTGAAGCAGGCTCCCACTGCCTCTTCGAATGGTTGATAACCATCTGTCTTTTCGTTGTGTCCTTAAGACCTATCTTTATTAGGCTCCTCTGTACTTCTACTGTCTCAGTATCACTTAGCGCCAAGATACCTTCGGGTGTATGTGCGCTTTAGAAATGTGTATAACATAACATAACTAAGAGGGCAGGCAGAAGATGTCATGCATGGCAGACATATTACCTATGGACCTGGAACACCGTCTTCACACAGAAGGGTTATGCCCATAGAACTGCTAAGCCTTTCTATTCTAAATGGAGGTTGTTTGATATCTTGCCTGGAAAACAACGTTTGCATTATTCACGTGATTAGGGGTAGTCACGTGTGTTACTGCATTACGTTCATAAGCAGCGTGGGGACGTCGCTCGCTGCTTCTGATTGAACCAACATGGCATTTGGTAACTGAAACCTTGATCTGTGTCCTCGCATCTCTTCAGTTACATCTTTGGCTATACTCCTGCATGTTACTTCCACACGCAAACTCCTGGAGCTGCATTCAAGAAGTTACAGCAGCTTTTCTTGTTCACGTGTATCTTTCTACACGCTACCTTCAGCAGCCGGCCACTAGAAGACCAACGGACGGCTTTTCCTTCACACGCGAGTTCTGGCAGTCCTTTGTGCGTGTACTGCAGTCACGTGTATAAACACACGCGGGTTCCTGATATCTTTACGTGCTGCTTTCCTGGCTGCATGTAAGTTTGTCGTGTGTCAAACCGGACATCGGGAACGGGCCACAGCTGGACATAGTTGCTCCCCAAGCACAACTGAAAGGGACAGGTGGGGGAGGAGGCACTTGCCAAGCTCACCTGAGATATTCATCATTAGTAAACGTCCTAGGGGTCCTGCCTCCCCCCTACCTACCTCCGCGTAAGCGGGGGCATACTTGGCTGGGCTGGAGCCCTTTGATCCGTGTGTCACCATGTCCAGGAACAGAGCGAAGGATCCGCCCCAGGCCCTTAAATCCGCAAAGAAGATCCAAGACGGCTCTCTGACCAAACTCTGGGCTAAGGACCCCGAACCAGAGGGTGATCACCGAGAGGGTGACTGGGAGAGCAAGCAGGGAGCAGACCTTTCACAGGATCAGTGCGAGAGACCACTCACCTATTCAGCTGCCTCTCAGAAGCAGATGTACACACGGAGGGAGGATTTGGCCGAAGGGATAAGGGAGATTAAGCAAGACATTAACAAGGTGGAAGAAAGGGTGGACACTAACGAGCGGGTCATCCAGGAGTTGACAGAAGACGCAAGGAAAACAGAGACTCTCCTGGAAACCTTGGTGCAGGCCACCCAGAACCTGGAGCTACAAACCGAAGAACTAGAGAATCGCTGGAGAAGAATCAACATTCGAGTCAAGGCCCTACCAGAGCCTGTCCAGCCCCAAGACCTCGCCCAAGTCTTAACAACGATCTTCACGGATCTCCTAGACGCGGGCTCAAACATAGACCTACAATTCGACAGAATTCACAGAGTGGGCTCGCCTCGGGTGGAACCAGGGAGTAAGCCTTGGGACGTTTTGGTGGCCTTTCACAGTTATGCTGCAAAAGAAAAGATATTGGAGATGGCGAGAAAGGCGGGCCACATTTCATATAATGGCTCAGAGATAGCTCTCTACCAAGATCCGTCGCAAACGACCCTGAATAAGAGAAGGCGGATGGGCCCGGTCTTGAAACACCTGCGAGAGAAGCAAATCAAGTATAGGTGGACCCACCCTTTTGGCTTAACCTTCCCTTGGCAGGGAAGGCAGCGCAAGATTGAGACATGCGACCAAGGACTGGATCTGCTGGGAATCGAGGAATGCCCACCACCGCTCTCTGCGGGGCAGCCCCCCAGACATGACAAGCATAAGCCCTGGGAGTGGTGAACAGCCAGGCCTCAGCGGTCCATGAGAGTCTCTCCACGGAAAGTAGACCGCCACCCCCAGGAAAGAAGCCGGTCCAATAGCCAAAATGAGTCGCCGGCCAACTCGCCCTAACACTGCCTCACTGCAGAAATAGCAGATTCGTTGTGGCGAGGCCGGGGAGGGCCCTTGCAAACTGAAGCTATAGTTACGAGGCAGGGATTTAAAGCATTCGTAAATTCATACTGCAGGGAAGGGAGGGGGAGGTTCTCTGAGATGGGGAAATCCCGCGTTCTTTAGACCTGGGCAGTTTATAAGGCATGACTCTCGTACAAGTACAACGACGGGGGCTGATCGCCAGCTGTGCCTAACCAGGGGGAAGTTAGGAAAGTTGAAGGGGGGAGGGTAGAGTTGGGGAGGGTCAATGGGGGGCAGATTTCCAGGGGAAAGGGAAGGGGCGGAGGCCCTCGGAGGTGAACGGCTCAGTTCAGCTATCATCATGGCACCTCACGCCAGTTGCGTATCAAGCAGACCAGGCTACATTGCATTTACTACACCAACAGTTAATGTCCTCTCAGTTTAAGGTACTGTCCCTA
The DNA here is from genome assembly GCF_040938575.1 of Ambystoma mexicanum. NCBI lineage: Eukaryota > Metazoa > Chordata > Amphibia > Caudata > Ambystomatidae > Ambystoma > Ambystoma mexicanum. The sequence continues at coordinate 1,019,851,961 of NC_090921.1, read as the reverse complement.
AATGTAAATGGTTTAAACTCACTGGTCAAGCGAAAAAAGGTGGAGTTGTACATCCGAAAAGAAAAACCGCACATAGTCACTCTTCAAGAAACCCACATACAAACTCGGGATAGGCATAGGGTCAAGATTTGGGGTTATGCCAGACTGCTCCAGGCAGCAAACCAAAAAGGGAGGAGTAGTAGTGGCGGTACAGGATGGGTTAGATTTGGAAATCAAGGCATCGCAAATGGATGACCAGGGAAGGTATCTGGCAGTGGTGTTGGTGGGCAGAGGAAAATGTTATACGATAGCGACCATCTATCCGCCCAACACAGGACCATCTATTGCCTAACCCGGTTAGGCAAATTCGCTAAGGGCTGCATTCTTCTATCGGGGGACTTTAACCTAGCTTGGGACCCGGTCAAGGATAGAAGTAAGTCAATGTGGGGACCACAGGGGGGACCCTCTAGAGACCTGAAGAAGAAAATTCAAGATCTGGCCTTGGTAGACGCCTGGAGGGAGACCCGGGGGGCCGAGATTGGATACACGTTTTACTCACATGCGCATAAGACTCATTCGCGCATCGATTAAATATGGGTGTCCTCCTCTTTGTTTGGGAACACCGCAGAGATTACACTCGGTCCCATTGCGATCTCGGATCATGCCCCTATGGCCTTGATGATAGTCAGACCATGGGGTGCGCTAGGGCTGTGGAAGTGGCGGTATCCATCCCCACTTTTTAAAGACCCTGTCTTGGAGCATTTACTACACCAACAGTCATTAACTGTTGGTGTAGTAAATGCTAGGGAAATTGAGCAAGAGCTCGAGGATTTTGCGGGGAATAATTCCGTAGGCGACACATCTCCACAAATATGGTGGGACGCTTTAAAGGCCACGATAAGAGGTAAAATGATTGCAGTCAAGGCAAGGAGAGAAAAAGAATTAGGACTGGAGGAAGAAAGGCTGGGCAAGAAACTTAAGGAGGCGATGGCGCAAATGGCTGTGAAAAATACACCGGCACTAGCAAGGGTGGTTCGAACGGTGAGAGGCCAGCTGACTCTTATACAGACCAGGGAGGCAGAACGGAACCTTCTCCGCTTGCGCCAAAAGTACTATATTAAACCGAATAAAGCTGATCGCCTCCTAGCTAGGTTACTGAGAAGGGAGGAGCGGGACATACCAGCAACCCAGAGATAGTAAGGGAATTTCACAGTTACTATTCCACTCTTTATTCCTCAAACAATCCAGACTCGAATGAACAAAGGCTATACCTAGATAAACTGACCCTTAAGTCCCTGTCGCAGGGAGAGCGAGAACAATTGTAAGGTGATATAACTACAGATGAAGTTAGGAAGGCTATCTCTTTCCTCTCCCTGAATATAGCTCCTGGCCCAGACGGCTTTGTAGCCGAATTATATGAACGCCATAAAGAATTCCTAATACCCCACCTCACCAGATTATTTAATCATATTGGCTCCTCCGGGGTCTTGCCAAGATCCATGGATGAGTCAAAGGTCATTCTCATACGTAAAGAGGGTAAAGATCCGGAGGAGTGTGGCTCCTACCGTCCAATAGCGCTTATGAATGTGGACGCGAAGATTCACACGAAGATTCTGGAGACTAGGCTAGACTCCATCATGCCTAAACTAATAGCTTCCGATCAATCGGGCTTTATCAAAGGCTGGCAGACAGCGGACAATGTCAGGAGGGTGGCCCACCTACTTGAGAAAACCCACCTGAAGGGGATCCCTGCCCTCATTTTAGCGGTCGACGCCAAAAAGGCTTTTGATCGAGTGGAATGGGGATTCCTCTTTGCTACTATGGCTAAGATGGGGTTTGGCCCAAAATACCTTGCGCGGGTGGGTGCTAGTTATTGGTCCCCGACTCTCCGGCTCGCTATCAATGGTCAGATATCATTCCCGGTGGGAGTGGAGAGGGGCACAAAACAGGGTTGTCCACTTCCCCATTGCTATATGCACTCCATCTGGAGCCGTTCCTGGAGGCTATAAGATCGACCGAGTCCATAAGAGGTATTCCTTTTGGGGGGCGCGCCCACAAAGTGGCTGCTTTTGCAGACGGCATGCTTCTCATATTGACCCATCCTGAGACATTCCTGCCAGTGACTTGCGAGGAACTAGACTGCTTTGGCCAAGTAGCTGGCCTGAAAGTAAATACTAATAAATCAGAGATCCTTAGTCTCAACTTGAAAGCGTCCTCCGAACAACACATCAAGGGGGCTGATATGCTTGAACTAAAATGGCGCTGGTGCGCAGTTCATTCTGGGAGCGCTCGGAGCCATGATGGATATTTACTTAATGCCGCAGTGAAAAGCTGCACACATTTTGCTGAGTGTTAGATTCACGGTGCTGAAAAAAACATGCTTTCCAAACCTGGTATGCGGTCAAGGACATTTCTGCTGGGAAAGCTAACTTTGTTATGGTTTGTTACTGTTCTCAGTGGAGCGTGTTTTTAGAGGAGGGAGTCACTCAGCTCCTTGAGGGTGGCTGTCGATTGACCCAGCTGGCAACCAACTGCTGCTCATCAATGCGCAAGTGCCATTTCCAGAAGGTTCGAGAACTGCCACCCCTTTTCGGAGTGTGTATATATGCGAAACCCGGAGGTGGTCAGGTGAGACTTCAGCCGGAGGAGGACGCTTACGTCCGGCATTCCTGTGAGCTGTTGTGCTCTCGGCCTGGCTGTTCCCGGGGTCTTCCAGCCGCTTCTGGGCGAGATGAGGAATCCAGTTACGCTCACTGTGATGTATTTCCTTTTGAATTCTTTGCTTCTTCTGTGATTTATGACTATGTTACTTCTGTGAGTTATTTCTATGTTATCACTGGTTGTTTCTAAGCTTTGAATAAATAGCCGTATAAGTGCTTATCATTTCTATAAGAGTGTGTGGTTGCGAGTTATTGAGTCTTTCTGCATTCAAAGTATTTGCTCTGTAATTGCATTGGTGATTTATGATTTTCCGTGCACTCTGGGGAGAGCAATACAGGCGCGTATGCCTTCAAGCGGGCAAACACGCACATAAAATACTTGGGCGTCTTCCTCACCAAAAACATAGGTGAACTATACCAGGCAAACTATCCACCCCTTCTTGAGAAGCTTAAATCGAAATTGACTGATTGGGGCCCTCTATGTATCTCAGGGTTGGGGCGGATCAACGTCCTTAAAATGACGGTCTTGCCACACTTCTATACCTTTTTGCGGCCCTTCCGGTGGAGGTCCCACGCCCCTTTTTCAAAGCCTTTCAGAAAGCCACAACCCGCTTCATCTGGAAATTTAAGCGCCCCAGAGTGGCGGCAGCTCTTATGAAAACACCTGCCTCAGGGGGCGGCATGAGAGAGCCTGACTTCCGAGCCTACTATTTAGCAGCGTTATTAAGAGTGCTCAGGGACTGGCAGAGAGACGATCGGGATAAACCATGGAGGTCTATGGATAGGGCGGTGGTAACGGAGCACCTGGAGGGAGTGTTGTGGAAACTGAGGTCGGATAGAGCTCCCCAAATGTACATAAGTAAAATTACCTCAGTCAGAGGGGAGGCATGGGAATCGGCATCCTCACAGGTGCATCTTACCTCCTGGCCCCCTTATTCAAGAATCCACAATTTACTCCAGGCTGCAAGACGGCATCATTCGATGATTGGTTCCTAGGGGGCTGTCGGATGGTTTGAGATATGTTCATGGGGGGAAAGGTCAAAGAGTTTGGACAATGCAAATTAGAATTCGGCCTGGAGGAAAAGCACAGACACGAGTACATCCAACTGAGGCATTGGCTATCTCACCCCTCCATGAAGCAGGCACGCGGCCACTAACCCCATTTGAAAAATATCTGGACACTCATACAGGGGATAAGGGCCTAATGGCCGAAATATATAAATAAATCAAACAGGGGGAAACACCGCCAACAGGAACCTACATGGGGAAATGGGAGACGGACACGGGAACCGCTATTGACGAGAAGGAGTGGCAATATTTATGGGCCCAGATACCGAAATTAACCAGGTCCCTCCAGATTCGAAAGACCTGGTTAAAGCTAATGTTTCAGTGACACCTCAACCCGGTCAAGCTGAAAAAGATGTTCCCCCAGGCCACCCAAGATTGTTGGAGGGAATGCGGAGGAACGGGTACATGGGCCCACATTTGGTGGGAGTGCCCGAAACTGACTACGTTTTGGGGCCATATTCAACAGGCCATGCGGCGAGTCCTCGGGTCGGGGGGGTGGAAATAGGGGGCTCAATATGATAGGCCTGAACCGAGCTCTGCTCGACATTCCCTCGAAAGCGGACCGCAAGCTGTATGTTATAATGATGATGTCTGCTGCAATGGTTTTGGCACGACGGTGGAGAAAGAAGGATCCCCCACAAGAACACGAGTGGGTGGCAATAATCTGGTCAGTAATCGCCATGGAATGGCTTTCATACTCAATACAAGGCCAACACATGCAATTTTAAACCAACTGGGCGTCCCTCCTGACATACCTTAAGGAGGGTGCGCGAAGAGCTTTGTGCCCTAAGGTGATGATACTATTGGGAATTATTGATCCCCAAGAGGAAACAGATCTGTGAATAAGGGGGACTGGCGAAGTCATTGCAGTGTAAAAATATTAAGACTCCTATAAACTATGGCTTAGTGGGGCCCTATGGACGTTCATCTCGGAGAGATAAAACCAGCAGTGAAACCCTGGAAGCTGGGGGACTGGGGGAAGAGGGAGGGTGGGGAGGGTTCATGTTGATTTTCTGTTGATTGCCTGTTTAACTGCAAAATGTCAATAAAAACAAGTTGAAAAAAAAAAACTTCAGGATGGGAGTAACGCCTAACTTTCCCTAAATCTCTAACTCTTAGAGAGGACTTCCCTCAATGGATGCATCTAAGGCCAGTCTGTGTCTAAAAGACCAAATTAAAATGCTGTCTGTGTCACAACCCTTACTTCTAAAACTAACAATGTTCTGGAATGTTCAAAGTAAATAAGTATTCCGAAATCATATCACAATATCTTTCAGGAGCTTTTCACACAGCTCCCTTCCTCAAGTTCCAGACACTCAGGGAGTAAAGTTCCACAAGGTTTCAGGATTCGCTTCAAGTGAATGTCACAGTATCCCTTTACCAAGTTCAGGACACTCAGGGAGTAAAGTTCCACAAGGTTTCAGGATTCGCTTCAAGTAAATGTCACAGCACCTCTTCCCCAAGTTCAGGACAGTCAGTGAGTAAAGTTACATAAGCTTTCAGGATTTAATTCCAAGTAAATGTCACAGTATTTTAACGGCTCACAGTTCTTGTCAGGTTAGGTTTTCAATCTGCCTGTAGGCCTGCTCTAATAGTTCCTTTCAGGGGCTTCCTAGCCGGCTCCCCTACCCTAAATTTGCAACACCCTGGGATTAAAAGCTCCACAGGTCTCTCGGGTTGTACTTCCAAAAAAACAATCACAGTAACCTATTAATTCACAGTTCTTGTTATAATTTATTTTAAGGCGCAGTACCTTATTAGCTCCTAGTTCTTGGTTACACCTGGCACTGGTCTTGTTATGCTCTGGTTCACAATCTTCCTGTTTGGTTTCCTCAGATGCACAAACAACAAATGTCCAGCTAGTTTCTTAGGCTTCTCTTGCCTGAACTCAGAAAGCAGTACTTTTGTCTTTTCCCTTAATGTCCACAGTACCTTTTAGATTCAGGGTTCCCTTCTCCAATTCTCAGCTCTTCGATGTAGCTGTTGTAGTTATTCACAAACACTTCTGGGGGTTCCCTTCCCCACATCTGTGTTATACTTTCAGGTTCCTGCTGGTCTGGGTGCAGTTGTCGTGCTGCACGGTAAACCCCTTACAGGTCGTGCAACTTGGGGCTTTTAGCTCTGCCACTTCCTTGTCAGTTCACTTAGTTCACTAGGCTTGGCTGGGCTATACTTGCTCTCGCCCTTTAAAAGTGTTCCTTTCTCATGTACAGCCTTCTGCCGGCTTTCACTGTGTTTCTCGATTGCCAGCGGCAGTTTCCTCGTTTGCAGTCCACGAGACTTTCGACAGTGTAATCTTCCTTACGCGACCACTCGATAACTTGCTGCACACAGTACTTTCACTTTGAAGTCCTTGGCAATGGGTTTTCAGTTCCCGCGCCTTCATTCAGATACTCTCTGTTTCTTCTTTCCCAGTCCGCAATATACGATTGTCTCCCAATCGTGGAGGACTGCAATCATGGATTTCCTTTCATTCTGCGTATACTTGCTAAATAGTATTTAGCCGTGCGTATCACATTGCAAGTCTCCCTGCACTTCAGACTCACCAGCAGTGATTTTGGTCACACTTTCAAGCTGTCTGCTTCAAGAACACTGCAGCTGAGGTCTGGGTCTCACCACTTGTCCCTCAGACACTCCTGACCATGGCAGGAGAACGAGCACACCCGGCTTACCAAAGGGAAGGTCGGCCCTGTCCACGGCCTTCCCTTTTTAACCACACTGTCTACCTGGAGGCAGGGCTCCCTCGCCTCTTCACCCCAGAGCATTTGCTCTGCCACAGGGTAGCATGCCGCTCATCAGTCTCTCTAGTTTTCTCTCTTCCTCCTTGCTGCTTCCCTCAAGAACACCAGTTCCTTGCAAGTCAGGGATCCCCTGCTGAACTCAGCCTTGCAGCCTCCCTGTTGCTCTGTCTCCAACTGCTGCTCTCTACACTGCTGAATGCCCCAGCTTTTATACACCTGCAGCAAACTAACAGGCTGCAGGTGTGTGGTCGGTGTAGAGCCTGCCTGACCTTCATTACCCAATTAACTGGACATGCCTGTTCTTTAGTTCTGAGTGAGTTGGCTCTTAAGGGGGCAGTGTGTCTTTTCGTATTCCTTTTAATGGCCTGCAGGGGAAGTGTAGGTTTTGCATGGGTCCAGGGTCACAATAGCCCATGTAGGCAAAAGGGGTGTAGGGGAGGTTGATGTCTGAAAGGGGGGATACCATGATGTGCTTTTAGATCTTTGGCTTTTGGAATTTAGAGAAAAAGGAACAGGTTGTGGTTTAGGAAAGACCATAGGTGTTTCCCCCAGTGGTTCCTTTTCTTTTCCCTTATTCCTAGATTGGTGGTCATACTGGAAAGGGAGGATTATCTTTTCTCTGATGTCTCAGAGGCTGTGATGGGGAAACAGTAGCGGCCAGCATTGCGGGGAAAAACAGCAGTGAAGAGGACAAGCCAACTGTCCGACAAGATACCAAAATACTAAGCATAAGAGTCAAAAGTGGAAAAACTACATATCCCAGAATGCCCCACCAGCCAACTACTAGGCAAAGTAGAAGCGACACGAGTGAACAAACAGAGACCCAATCTACATATCACAGAATGCCCCAGCCGATGCATGTTCAACATAAAAGCCTGAAAAGGGGTAAAGAAATGAGATGGGGAAGACGAAAAACCACGTTTCCATATAACGAGGAACGCTTGCAGGAAGGAGTTACAAATAAGGCAGGCTATGCGAGGGTTAAGCAGGGAGGAGGAGAATTAGCCTCAGGGGTGAGAAACACATGGCTGGGGACGCCCGATGTTAATTGCTGGGGAGGAGGGCCACGGGAGTTAAAAACAGGTGAAAACAACTTGACTTCGCTCTCGCCTTGCAGGAGTGGAAGGAGGCTGACGGAGTGAACTCGGACTGGTATGAGGCCAGTTCCCCTTATCGGTGGGCATATTAGAAGGAAAAGAAAAGCACACCGAAGTGCCCCATACCTGGCTTGCAGACCGATTGCTCAGCGGATGAAGGCTCCTGAGTAAAAGGAGATTCCAGTGTGAAAACAGACACCAGACGTTTGTTTGTTTAAGTGATTCCAAGCCCGAGGCCAGCAAGGAACGGCTGCATCCTGGAGAGCCGTCATCAGCGAGCCGGGGAAAGGTTATGAAACAATCACTGGAGTAGAAGGGCGTGCGGAGAAAACGCTCTAATCCAGTACGAAGTTTGCTTGGCTTCAAGGAGGTTTTCCATCCATATTATTAAGGTGCGAACTGCATTTTTTTTTGTTTAAGGAAAGGCTGCATTCCGGAGGTTTTTCGCTTTATGGACTGCATTTAAGTTGAAACCCGGCTCGCTCTGATTTGACCTTGACGAACTTTATTGAAGAGCGCTTAAAACCGTGGAGAAAGTCCAATGTTACTGATTCTGCCTTATGAAATATAAGTGACATATTTAACCGAGTGTCGTGATAACTGCTGGCAATAAATAAATATCTGTTACCACACCTTTCTGTCTCTGGCTCACTACCTAACAGTGGTGGCAGCGGTGGGATTCACAGAGACACGTCTACTCTTGACATAATGGAGGCAATCATAAAGACATTGGCTGAAGGGCAGCAACAGCTACAACAACTAGTGCAGGTGCAAGGACATCAGGCACAAGCAGACCGGCAAGCCTTGCAACAGGCTATACAGGTACAAACAGCAGCACAAGAGCAAGGCAGAGAAGCCCTGAGAATCTTGGCGGAATCGGTAGCGGCACACCGGTCACATCCAGCCATTCCCCCCACAGTACTTCAAAAATACCAGGCGGGAGATGATCCTAGTTTTTCTTTGTAAATTTTGAACGCATAGCTCGAGCAGCACAATGGCCACAGGACCGATGGTCATTCTTTTTGGCGCCCCTTCTCACTGGAGTGATGCAAGGAGCATATCAGGCGGCCAATCCTAATGGGGACACCCCATATGCGGACATTAAGAAGTCAGTACTGGAGAGGCTAGGCATGGACGATGAATCCTACAGGTTCCAATTCCGGGAAACCCGACTGAAACCAGGCGAGAGCCCAAGGCAGCTCTTTTATCGAATACAAGACCTAACGGAGAAATGGTTGCAACCCAATACAGCCACAATTGGGCAGATAAAAGAGAAAATAATGCTTGAGCAGTTCATCGAAACCTTACCAGGGCTGATACATAGGTGGGTTAAGCAACATCACCGCCTGACCCTGTCTGAAGCCATTGATGTGGCCACAGCCTACCAAAAGGCTGGAACCCCTCGGCCTGTTTCAACGCTACCAGTAAGGCATCACCATGATCCTCTCACCTTGCGCAGTAACAAACGGGGAGGTGCGCCGGAGCAGAGAACAAGACCGGAACTGAAAGCCCACAAAGGCACCAACCTAATGAAAGGACAACCACCACAGTGCTTTGAATGTGGAGAATCTGGACACATTGCCCGGTTCTGTGCCAAAAGAAACAAAACCAAACCCATGGAAATAGGATCCTTACAACAGCATGGAAATCAGAAAAAACTGCCCTATGTGATAGAGGTAACTGTGGATGGATGTCCTCAACAGGCTATGATGGATAGCGGAAGTCGGCAGACGGCCATACAACCACATGTGAGCGAACCAGTTCCAGGACAGGTGAGAACTATTGACATTAAATGTGTTCATGGGGATGTTAAAGGGTACCCAACAAAGGAAATAGTGTTAGGGTTACAGGGAAAGGAAGTACCGGTTAAGGTGGCCGTTATCCCCACCCTACCTGCTCCCGTCCTAATAGGGACAGACATTCCTGAGTTTGATCAATGGTTAAAGGAAGCCCCATTTTCCCGAACTGAGATAAAAGGGAGGGACATAAGGGTAAAACCCATCAAGAACCAGAAGAGGAAAAACAACCAGAACGAGAGAAAAGAAGAGGAAGTTGCCCTCATAGACTGGCGAGTGGGGGATCATCTGCCATCCTTCCGTACTGAATCAGGGTTAGATTAAACCCTTAAACGAGCCCGTGAACAAGCCTTAACCCAGAGCAAAACCCCAGTTACAACACCTTACTTCAAGGAGAAACAAGGGCTATAATATAGGGTGACCAGAGGAACAGACAATGAAGAGAAAGAACAACTGTTGGTTCCCCAGTCATATCGGAAGACCCTGGTTCAACTAGCACATGATCATTCCACAGGAGGACATTGGGCAGAACACATGACGGAGAAAAGGGTATTACAGAACTTTTACTGGCCTGGGATATATGCGGACATAGCCAAATATTGCCAGGAGTGTGTCATATGTCAGAAAACGAGCAACCACACACCAGCCTGAGCACCCCTGCAGCGCATGCCCTTGATTAAAGAGCCATTCCAGAGGATAGGAATGGACATTGTAGGGCCGTTGGAACCCTCTAGTCGGGGATTTCGGTTCCTCCTGGTAATAGTGGATTACGCCACCCGATATCCCGAGGTGTTCCCCTTAAGAGGTACATCAGCCAGACAGGTGTGCGATGTCATATTACCCTTCTTTGCTAGAGTGGGAATACCCCTTGAGATCGTGACGGACCAAGGGAGCAATTTCATGTCAGTCGTAATGAAGGAAGTGTGTAAAACTCTGGGTATTCATCACCTAAAAACTTCAGTGTACCACCCACAGACAGATGGGTTGGTAGAAAGATATAGTAAGACTATTAAACAAATGCTAAAGAGAGCCACCAGCCCTACTGGATTGGGGTGGGAACGGGTTTTGCCGTGGGTGCTAATGGTTCTAAGGGGTACGCCCCAATCATCCACCGGGTACTCCCCGTTTGAGCTGTTATTCGGGAGACAACCCAAGTCAGTGCTAGGATTATGAAAGCAAGCGTCCCCAAACAGCACGATCCTCCCCGCAATGAGAGACAATGAAGGACTCTCCCAAAATGGGAATAAGGCCAAGACAGAGTGCGGGTGAGCGTAAATGGGAGTTTATCAATCAGAATAGGGCATGCAAAGAACTCTGCAAACTCCGAGAGCGCTCTGTCTGACAATAGCAAAGACAGGGGTATATATTTACAAAAAACGTCATAAGAACCTACACACTATAGGGGGCACAAGTTCAAGGGGATTGGGTGGCGACGACTAACTATAGGTGCTGCTGCGATGTGGTTGGCTTTGGCTGGAAGACGTCACTGGTCAGCCTCGTGGGTTGGGCTGGGCCTGGCAGGGTGGCAGAGTTCATCCGGGCGGTGTTGTTGTGCCATCGCGGCCAGTGTCAGAGATGAATGTCTTTTCCTGACTTATTTGCCTTAGGCCATGCACACCGCAGTCATTTCAATATTATCTTCTTTAGTAAATCTTTCAATAGGTTATACCACAGGTTAATGCAACACAGGAGGAATGCACCTTGTGAGGGGTCTGGAGGTAACACGTCAAGACATGGTTACCAGTGTCCTGTTGACCGGGGCCTTAGGTCGAGCGGCTAAGCTTCACGGCCTGGGACGGGCGGTACAGGTCTTTCTGCCTTGTTAGAAGTTGTTATGGATGTTCCGCTGTGTGTTGTCAAAGTGTTGGGTGTCCTGATTGCACAGGGCCATAAGTCTGAGATGGTCCGGTGGGTTGTGAGGTTTACGAGGGGGCGCGTGTGTTCAGGCAGAGGTTTACTGCTGTGCTGTAAATAATGCAGGTGGCGGGCGGCGGCCTTGGGTGCTACAGAGGGGGTTACAAATCTTTGAAGCGGCTCCAGTCTGGTTGGGGGAGGTAAAGCAGCGCGGCGCGGCCTCTGCTCTCATGCCTTGGCAGCCTTCGCAGGGTGGGAGGGGGAATGGCCTTGCACGTATTTCACAAAGGTATCTCCCTCGTGTGTTGCCGATTTAGGTAAAAACATCACAAACATTTGAACACTCTATAATACTTATTCAAAGCAATACAAAACATGCATTTAAACTTTGCTGGATGTGTCTCGATTATACCCAGTCTGAGCACCTTATTCATACATTATGTTTTAACAAGTACAGTATTTAGTTATATGCATATATATTTGCAGTAAGTGAGGTAGAATTAGCATTGGTGGAGAACATAGAAAGTAACCCGCCACTGTTCGTGATGGTGGTGGCACATGTGGGGCCTAGACATGCACACATGACATGCGCCTTCTCGTGCATCCTTCACATGGGCCCTCTGTATGGTTACATTCGTCTTCTTGTGTCCTCTAGCAGCATTAGTTCAGTTATGGCGCAAGCCCATGGGGTGTAGGTTTCCCAGTGATACACGTAACAAATAGATTCCTGGTGCGTTCCTTTATTATTAGCACCCAACTGCAATGGTGTGGGCTCGCCATCGCTTATATCATGGAAGCATGCTTTCTTATATTTATACATTTTACAGGCTTTTGAAATATAAGGGATTTTGTGGAAGAAAGCATACTTTGCGAGTGGTCTCAACATTAATATATAAAGACTGTCTGCCATCTGATGACTATTTTACTATTCTTTTCATTGCCCAGGCCTGCTGGCCGGGTCATGCTGGGAGCGATGATACACTGCGGGAGGTGAACTGTTACAATGTTAGTGTATTACGCTAGCTCATGTCCGTCTTGTTCGTGGGAACGTGCTCGCAGCGGATCTGCCAGGGTGCTGCGGCAACAGGGATGACTGAAACTCTCCAAGGGTGGGGGCCGCGCTACAGTGCGCTGAACTCACACCATCTTTACCAGACAAAATGGTTTCTGGGTCTAGCTAAATTTTAATACATGTGGGCAATCAATACGTGCGGGCAATGTCTCCAGTGGGTGAACCCTCCATCACCTGGGCCCGGGTGGCATGAGGGGACGCCCAAAGAGCCATAGCCCTCACCTGGGGAGAAAGCGCAGGCGAGGGGGGTCTCCTGGACCAGTCCTCCCCTACATTTCCCCCCTTTCGTTACTAAAGTAACGAATTCTTTAAATCTTCTATCCTCCTACATTCTGCTTCGTCCATCACCGCCTCATCCCATGCAGGAGTTCCTTTGATGGGCATCCATGCTCTGCACACCCCCCTTAAGCTCTCACCTCTCCGGGCGTATTCATCTGGGGTACACGTTAGATATATACATCCCCCATCTCCTTCCAAATCTACCCAAACTTCCTCATACCATTCTAGTATACGGGGCTCTTTGATGGTGGTGTGCCACAACTTATCTACAATATCCTTATCGCGGTACATAGGCACCAGTTGGTACCTGGGTGTGTTATCTATCCCTGTTTGTACTTGTGCTTCTTGCATCGTTTTTATTGTAACGTGTGAGTTGCCCATTGTCACCATCATCATTGCACCATTTGGTACTGCGTTAGCACAAACTCGAAGACCCACCTGGCACAGGCAAAAAAGTAAAAGGAGGAACACCACAGCTGGTATCAAAAATTTCACAGTTGTTCCAAGCCATGAGGGGACCCAGGAGAAGATGTTGTCGAACCATGTACTGTCTTCTGCTCCACCTTCCATTTTCATTTTTTCTCCTAGGTTGTGGACTGCTTCGATCACATGGGACAGGGAGCCATTCTCTGCGTCTTCAGAAGGTACGAAAGTGCAGCAGGCACTTCCTATTTTTCGGCAAACACCGCCGTCCATCGCCGTCAACAGGTCCAGGACATACCTGTTTTGCATGGTCATTAGTCGTAAAGCTCTTAGTTCCACCTTTATTATATTGAACCCTTCTTCAGTGTCGTTTGCCAGCTGAATCAATTCCCAGCGGGTTATCTGGAGCCATTTTGCGTTTGCCCTTGCTTGGACACTTGAGACGAGCGAGGAAAAAAATGTTTCTGCTGAGCTGAATAATCGATATTTGTCTGGGATCTGAGCCAATAGTTCTGATGATGCCTTTGATATGTAATTTGATGCTCGTCTGTTACGGGTCAGCACCTCTCCCTTGCTTCCGGAAGACAGGACATATATTTGTGACTCTGCAGTTGGTTGAGCCACACTCTGTTGCATGCGTTCCTGTGTCCTTTTGCTCCCATCGATGTGGCTTTCTGGTATCACCATTAGGGCTGAGTGCAGAGTGGCCATTGAGCAGCTGCCACTCCATGACGGGGGGAGGTGTAGGTATGCCTGGTTGCTGCATACCCAGTACGTGTCCATGAGGGCTGCAGTCCCTTTTCTTAGATCTGGGATGGTGAGGGTCTTGTTACAGTTCTTGTTTGTTCCCATGGGGGTCCTCCCTTCTCCTTTAAAACACAGTTCATAGTCCATTTCGCTCTGTAGTTTGAAAGGTTTTTCGATGGCAGTTACCCAAGTTAGTTTTGAAATGTGTTCTCTCCATACTGGTGTACATGTTTCTTCTATCCACTGCAATTTCTCCGGTGCCACACCTCTCAGTGCTTCCGCTTTGCACAGTACTTCTTCATCCTTCCGCTTGTTGTCAGAAAAAAGTGTCCCTTCTATTACAAAAAATGGTTCTTTCAAACATACCACCCCTGCCGTTTTTGGGTAACACGTTTTCTCGTTCTGCAGCATTTGAAAAGTCACTTCGTGTGCCTGGAAGGTGTTCTTAATCCTGCATAACGTGAGATGAAGGAGACATTGGGCATCTACAATTGGCAACTCTTTGGGTAACAATACTTTGGGTGTACCTGATGCGTGAGGGATGAGGGAACAGACATAACAGCTCTCGTTTGTTGTTTGTTTAGCTGTGGCACTCATATCTGCATACCACTTATTTGTTTGATGGGGGTGTCGTGGGTCTTCCATCTTATCTAGACCTAGCCCATAGTACTCATCATACTTCCTCCTCCCTGCTTCCCTCTTCCGTCTGTTGTTCTTGTTCCTCATGTACTTCCCAACTCCCTGGGCAAGGGACAAACTAGACCCCCCTTTCTCATTCCCGCCCCTCTTGGCCCATTCATCATATAATATTTCGTGCATTGCTAGTAGCTTTTCGTCTTCTTTCCTGACGTTATCTGGCAGGTTGTTTTTTAGTATGGGGGCAGGCTGGCTGGTGGGGGTGTTATACAACCATGATATGGAAGACGGGTTTTGGTCATTTAGACTGTGGGCATTGTAATTAGATACCCCTGGTGGAGACACTGTGTTGTTCTGCATTCCACCTTGTGGCTTTTTTCTTTGTAAGGTGACAGCACTGGATGGTGTGGTATGATACCCCCATACAAGTTTAGTTCCGTCCCATATCAAAAAATCACCTTCCCTAGTATTGACACTTGTAGTTGTATTGGGCCCGGTAGTGCTGTTAATCCGCCCAGTAGTGCTGTTACTCCCTCCCCCCTCGTTCATCTCGATAGAGATGAACGCTATAAACCAATATGTAACCAGGCCAAACATTATCATAAAAAACAATGTGATGCATACAGATAATCCACACTCATACGAATATCTGCATCTCTCATGTACTAATTCTCTCATTCTACTAATTCTATCCGTTGCAGGCTGCCCGTTAGATGCCATGGAAGCTCCTGTTTGAGATATAAAAGTGCATTAAGTGCATGCATGTAAACATTTTGCTAGCACCATCGGTGCCAATATATATTTGACGGGGAATGGAAGCGGGTGGGCATGCGGGGAGGGGTATTCACAGACAAGGGTGTATACAGGCCATAATTTGGTCATTTCATTAATTACATACAACTCAACAAGATAAAAAAGAAAACATTTTTTTTTTTTTTTTTAATATCCTTATCAGTTATTCTCCCATTCAAGTCCAGTGCTAACACACACACACAAGTTCATGTTCAGACATTCTGCTCAGTTGCATCGTTTGCTGTTGTCTGTGCCTCCTCATCTACCTCCTCTTGTACATTGCTGTATGCCTTCCGTACATCGGTCAAGTGCACCCAGTACCTCAAGCCCTTCACCTTCACTGCCGTGGGCGTGCAAAATATTACCTCGTATGGGCCATGGAATCGTGGTGCATTCCACCGACGCACAAAGCATCTGACATAAATTGAGTCGCCTGGCATCAGCTGTAGCTGTTGCTCTGGCTCCGTGACAGATCCTGTTACGTTTCCCTCTTCTCTAGTGAAGGGTGGGGAGAGTTGCTTTGATATGACGCGCGCTGCCCGTGTCAATTTCCTTAAATAGTCTGTAAACTCATCTCCCAATATTGCGGCGCTTCTGTGAGCATCTGAGTGTTCGCGCAGTGGAGAGTGTGCTGTATTCATTCGTCTCCCAGTCACGATCTCGTGCGGGGACAAATGGTGGTCTTTGCTTGGCTGATTTCTCTATTCAAATAGCGCAAGGGGTAGGCAGTAAATCCAATTCTTCTTCAATGAAAAGCATAGTTTTGATAACCTGCCCTTTAACAGTCCGTTCATCTTTTCCACTACGCCATTACTTTGGGGATGATAAATCGAACACAATTTATGTTTTATTCCCAATAATGTAGTAACTTCCTTGAAAAGTTCATTCACAAAATGAGTGCCGTTGTCTGAGCGAATCACGTCACAAATTCCCCAGCGCGGGAACACTTCCCTTACTAGGAACTTGGCGGCGCTTTTGGCGTCAGGTCGCGCACAGGGTCCTGCTTCCACCCACCTTGAAAATGGGCACACAACCACGATCATGTACCACGCGCCATTACACCTTTCCCCCATGTCTGCGTAGTCTATATGCAGTTCTCTGAATGGGCCAATGGGTTTAGGAATTGTTCCCCGGAGCGTGCGTAATGTCATTCCTGAATTGTATATTTGGCATGTTGTACATTCCATTGCCAATCGGGACACCTGCTCCTGGAGACAGGGCACGAACCATTGTTCCTGTATTTCCGCTGCGATGTGCTGTTTGGTATTATGTGCAGGGAAGTGTAGCTGTTGAAATGCAACTTCTAGTAACTGTAGTGGCATTACCACTTTCCCTGAGTTATTTTGCCGCCACAGTAGGTCTGTCCCCGACTGGCTGCACCCCCGTTTTGTCCACGTCAATTTTTCCTCTGCACTAGCTCCTTCCTGCAATTCTAGTATTTGTGATATGGATACCATGTTGTACCCTTCTGGGGGCTCTTCGGTTCTCTTGTTCTTAAGCATGTACTCACCTGTGTCATATTTCTGAAAATAGGAAGCCTCGTTGGCGGCAGCGTCCGCTGCCGCGTTCCCCAAAGACACAACGTCTGTGTTGGATGTATGGGCTTGGCACTTCACTATTGCTACTGCAGTAGGGTTTTGTAGGGCCTCAATTCATTCTTCCAACAATTCTGCATGCTGTACTGGTGTTCCGTCTGCCCGTCTAAATCCCCTACGCCCCCATCTTGCTAGACCTCCATGTACTGTCGTCGTCATGTAAGCTGAGTTTGTGTATATTGTCACTGCACAACCCTTTGCTGCATGTAGTGCTTCTATGAGCGCAATCAGTTCTGCTGCCTGTGCAGAGTAATGTGATGGGAGGCGGTACTGTACTAGTGTTTCATACTCACCGTCTTCTAACCTCACTACTGCCATGCCAACGTGTTTTTCTCCCGTGTCCACATCAATTGATGCAGACCCATCCACAAAGTACACTTCCCCCTCGCTTAGAGCGTTCTCACACACCACTGTGTCCTCCCCTCCTTCTCCTGTGTAGGTTGCGCAATCGTGGTTCTGCATATCCTCTAATGTGCACGCTTCTGTAATGAATGTGGCGGGGTTCACTGTCTTGCATCTCACTATATGGATGTTGGCGCTGGACAATATAATCTTGTAGGCTGTCGCCCGCTGTGTGGTCAGTGTGCTTTTTGATCTCTCAAGTATTGCAAATAATGAATGTTCCACAAACAATGTCACAGGGCAACCCATTACTATTGTGGCACTTTTCTCAATCGCGAATGCGGCTGCAGCGAGTGATTGTTCGCACGCGAAATGACCCTGCATCACGGCATCTAAAGTACCACTATAGTAAGCCAATGGCTTGTGTCCTAAGGATGTTTTTTGTGTCAATACTGCTGTCATGAGTGTTCCCTTGCAGTGTGAGAATAGGTAAAATTTGCGTCCATAATCAGGGTTTGCTAGTACTGGAGCGCTTGAAATTAGCTCTTTCAATGATTGAAATGATATGCTCATTTCTTCTGACCATTTTATTTTTTCATTCTCCTGTTGTGCTTCCTTGAGTGCTTGTAGGAGGGGCCTCGTGTATGCTGCATAGTCTAGTATCCATGCTCGGCAATAGTTGCACATCCTCAAGAATTTCTGCATATCTTTCACTGTTGTGGGTTCTCCTACTGATCTTATTGCTTCTACCCTGTCGGGAATTATTCTTTTTCCATCTTTTGATATGAGCTGTCCCAGGTATAGGACCTCAGTCAGGCAGTACTGTAGCTTCTCCTTGTCTACCTTGTATCCCTTGTTGGCCAGTAAAGTCAGGAGCGTTGTTGAATCTTTTCTACATGTTGCTTCGTCTTGTGCACACACTAATAAATCGTCTACATACTGAATAATCGTACTCTCAACTGATAGGTTTCCCAAGTCTTCATGCAATATGCGGTTGAATATGCTCGGGCTCTCACAGTATCCTTGTGGTAGTCTGCAGTGTTCATATCTCTTACCCCCCAGTGTGAAGGCTGTAAGGTATCTACTCTCTTCAGCCAGGGGTATTGAGAAAAATGCGTTTTTCAAGTCTACTACTGTGAAATGTGATGCCGCTTTTGGGATGCTGCATAGTATTGATGCAGGGTTCGGGACTAGAGGGAACTCCTTCTGAATTACATCATTGAGGGGGCGTAAGTCCTGTATCATCCTCCAAGACCCTCCTTTCGCTTTTTTGATTGGATAAATACATGTGTTACATGGGGAGTTTGAAGGCACTATTATTCCTTGTGCTAGTAGTGCATTTATTGTTTCTTTTATCCCTTCTTCAGCTTCACGGGACAATGGATACTGTTTAACTCGGGGTAAAATTGCTCCTTGCTTTAGTTTTATTATCACAGGTTGTACTCCGTGCAACAGCCCTACATCATGGGGGCCTGTTGTCCATAAATTGTTTGGTACGAGCCTCATGTCGTCATCAAAAAATGACGGTGGTGTTCCTACCACTGCCATCAATTGGACGGGGGTCTCCCTGGCTTGGATCAAAATGTCACAGGGCATCGCTATTTCCATTACTATCTCACCATCCCCTTCTGTGTCTGAAAAGAGATCCTCATCTGTTACCTCTCGTAGGGCGAGGTTGGCGTTTGTACACAGCACTGTGCGCCACTCACATCCTTCCCTGTCCACTCCAATCACAGCGATCCTTTTTGCTGATACCTGCACAGCGTGCAAGTCCAACGATACCACTGATCCTGGTGCTGCGTTGGGACACACTATGGGGCGGAAGAGGAACTCCGCTGGAATCCTCCAGTCCATGCTTCTTAGCTCTGGAATTACGAGGGCCAAAGTCTTTAGCCCTTCAATAAACATTTCCTCATTTTGTGGCAGCCCTCGTATTTCCTGTGTGGTTGTGTAGGCTTGCACTACCAACATCACACGCAAGGGGCATATCCCGGGTGTAGAACACACTATTCCTCTCTCAGTAAATGATATGGTCATGTTAAGTTTACTCAGAAGATCCCTCCCTAACAAATTTATTGGGGACTGTTCGTAATACAGTAAGGGTGCCTTCACAGTCTTACCCCCCACTGTTACATCCAAAGCTTCTGTGTAAGGAACTTCAATTACAGCCCCAGAGAACCCCTGCATCTCTAACTTCCTGTTAGATAACGGGAACCGGCCCTCTCTGACACATGATTTCTCCGCTCCCGAATCAACCATGAATATAAACTGCTTGTCTCCTATCTGCGCCCCTACCAATGGTTCCTCTGCTGCATTGTAGGTGGTAGATAGAACTGGACACGCAAGTGTTCTCTGTGGGCTGTCCTATGCGGGGTGTCTCATCGCCCCCCCTCATTAAAGACATTTCCTGAAACCACTGACATGCCATTGTAAGGGGCTGGTGCGGGGGCCCCGTTTGCTGTTGTCGCGAAAGGGTTACCTGGCGTATATTGCATATTGTCATTGTTTTGTGGGTGGTTCTGTGTTCTATACTGGGGTCCCTGTTGCTGGCCAGCATTACCTTGGCCTGGGTTTCTTAGTTGCTGTTGTCCCATTGGGAGGCCATATGGGCTTCCCGGGTGGGGATGGCCATATTGTTCTACCTCTTGGAACCCGTTATTGGGTCTGCTTCTGCACTCTCTAGAGTAATGCCCCCATCGCCCGCAGTTCCAGCAACTTCCTTGTGCACCTCTAGGACCCTGCCATCCATTTCCTCCCATTCCCCCGTACCCCGTTCCACCTCCTCTTCGGCCCCTGTACCCACCTCGTCCCCCTCGAGGGGTCCACTCTTGCCACTGCGGACCTCCACCTTGCTCCTGCTCATTCCACTGCCGATGTCCTGTTCCCGCCCAATTAGTTGCCACCCTTCCTTGTAGTGCTATCAGCCCCTCCTCCTCATCGTCTCCCTCCCTGCTGTGTGGGAGCGCGGCTACTGCTGCTGCGACCTTCACCAACTTTGTCTGTACTAACTTCGCCTCGTCTGCCAATCTTTTCTGCGCCACCTCCTTCTCCCTCTCCTTTATTCGTTTACAATGGTGTACTATTATGCTCTGAATTTCTGGCCATCCCTTTGCTTCAATACCTGCTATCTTGTTGAGCGCCTTCTGCACTTCCTTTGGGAGCCCTCTTTTTATAATGAAGTAAAATAAAGATGTTGATTGATACCAGGGCGTGCCCGTTTCCGCTCTCCACATCTCTTGGACCCGAAAAATGTAATCCATACCCTCCTCCCCGTCATTCATTGTACACTGCATCACTGACTGTAAGTCCGGTGTGTCTGGGAATGTTTTGCGTAAGGCATCCCACACCCTAGCACGCACTGTGTTAAAGGAGGCCCCATCATGGCGGTCACAGTCTAACGTTACTCCCGGGAAACCGGCTTTAACCCATACTCTTTCAGCCTGATCGCCCACTGCTGATACGAGCAGACTTTTCACATCTCCTATAGCTAGGGGTACCCCAGCAGTATGTTTCTCAAAGGCGTATATCCACTTACTTGCCCCTCCTGATAACGGGGGCAATAGCTTTAATAAATTGGCTTTATCCATCTGTGCCCATGGGATATAGTTAGGCCTCCCTCCTCCCCTGTGTATCAACGGGAGCTGTAGCCTTCCTTTCGTCGTGGCATCCGGACCCGTTTTGGCTGCTGATGTTCCCAGTGATGCCATTTTCCCTACTCTGTTCCTTAGTCGTCCCGTCCACTCATCGTCCAGGGTTCTCACTGAACATGTACCATCCCCCCTTCGCTTCCCCCTCCCATTGCCATGCTCAACCTGTCACTTTCTTCTAACTCGTCCCTTATGTCACATAGTAATTCCTCTCTATCCCCCATAGGCCTTTCATCATTGTCAGTATCTCCCTCGCGTGTCTCTATTTCAATTATGCGTGTTGGTTCTTCTTCAATTCTGAACATTATCTCACCTTTCTTCCACCCCTCTTCAGGTTTTCTATTCTCACCTGGCGCTCTAGACGTGCGCCCTGATCTAGCCGCATTAAGTGCTGTTTGTCCGCACATGTCTTTTATCCTCGAGAGCTCATCTTTTGCTATTGAGAGTCTTGACTGTAAATCATCTGTGAGTTTCTCTATGTCCACCCTTTGTGTACTCGCCTGGCCTCGCTCCCTCGTACTTTCATATGGTGGGGGTGCAGTGGGCCGGTGAGGTGTAGTGGTTGTCGGGGGAGGCACATACGTCGGATCACTGTATCCTTCTGCGGGTACAGGCTTTTTTAATATCGGGTACAAACTTATTACCTCTACTGGTGGCGCTACACTTGACAATTCTTTGACATCTTTCTGTATCATCAGTGGATTGTCTGTGGTGGATGGGGGATCAGGATTTAATGCTGGTGTTTTAGGCGGTGGTATCTCTTCAAATAACCTCCAAAGATCTAATATTTCCCTCCTATTTTGCAACTGCTTTCCTTTGTACTTCAAATAAATGCATGTGGCCACCATATCCAGAACACTTTTATCAAATGACCCTCCCTCTGGCCATATCTGGGGTAACCCCTCTCCCTTCAACTCAGTTATCCATTGGTCGTGATATTTCTTAATCCGCTCCGCGTACCCTGGGAGATTCTTACAAATATGTGATAAGGGTGTTTCAGCCCCCATCTCTGTGCCCTCCTAGTGCTTGTGTGTCTCTGTGTGTCTGCAACTACAATGTAAATGTACTATCAATATTTTTTTTAATTTTTTTTTTATGCTACTTCACATTCATTGTTGGGCTCGTTTGGGCTCTCCCCCCTTCCCCTGATTGCACAATACAAAACTAGCTATACACAGTGTCTACTCTGTTCTCTTGGGGGGGCACATACAAGGGCAACCCATCATTTATTTCGACAATATCAATCCGGAAATCAAAAAAAGGTACACACTCACTTCACTGTATCAACTTTGCCTTCAAAAAATTTTTTTATCCGGTCACACTTACCATGACCATTTAACTATTATACATTTATAACCGTTATGCACATTCACAACATCAAATTGTCCCCTGACACATACGAGGTGCACACACCTCTTGGTAACACTCAATGCACCATTCAAGCTGCCCTCCCTTTCCTCCCTAGCCGGCTGTCCCTGTCCGTCTTATTTGGATAGATGGATGCGCATATGCATATATGTATATGTTTTAACCTGCTCTCCCCCTTCTAGTAGGACCCTTTTTCTCTTACTTTCTTCCCAAGTTCGTGCTAATCTCGCTTTTTATTCTCCCCCTACCCCTAAAGAAAAAGAAAAGAAAGAAGTAATAGCGATCACTAATATATTCTCAGTGCCCCCTTTTGCTGAACACTTTTATCTTGTATTTCACTTCGTCATATATTCCCAGTACTAGTCAATATAGCACTATGCGGCGCCGCCTTCCACCCCCTTTCGGAGCAAGGTTCCCGTCACTTTTATCTCTTATTCACCTCTTAATCCTAATGGCCATATGCAAAGAAAAAGCAAGGAAATTTTAGGATGATCTTTAGTATATCTTCGTACCCCCTCTTCGTTCCCTGTCCTACACTTCTCTCCCCGCTCCCTTTACAATCGCTCACACTCAGTACTCACGTGCCCGTCTTGAACCGATAGTCTCCGAAACTGGGTCCGTCCAGGCAGTGTCGCCGTCAGCTCAACAGTCAGCCCCGGCTCCGGCGAGCGGTACTCAAAGGGGATTTTTCAACCGGGATCCCGTACCCTCTCTCTATTGAGTGCGCACTTCTTAGTGTACCGGTCGCCGTTGGCGGGCAGCCTCCCGGAGCCGGCTCACCGTGCGTATCCCTTTTCGACCGGAGATTCTCGTGCCAAAAGGGGACGGTTATAATGAGTTAGGAAGAAATAAAAATCACGCTATCGGGGTCACCACTGAAAGCAAGCGTCCCCAAACAGCACGATCCTCCCCGCAATGAGAGACAATGAAGGACTCTCCCAAAATGGGAATAAGGCCAAGACAGAGTGCGGGTGAGCGTAAATGGGAGTTTATCAATCAGAATAGGGCATGCAAAGAACTCTGCAAACTCCGAGAGCGCTCTGTCTGACAATAGCAAAGACAGGCGTATATATTTACAAAAAACATCATAAGAACCTACACACTATAGGGGGCACAAGTTCAAGGGGATTGGGTGGCGACGACTAACTATAGGTGCTGCTGCGATGTGGTTGGCTTTGGCTGGAAGACGTCACTGGTCAGCCTCGTGGGTTGGGCTGGGCCTGGCAGGGTGGCAGAGTTCATCCGGGCGGTGTTGTTGTGCCATCGCGGCCAGTGTCAGAGATGAATGTCTTTTCCTGACTTATTTGCCCTA
The DNA here is from genome assembly GCF_040938575.1 of Ambystoma mexicanum. NCBI lineage: Eukaryota > Metazoa > Chordata > Amphibia > Caudata > Ambystomatidae > Ambystoma > Ambystoma mexicanum. The sequence goes on along the minus strand of NC_090921.1, from coordinate 1,019,828,553 downwards.
GGCCATGCACACCGCAGTCATTCAGTCATTTCAATATTATCTTCTTTAGTAAATCTTTCAATAGGTTATACCACAGGTTAATGCAACACAGGAGGAATGCACCTTGTAAGGGGTCTGGAGGTAATACGTCAAGACATGGTTACCAGTGTCCTGTTGACCGGGGCCTTAGGTCGAGGGGCTAAGCTTCAGGGCCTGGGACGGGCGGTACAGGTCTTTCTGCCTTGTTAGAAGTTGTTATGGATGTTCCGCTGTGTGTTGTCAAAGTGTTGGGTGTCCTGATTGCACAGGGCCATAAGTCTGAGATGGTCCGGTGGGTTGTGAGGTTTACGAGGGGGCGCGTGTGTTCAGGCAGAGGTTTACTGCTGTGCTGTAAATAATGCAGGTGGCGGGCGGCGGCCTTGGGTGCTACAGAGGGGGTTACAAATCTTTGAAGCGGCTCCAGTCTGGTTGGGGGAGGTAAAGCAGCGCGGCGCGGCCTCTGCTCTCATGCCTTGGCAGCCTTCGCAGGGTGGGAGGAGGAATGGCCTTGCATGTATTTCACAAAGGTATCTCCCTCGTGTGTTGCCGATTTAGGTAAAAACATCACAAACATTTGAACACTCTATAATACTTATTCAAAGCAATACAAAACATGCATTTAAACTTTGCTGGATGTGTCTCGATTATACCCAGTCTGAGCACCTTATTCATACATTATGTTTTAACAAGTACAGTATTTAGTTATATGCATATATATTTGCAGTAAGTGAGGTAGAATTAGGATTGGTGGAGAACATAGAAAGTAACCCGCCACTGTTCGTGACGGTGGTGGCACATGTGGGGCCTAGACATGCACACATGACATGCGCCTTCTCGTGCATCCTTCACATGGGCCCTCTGTATGGTTACATTCGTCTTCTTGTGTCCTCTAGCAGCATTAGTTCAGTTATGGCGCAAGCCCATGGGGTGTAAGTTTCCCAGTGATACACGTAACAAATAGATTCCTGGTGCGTTCCTTTATTATTAGCACCCAACTGCAATGGTGTGGGCTCGCCATCGCTTATATCATGGAAGCATGCTTTCTTGTATTTATACATTTTACAGGCTTTTGTAATATAAGGGATTTTGTGGAAGAAAGCATACTTTGCGAGTGGTCTCAACATTAATATATAAAGACTGTCTGCCATCTGATGACTATTTTACTATTCTTTTCATTGCCCAGGCCTGCTGGCCGGGTCATGCTGGGAGCGATGATACACTGCGGGAGGTGAACTGTTACAATGTTAGTGTATTACGCTAGCTCATGTCCGTCTTGTTCGTGGGAACGTGCTCGCAGCGGATCTGCCAGGGTGCTGCGGCAACAGGGATGACTGAAACTCTCCAAGGGTGGGGGCCGCGCTACAGTGCGCTGAACTCACACCATCTTTACCAGACAAAATGGTTTCTGGGCCTAGCTAAATTTTAATACATGTGGGCAATCAATACGTGCGGGCAATGTCTCCAGTGGGTGAACCCTCCATCACCTGGGCCCGGGTGGCATGAGGGGACGCCCAAAGAGCCATAGCCCTCACCTGGGGAGAAAGCGCAGGCGAGGGGGGTCTCCTGGACCAGTCCTCCCCTACATTTACTAAAAGACAATTGGGAACAACAAGAAGAAGCATCCCTCACAGAATATGTTCACGACCCGAGGGAACAATTGGGGAAACTAAGGGACTTCGCTCAAGAAAACCTGAGTAGAGCACAGGAAAAACAAGAAAAATACTATGACCAAGGAAGTAGACCCAGGTCCTTGAAGATAGGTGACAAGGTATTGGTACTACTGCTTCCCACACAAACAAAATGCTAGCTCAATGGCACGGGCCTTATCAGGTAACCAAAATCTTGGGTCCAGTAAACTATGAGGTAGAACAACCCGAACGGAAAAACAAATATCAAAACTATCACATCAATCTGCTCAAGCTGTAGAAGGAAGTAACCCACAGTGTGATGTGTTCAACCTTATCAGACATGTCCGTCCCTGAACAATTGGTCCCAAACCAACCTAGTAGCCTACAGGACGTGCAATTGGGGGAGCAATTAAGTCAGAACCAAAGAACTGAATTGTTTGCTACGTTGAGCCCGGTAGCTGAGACTTTTTCTGGGATACCAGGGCGGACACATTTGGCGACCCATTCCATACCCACAGAGAAGGGGAAAACGGTACGCCTTAGGCCATACCGCATTCCGGAGGCAAAACGGGGAGAAATGGCCAAGGAAATAGATGAGATGCTGGCACTGGAAACCATCGTGCCCTCAAAAAGCGCCTGGTGTTCTCCAGTAGTTTTAGTACCAAAACCAGACGGTTCCACCAAGTTCTGTATGGACTTTAGGCAACTGAATGCCATTTCAAAGTATGAAGCGTATCCAATGCCTAGAATCGATGAGCTCATAGAAAGACTAGGTTCAGCTGCATTTTTGAGTACCCTGGACTTGACAAAAGGCTATTGGCAAATTCCCCTCGATGCTGCGGACCGGGAGAAGACCGCATTTGCCACACCACAGGGCCTATTCCAATTCACAGTTCTGCCCTTTGGGCTACATGGGGCTCCGGCTACCTTACAGGCACTGATGGATAAAATACTGAGGCCACACGAACAATATGCGGCTGCATATCTAGATGACATTATCATTTTCAGTAGAATATGGAACGATCATTTGTCACATTTAACTCAAGTAATACAGGCGTTAAAAGGGGCAGGTTTGCATACTAACCCAAAAAATTCGAAATTGGCAACCCAAACCACCAAATACCTGGGAAATGAGGTAGGGGGTGGAATCGTAACCCCGTTGCTAGACAAAATACAAGCCATACAAAAATTGAGAATGCCGGAAACCAGAAGAGAGATTCGAGCCTTTCTAGGATTTGTGGGGTATTACAGGAGATTCCTGCCTCATTTTTCAACTATAGCAGCCCCCCTTACGGACGCACTGAAAACAAACCGTCCCCTGTACATCTCCCCTGAGGCGAAAAAGCTTTTCAAACCCTAATACAAATAATTTCCACCAAACCCGTTCTTCATTGTCCAGACTTTTCCAGAGAATTCTACTTACAAACTGATGCCTCGTGATGCGGTTTGGGAGCAGTACTGTCACGGGGTACCGAACAAGACCTATGTCCTGTAGCTTTCATCAGCAGGAAACTTTTGCCCCATGAGATGCCATACTCTACTCTCGAAAAGGAATGCCTAGCAATTAAGTGGGCGGTAGAGGCACTTAGATACTACTTACTGGGGAGGCGGTTCACCCTGCTTACTGATCACGCTCCTCTGAAATGGTTGGCAACCCAGAAGGACTCCAACCATAGAGTCCTACGATGGTTCTCGACCTTACAGCCCTACCACTTCACAACAGTACACAAACCTGGAAGATATCAGTTAGTGGCGGACTATCTATCTCGATCCATTGACATGCCCGAACTGCATGGTTCTTTGAGGGGAGTATGTGATGGGGAAACAGTAGCGGCCAGCATTGCGGGGAAAAACAGCAGTGAAGAGGACAAGCCAACTGTCTCACAAGATACCAAAATACTAAGTATAAGAGTCAAAGTGGAAAAACTACATATCCCAGAATGCCCCATCAGCCAACTACTAGGCAAAGTAGAAGGGACACGAGCGAACAAACAAAGACCCAATCTACATATCACAGAATGTCCCAGCCGATGCATGTTCAACATAAAAGCCTGAAAAGGGGTAAAGAAATGAGATGGGGAAGACAAAAAACCACGTTTCCATATAATGAGGAACGCTTGCAGGAAGGAGTTAAAAATGAGGCAGGCTATGCGAGGGTTAAGCAGGGAGGAGGAGAATTAGCCTCAGGGGTGAGAAACACATGGCTGGGGACGCCCGATGTTAATTGCTGGGGAGGAGGGCCACGGGAGTTAAAAACAGGTGAAAACAACTCGACTTCTCTCTCGCCTTGCAGGAGTGGAAGGAGGCTGACGGAGCAAACTCGGACTGGTATGAGGCCAGTTCCCCATATCGGTGGGCATATTAGAAGGAAAAGAAAAGCACACCGAAGTGCCCCATACCTGGCTTGCAGACCGATTGCTCAGCGGGAGATTCCAGTGTGAAAACAGACACCGGACGTTTGTTTGTTTGTTTAAGTGATTCCAAGCCCGAGGCCAGCAAGGAACGGCTGCATCCTGGAGAGCCGTCATCAGCGAGCCGGGGAAAGGTTATGAAACAATTACTGGAGTAGAAGGGCGTGCGGAGAAAACGCTCTAATCCAGTATGAAGTACGCTTGGCTTCAAGGAGGTTTTCCATCCATATTATTAAGGTGCGAACTGCATTTTTTTTTGTTTAAGGAAAGGCTGCATTCCGGAGGTTTTTCGCTTTATGGACTGCATTTAAGTTGAAACCCGGCTCGCTCTGATTTGACCTTGACGAACTTTATTGAAGAGCGTTTAAAACCATGGAGAAAGTCCTATGTTACTGATTCTGCCTTATGAAATATAAGTGACATATTTAACTGAGTGTCGTGATAACTGCTGGCATTAAATAAATATCTGTTACCACACCTTTCTGTCTCTGGCTCACTACCTAACAGAGGCCCATACCTGGTTTGACTAAGGAGGGGCTGTTGCGACCGGGATGACAGTATCCCATAAAGGAAGAGGGACGAGGAGGCATATGACTTTCCCAATAGATAAAACACTGCATCTCGCCTGACGGCATCCTCTTCCCACTCCGCAAGGATCCCCTACCCAGGGAATCCTCCCTCGCTTGGCCACCTCGAAGTTTGGGATGCAAGCGCGATGGCCCTTCCCTGGCCACCTGAGCAGAGGATCCAGGTGAAGTAAATGTGAGGACTCCCTCAGGTTTCTCACAAGTCAGGGAACAACACTACTTATAAAGTCCCTGCAAGTCTAAAAGGAAGACCTGTGTGGGCCCAGTTAGACACTGGATGTAAAAAGTCTGCAATTCGTCCAGAATTGCTACCAAAAGATTAGAGGAAGACTGGGAAGAGAGATGTTGGGTGCTTACATGGGGAACCCGCAAGCATCCAGTGGCTAAAGTCGCCATCGCTATTCTTGGAACAAAGGTCTGGGTAACGGCCTCAATAATCCCCAAGTTACCAGTCCCTTTAATAATTAGGAGCGAACTTCCCCAATTTTCACAATGGATGTCTTGCATAATATAGATGAACCAATGAGGAAGAATCCCAAAGTTAGGCACACTCCCTGTTGAGAAACCAGACTATATGAAAACAGCAGAGATCCTATCGTCCCCTTTTCCCCTTTAGAAGGGGAAGCCGCTGAGTTGACAAAAAGGGTATGTGATGAACCCAGGGGTTACGTCCCTATATTTTCTTTTTTAGACACTGCTTTGGTGTCATAGATATTAAAGCAAACCACTTCGACCAATTTAAAAACCACACAAGCAAAGCTACATGTAGGTGGAACTGGGACGAGGAAACCCCTTATAGAGGAGATAAGAACAGAGGGCCAGAAACAGCACTATAGTCCTCTTTCTGTATCTCACAACCATGTCGTCCATAAAAGAGATGAAGGACTAGAGTTGCTTGGTTGCAGGGATTTTAGAAGCAGTAGAGGAAAGTGTTGTATTGGTAGCAGTAGTAGCAGGAGTTGTCCTGGCAGAAGGAACAGAAGTAGTGACAGCAGTGGTGTTTGTAAAAGTGGGAGTGGAAGAAGAGGATGAGATATTGCTGTACAGAAGAAGGAGGAAGATCTTTCTGAGGAAGAGGCAGAACAAACTATTTTACCCCTGAAGGGACCAGTGGCAGACCTCTGTAGAAGTCCCAGAGTTGGTCAAAATCAGGACTTCACACTGTGCTGCCACCTACATCTCTCTGAGGCATGACCGAGATGTGTCTATGCAGTAGTTAAGCAGCAACGTGAGTCCTACCCATTCACTGCAAAGCTACAAAGTTTATCAGTCCGCAAAGAAGGAACCAGCGTCTTGCAGACCCAAAGAAACTCTGCAAACCCTAAGCCAGACTGGACACAACAGGGAAGAGCACTGGTTCACGCTCTCCTTAGTGGACCGAGAAATGGGCAGAGGAAAGCTCTGCACAAGAGAGCTGACTGCGATATCTGGGGGTACCTACAAGTCCCATAAAGCAATGACCGTCACAACCTTAAGAAGCGACCGACTTAAGCTGCAACCCGGATCCAGGGGTGGACTGGCCTATGGGGAACTCTGGAGATTTTCCGGGTAGGCCTCTGCACCCTGAGCCTCTTATGTGTGGTATTTCCAAATGTTCTCATAGATAAAGGGATGTGCTGGCTGAAAATGTGTAATATGGGGCCATTTTCAAAATTATTAGTTCCCAGCCCACCCTTGCCTGGATCTCTCTCTTGTGAATCAGAGCAGACAAGTTGCTAAACAGAGGCCAGCTGGGAGCCACAGAGAAACGCCTCCCGGACATGGCACACCCTCGAGAGACGACCAGCTGCATTTCTGAAGAGGGTGAGCAACCTTTCCGCAATTAAGGGGAAAACGGACACCAGATCACAGACAGCCTGTGGCAACCAAACAGAAGCGAGCACAGCCCGAAAGGGGAATAGGCTATATAAGAATCCCGTGGACATCTGACTGCTGAGGCAGGCGGCCCCGCTGGGATAAGAGGTATAGTGTTGGAAGGTGCTAGGGGAAGAGGGGAGCTGCTTAAAGGAGTATTTAAAAGCCTTTTGGAAACCCAATTGTCACCCACCTGAGGAATAGACAAAACACACCATTACCCTGGGTAGTGAAATCTATGGATCCCCCACTAAAACCCTACCTAGAGTCTCCTTCCAGGTAGCCAGGAGAGGACAGACGCTTCCTGATCCCAAACCAAGGGGTGGTGTACTGCGGGAGGATCACTTGGTTGGAGACAAGGCCCAGGGAGGTGGGGAGATTGCGCAGGGTGAGACACTGTAATTTTCCTTGAAGACGGATACAGTTAACCCAGACTTAGAGAAGGAATTGGCGTATTGCCATTTTGATACATCTCGATCCCCTACTAAGGGTGAAAAGGTAAAGCCTGAAAGAGTGGCTCTCCTTCGTGTTGAACCCAAGAAACTAACCTTTTTACACCTAGGTTCCCATATCCTCCACAAAATCAAAGGTATTCCAACAGGAATGATGAACATGTAACCTTTTCTGTCCCTTCTGTTTCCAAAAGGGCTAAACCTTATAAATGTTCTCTTAATAAAATCTGGCAAAGTAAATCCATCCTAAAGCCTTTCAAAGAATTAGAGAAATCACATTTTTCCAAATTAAACTTTAAGTCCTCTGACCCCTCCAATCCGGCGCAACTAGAACTAGCGATGCTTTCTGCCGCCTCACCTGGTCTACCGTCCTCGCGTCCTCGCTATCATGGAGAAAGGAGGAAACAGGTAGTTTTTCTGTTGGCCCCATGTTTGCAGTAAGGCGCCTGTCGCTTCTGCCTCTGGGACCGATCTCTAGCTGCTGATATACTACCTGCAAACTATATAATATCCTGTATATAATTCACTGTATTACTGATACAGCCTGTATATATCTCTAAATATATGTGTAATTATGCAACTATGTAACATATGCCTCGCATATCCTGTACTGCTGCGCCCTCTTACCCTCGGGTCTGGTGCGCATTATAAATGAATAAAACAAACAAACAAACAAACAAAAAAGAACCAGGCTAATTGTTAGTTCAGTCTCGATGCAAATAGGTCAACCTGGCATGGTCCCCATCGAGTCATTGATTCTTGAAACACCTCCTCGTCCAGCTTCCAATCGCTGGCGTCCCTGAGGTTTCTGGAGTTCCAATCGGCCACCTCGTTCTGATGGCCGCAAGGTACTCCGCCATCACTGACACTTTCCTCTGAAGACAGAGTTCCCAGAAATCTTTTGCTAATTCTGCCGGTAGTCTGGATCTTGTCCCACCCAGTCTGTTTATGTACCTGACTGCCGAGACATTGTCCATCTTTAGCAGGACACAACATTGTACCCTCTCTTGAGTCCAGCATTTCACTGCGAAAAACCCTGCAATTACTCCAGACTGTTGATATGGAGAGTCGTCTCCTGATCCGACCACCTGCCCCCTGTCGACAGGTTCCCGCATCGGGCTCCCTGGCCCCATCTGCTGGCGTCGGATTCAATGACCAGGTCCGGGGATGAGCCAAAAATGGCACTCCCGTTCCATGCATCCATGTGGTGTCTTAACTGTTTTTTTTATATCGTCCACCTTGGCAATGGGAAGGCTGAGAGATCCCCGAATAGAGTCCACTATGAACCCCAGAAATTCCATTGACTGTTCCGGTACTATCTTGGATTTCTCCCAATTTATTAGGAAACCCAGGTCCTCTAACAATTTTATTGTCGTCTACACCTGTACCTGTAGTGTTTCTTTCTCCTGACACATCAGACATTTTTCGTCTAGGTATATTATGAGTGTTATTCCCTGACTCCTGAGGTGCGTCACCACTGGCTTTATGATCTTAGTGAAACACCATGGTGCGGATGCCAGGCCGAAGGGCAGGCATCGAAACTCCCATGCCGACTCTCCCCAGATGAACCTTAAGAATCTGCAATGTTCCTCTGCTATGGGTATAGTTCGATATGCATCCTTTAGATCTATTCTGGCGAGCCAATCTCCTTGAATTAAGGTATCTCTTAACAGGTGTATCCGTTCCATCTTGTAATGCCTGTACACCACAAATTCGTTTAAACCCTTCAAGTTTATAATTGGTCTTACCTTGTGTTTTCCTTTCACAAGGAACATGTTGCTTATGTAAACTCTTGAGGAATCTGTTACTAGTCTTATGGCATTTTTGCTTTCTAGCCCTCTCAGCTATTCCTCTAGTAATCATTTGTTTTCTCTGTTTAGCTATAAACCCCTTGGAGGATTCCTCTTTTGAGGTGTCTCTAGAAAATCTATGTGAAAACCTTGTACAGTTTCTATTATCCAAGTATCCCCAGATATAGTGTGCCCATTTTTTGTAAACTCTTCTATTCTCCTACCTACTGCTGGGGTAATTAATCGTGGGCTGTTCGCTCTCACCTGAGGTATTTTGTTGATGCTCTCTATGTTGCCAGCTTCTACCCCTTCCTCTGCCCCTTGATGGGAAGAAAGGGGTCTGTCTTCAATCCTCTTGATCTCGCCACTGCGTTCTGTCCTGGTAGGATCTGTTAAAGTGGAATCGGCCAGCCGAGCGACCCCTGCCTCTGCTGGCCCTCCCGAAAATCTGACTACCAAACACTCTCTTGAGTGACGCCTGTGCCGCTGCATAGGAGTTAGCAAACTTTGTTAACTCTTTAATAAAGGAATCTCAGAAGAGCTTTCCCTTTGCGGTCGACGCCGACTCCAAAGAAGCAAGTTCACTTAGTTCCGGGTCTATCTTTACCAGAAGAGATCTTCTTCTCTCCGTGGTGATCACGTGGTAGGCGTTACCCAACATAAATATTGCCCTATGGGCCCACCCGATGAGAATCGCTGGGTCCACTGGTTCTCCTTTTTCTCTGGCCTCTTCTCCAATCTGGAATATCTTAGTGAGAGGCCCTGTCATGTCAGGAAATGTTGTCCTGGTTTGATCGCCAGGACCTATTTAGTCCTTTTCTCACGTCCTTGGTGTACTTGCTCATGAATGTGATCATTTTGTCATCGATCTCGGGTGTATCCGCTGCACCCTCTGGGAGGTGAGGTCTAGGGCAGAGGTCTTCAAACTGTGGGGGCCCGGGGCCCGCCCACCCCCCAGTGGGCAGTTCAGATCCCCAGTCGCACACGCTTGTAAAGTGTGGACTCACCCGCCAAGCCTCCTGCAGGCCCATTCATTTCAATGGGCCTCTCACCCGCCAAAAACAAAATCGGGTGTTTTCACCCGCTTTTGCGACTCAAATGGTTGAGAGCTATGCATGCATCATGCCCATACATTTGGCACCTACACTTCACCCCCCCCCTTTTTCCCCCCCCTTTTCTGTTCCCTTGATTAAGATGGAATTATGTGGATATAATAATCAATGTCATATGGAACTTCCTATGTAATTGACTATGTATGTACAGCCTCAGAGGAAGAGCTTTGCTCGAAACACGTGTCAGGCTGTGGAACAGAATTAAAATACACCACAAGTGTTCCGTTGTATTTCTTGTTTTGTGGCGCAGTTCATTGTTTAACTTTATTCTATAGAACTCAAGTTGGTTATACCACAACACTTTACATCTGGGGAAGGTCCCTCAGCCAATCAGGTGGCTGAACCAGCAGGCGAGGATACATAATCCCTGCACAATGTCCCAGCTACACCGAGTTGGCACTTTTTTTTCCCTTGGCGAGGCAACAGGAGCCTTAAATGTGTTATGATGTTTTTAGCACATTCTTCTCCCTTTTCGACCTATTTTATGAACTTTAATTTTCTTGTATGTAATCAATTTGTGTCGGCAATCATTTGTTTCTTGTTTGAAATGTACTTTTCAATTTCAGTGCAAACGTCACTTTCAATGCGTCATTTGAATGCGGCGGAAGTGGTATTGTGGGGAATTCACAAAGTTCTACTATACCTTTGTGGGGAAATGAGTTCCCTAAACAGCGTTCCAATAAACAACTAAATTAGAACTCTGTGGTAGTTCCCTACTTAATCAATTTTCTTTCTAGCAGAATAATCAGTTTAGCTCTTGGAATTTAGTTTTCAATCTCGTAAAATGTAACTGCAAGTTGTATGCATCCTATAAATACATTTTTTTAATGTCTTTGTAATGATTCGCTTTCATGCTCACGGACGCCATTTTCGTTTTGGGTCTAATGCATTTAAGACAGTGAGACGTGCAGTTATTTATTACGGCATTCTCAACCGCCATTTTCAACTTACTCCCGGAAGCGGTTAGCGTTGTGGGATATGCAGTTCATTATCTACGTGGAATAGCGGCCATATTCTCGACTGTCACCGGAAGCTGTTAGCATTGTGGGACATGTAGTTCCGGTTCGGCCGCTGGTTTTGCTCTTGGGCCCCGCGGTACCTGCTCCGAGGGCCCGGGCCCCACCTGGACTGTCACCATGCCTGGTTTCACATGCTGCGTCCCTGGCTGTTATAGTAACTCACACCGAGACAAGGGGCTGCACTTCTACACCTTTCCCAAGGACCCAGAGCTGCGGAGGCTCTGGCTAAAGAATGTGTCCCGCGCGGGCGTCAGTGGTTGCTTTAGTACCTTCCAGCCTACAACGGGTCACCGGCTTTGCAGCCTGCATTTCCCCGGTGGCCGTAAAACCTACAGTTTACGCGTGCCTACGATCTTTCCTTTGCGTGGTGTGAATGAGCAGCGCCGGACCCGCCGAGGGGGTGGCCGAGGCCGCAAGCAGCTCGCCCTTCAGCCGCCCCCTCCTGTACTGTACTACGGCCCGGGAGACGAACCAACTCCCGAGGAGGCACACGAAGTGGAAGTGGTAGTAGTGGGTGACAATGATACACGGCCCATCGACCTAACTGTGCAGGCGGAGGCGGAGGCGGCTGCGCTGCTGGGAGCGGGCGTGTCGCGGCCCCTCCGAATGCTGCTTATGCGTGATGAGGATGGTCTAAATGAGGAGATGCGCCTGGGATCCCCTGCTTGCGCCCGAGCAGCCTCCGCCGACCACTCATACTCTCTGTCTTCGGGAACCACCGCCGAGGAGCTGCTGCGAAAGCTCAATGAGCAGCGAGATATTATCGCCCTAATGCAAGTGAAAATGAAAGAGATGAAAGCCAGCATTCGCCACCTCCGGGGCAGCGAAGTTCGCCTGAGAGAGGAGATACGGCACAAGGACCGACTGTTGTTATCCTCCAACCATTGCATGTGAGGGTCCTAAGGCTGATGGGGCGCGGGGCATTAGAAATCTCTTAAAACCAGCCGCTCCTTGTCTCGGACTATTGTGTGCGTATTTCGGGGAGAAGTGTGAGGGTATTGCACCTTTGTGCCGGCCTGATCCTCTGGGGTTCATGGGGAACCCGGTACAAGAAATCCCTGGGACATTAGATAGAGGAACTCTAAAAAAGTACGTGGCCCATTAGACATAAGAGCTGCCCCATTTTTTTCTGCATGGGGGCATACACATGGCACCAGGGAGCCAGCCATACTCTCCAAGAAATTGGCCACATGTACTGGCGTCTCATTTCTATGTCAAAGCCTGTTCGACTTTGCGCCGGGGCATAACTATCATTAAATTCGCTGCATGGCACAATTGCAGGTTTGACAGTGTCATGGTTTCAGTGGAAGTGACAGTGGCGCCTGAAGCGCTAAAAGCTATACCGGATGCGACAAACTTGTTCGCCCCCTCACTATCAAGGGAGAACATACTTTCCCTGATACCCCGGTCGATATAAGATATAAACTAACAAAATACATCTAACCGTGCACTACTCGAAGAGGAAAGCGGGCTTGCACTCGTATTCCATCCTCAAACGGAGAAGCGCAGGAATGCTGTGACAGGTGGTTCCTCTTGCCCCGTGCCTGTTCTGTTGGTGGATGTAAGCACTTGGAACGTTACACAGACATCATTACGATTTTGAGTCAGACTACAAGTGTTACTCCGACGGGCAAGCAACCCGAATCAATAGAAGACCCTTTGACGGAGAACTTTATATTTGTCATGTGACTAGTACTAAAAGAATAGGATTTCGTCACCTCGCTCCTCGCAATCCCCACACTATGGAGGACACACACTATGCTTTGATTGTGGTCTCCTAATCTGTTTCACGAACACGGGGGCGGCGGGGGCTTGACAAGCCACACATTTGTCTGAGTATTGGACAATATTACAGAATTAATTGTAACACTTGGATTATAGAGATTATGGTGCTTGCTGGCCCAGCACAGACGGTTTCTTTTTTTTTTTTTTTTTAACGCTGCCTTTGTAAGTGCCACACATTTTCTGTTTAAGGAAAACAAAAAGGAAACGTGTTTTCTCGCAGTAACGCACACCGGGTTTAATACAGCAGCATTCAATTTTTGGATTTCTGTATCGCCCCTTACTCCGAAAGTATTTTGAATGTGTGGAGCGCTAATGTTTTGTCCTCTGCAAATTGAAACCTGGCTGAAATTATTTGCTGAATTGATTTCAATTGTCCTCCTTTCGCAACATACAAAGCAACAAGTAATTAGCGTGCACAAGTGTGAAAACCATGGCATTCCTTTGCAGCTGAGTGCTTTATTGCATGATTTTTAATCTGTTTAGAATTAATTACAGTGGGATGATGCAGATCTTCATGCGGGTTACAAAATATCCCTCTATATCCAAGATGCCCAAAGAGAGAGTGATATGTTCAGTTCTAAATCTACAGCCACATACGCCGAGTGACCAGGGGCAAATGTGTAAAGCAATGGAATATAGCCAATTATAATTTTTCTATAGTGCAACTTTTTATTGTGCTTTCCAAGTCCTGGTACATGTAAGATTTCCTCAACACGATATGGGCGAGGTTGGTCGGTTTAGGCTGGCTGGCCTTACTTTTTTGTTTAAATATTATTTAAAGTCATAGTTAATTGTGTGGTACTTTAAGTTGTAAAGAATTCTATTTTTTGAGTTCATGTGCTTTTCGCAGTGTACTTTGGCGAATAAACATTAGAAAAAAGCATTTGTATCCTGTAATTATATGCTGTTACTAGCAAAAAGTACCCGTACTAAGCACGGTTTTGTATACTGACATGATAACACTCTCATCTATTGATGAAAATCAATGATCCGGTATGTTGCTGTTCCGAGTCGCTTATCGCTTGATGTTCTTTGCGCTCTGAAGTAAACTGCAATGAGAATGGGTGCATGTTGCTGACTGACATACACCGGAGTAGAGGTGGAGGGGAGCCGAGAGTTGGCATTCTGCTGCTGCTTACTGGGACCTTCTGTGCGATCTCTCACCACCTGTTGTATCACGCTGGCGCGGTTTAGTCCACTGCAGGCAATGGCATTACATGACAACTTTATCTTACCACACTTGTAGCCATCAATGCTCATGCTTGTCTGGTGGATTTTGGGTGCTGCACGTTTTGCCATGTCGGTGAACAAATGAGCATTCCTTTCTGTGGTCAAGATTCAGTTCCAATTTGTAGCAGGTGCTTTCTGGGTGGTTCTTGTACAGAATAGCTTGAAACCTTTTAAAAAAAAAAATATATATATATATATAATTTTTTTCTTGTTTACACCCATGTTGCCCTGTTGGCTTTTATTCCCATCGATCCTCCATCAACCACCATTCTCTTTTGTTTGTGCCATGAACCTCTGGTGTTTTGTTTTAGGTAATTAGATTTGGAATAAAAGGAAACGAAAGCAGCTGTTGATATTTCTAGCTATGTGGCTGTCGTGGTGTCCAGCATGCAGGCTGAATTGTGGGGTCAACAACGAAGGGTGTCATAACAATGCATTCTAATAATTATTTTTTTACCATGAGCTAGATTCACTCGCTAACTAGGAAATTGCGCAGGAAGCTATTGTCTTAGTTTTAGGCCTATTAACGAGAGAAAATGCAATATTTCATATCATTTGATTCAAGCTAATTCACTTTTAAAATCTTCCAAATATAAAAAATTGCAATGATAATGGATATTTAATTACCGTTAAATAATCCCAGAAGACGACCGCACAAGGGCCCCTCATATCACTGACAAAGCGATGGATAATTGTGCCCTTAAGGGTGCAATGTCTTGGATTCAACAAATGTAAAGTTTCAATTGACGCTTCGTTCCTACAAGCACTGCATGTCTGCTTTCAAGCAATTTCTTTTTCTCTGCCACTGAGGAAGCAGATTTAACCTAAAAGGCTCGAAATGCTTTGCCACCGCTTTGCTAGGACTTTATTTTTTAAAATGTAATTTTTTTACGCTATTCATGCAATTGTTTGTATTCTGGACATAAGGACTTTTTAAAATATATTTTAGTACTGGTTTATTCAAATATTGAATACTATCCTAGCAGCATTTACAGTAGTCCATTCATTTGTTTGACTTGTGTTGCACAAACATAATACCTTTTGAAAGGATCACCTATTGAAGGGATTTACCGGATACTATGTTAATGCATCTTTTAGATTTGTGACTCCAGGCGCTGCACCTTAAGATGTTTTAAATGTAAGTCTTTTTTTTTAAGTCTGTAACTTCAGTATTATTAGTAAAGATTATATATGTTTGCTTAAATAAAATCGTGTTAAATTTTATATTTAGAATTCCATTTAAACGCAATTCATATTCTGCATAGTCTCAATATTGCAGTGTTTTTAATTGTCGAAGGGATAAGTCACAGTCTGGGTGGCTACATTTGATGTACACGTGCAACTCAGGCAAGCAGCTTTTGTTCACATTTGTTGTCCTAGACAAACCCAGTAGTGAATGCTAATCCTCGGCATTAATGGTGTGCAATTCATTGTGAAATCCACAATCGATATGAAGCACTAAATGTCACATTGTCATGCAATCATTAGGTGTCCAAACATGGAAAAGTACAAAAAAGATATGGGTACATCATTTACACTGAAAACTAGATTGTTGGTAGTAAGTGACAGCTCTAAAGAAAGATAGGAACGCTCATGAAGTGAATATAAACATCGACTAGTACGTGGTTGTGACTTAATGGCATGATGTGCACAATAGTTTTACCTGTGGCAATATCTCGAAAGAAATTGATAGTAACTCACCCACGTTCCTGGTTTATAATGTCAAAACATACATAAAACTAAAGCACTGTACACAGTTTTGTATTGGCTGTTTTGATGGCAGCGTCTGTATTCTATGCTGCCAGTTTGTCGTGCTTGGGTCCCCGAGGAAGTGACTCGAAGCAGTCCACCCATGGAGTTCTAGGTATTCCAGGGAAGCTTTATTATACACTATATACACAATAATACTCCAGTGACTCTTGATGTCCGCTATAGGAGGCACGACTGTGGCTAGGGAGGGGACACAGCTGTAGCCACCACAGACCAATCTCACACATTGGCTCACTCCCAACTCGCACCCTGGAACATTCACCCACTCAAAGGCATAACAACATTCCGGCAAGGATGACGTCATCACATAGGTAGGAAACATACACCATAACACAGTTTGTCCTAAAGTAAAAACCTCAACTGAGCACGAAAAATGTTGCAACAGCTTCCTTTAGTGTGCAAGTGCTAGATGACAGCGGCCGTATTTAGACTGAGTGGTGTTTTCTTGTGAGCTAACGTCGCCTTAATTGCACAGTTACTATGATAGTAACGGGATTATATGACTTGCCATGTTTGTAGAGTTCGTGTGTTGCCACGTTTGTAGAATTTATAACGGGTGTTCATATGCGTTTTGAGCAAGGATGCTACGAGTCAAGAAGAACTAATATGCACATATATTAGTGAATGCCATACCCTGCAATTCGCAATTAAATATACAAGTATAGTAAACGGTTGCGTTTCAGAAGCATTATGCTTAGCTAATCTACAGTATTTTACTTTTAAGAGAAGCAGTTTATCCTTGAAAGAAAAGATTCAAGTCCGATACCATGTTGGAGACGGAATTGCTGAGCGATATTACACTAAAAGGTTGAAGCAGCCGTATTGTTTTATGTGTCTATGTGCACAGAATTCTAAAACCCGTGGAACAAAAGAAAGTCTAGGAAACTAAATGAAGTTATGACCCAGTGTGGACTCCATTTTAAACTGACCTGAGCCCAAAATATTCCCATGGTATGTTGTATGAGGATTAGAAAGTTCACAAATTGCAGATAACTTTTTCCAATGTCCAGTGAATACATTTTATGTAGTTGAACGTTATTTGGTCCCCCCTTGGGCCACTTTACAGCATACTATCTGACAGGCACCAGTTGCATATATCCATGCCTTTTTAAACATTGTGGGTGTTGTTTCATACTACTAATATTATTAGAGTTGGATCTTCTGCTGTACAAATTGTCCCTATTTCTGAGAGTGGTGCAAGGCAGCGTAGTGCTATTGTATCTATTCACTGGGCTGATGTACAGTAAGGTACACACTGTGGTAATGAGCACGTTTTTATTTCAGGCTCCCAAAATCCCGGCCATCCTTTCAGCGTGAGGCTTTGTGATTGTGCTTTTATTTTAAAAAACAAAAAAAAAAGCTGGTATATTACTCTACTCACAAAGTGTTTTTTTTCCTTTATTACTGATATTTGTTTTTTGAACTAATTTTATTTGAATTTTCCAACAAGCAAGTGAACTTAATTAACTTATCAAACTTAACACTTCTAAATTTAACAACGATTAAACCAAAACCCTCCCCACAATCAAACCATCCACAGTAAAGTCCAAACTTAATGTCTAACCATTTAGGGAGAAGAAGGGACAAGAGGAAAGAAAAAAAATCCTTTTTGTGGGATAAAAAGACACTGAGACTGAAGCTTTGGAAGCTACAATTACAGAGTGATAGGTGGGGTTTAAATATCCCATACTTCGAGCGTTATCATCATGCATTCACATTGCAACATATTATGCCGTTCATTGTAGGTGAGGTGGATGAATGGAATGGGCGATCGTATCGACTAGCAGGGTGGGTCAGTTGAGCACATGGACAGTCTTATCAATTACCAATGCAGACTATGGGAATCGCTTTGCCCTGGCTCAGTTTCTAAAAATTACATGGAGGGCATTTGAAGTGCCTTTGCAATTAAGGCCAGGTCGAATACATACTTCTTCTATATGGATGAATCCAGAAATTTAAATTAAAAAGAAAACTATATTCTGGATACATTTGGTATCTTACAGGAATTAAAAAAATGGAAGATCTGTTTGAAGGGGAAAGATGGAGATGATTTCGGGAACTAAAAGTAAAATACAGCTTTTCTGACTGCACATACGGCGACTATCGGAGGTTGAAACAGTCTTTGAATCTGCAAAAATGAGAAAACTCAGATTTAATGAATACCATTAAGAAAATAGGCAGTCAAGAGAATATGGCATCTAAGATGTATATCCTGTTAATCAGGAATACGGAGGGAAATGAAAAGCTCACAACATCATGTCTGCTTGCCTAAATGAGGAAATGACATAAGAAAGATGGGAGGCTCTCTGTGGAAATATCAAAAGGATGTCATTTAATATAGGAGAGAGAGCTTGTCAAGTTAAGATCTTGAATAGAGTATTTTGGACACCGGCTAGAATGCATAAACAATGCTCCAGTCTGACGGACACCTGTTGGAGTTGTGGCCACGGCCAGGGTACATTAGAACATATGTTTTGGGAATGTTACAAAGTGAAAGATTTCTGGGGAGAAATACCCAAGTTAATGAATAAAGTGAATGATGATCTGGACTTTGACTTCGAGACATTGATTCTGCGAAGATAAGATCCTGGAAGATTTGGGACATCATGAAGTCACCTGGATATTGAAAGGGGCTTTAGTGTCAAAAAAGCTAATATATTGTGAAAGTGGACTGATTTTCCAACATTGGCCTCATGGTTGGAAGAAATGTTTTCATTGTGCAACATTGAAAAACTGGTGTTAAAGATGCGGGAAAAGGAAGCAGTTTTTCGGAAAATTTGGCTGGATTGAGTTGGCTTCAAGAGAAGATGTTTGAAGTATATTCATGATTATATTTATGTATGTATATTTGCTGAAATTTATTATCTGATTTTTGTTATATTTTATTTATATAAAGGCAGTTATATTTTATTTACTGATATTGATCAACACGCATGCATACATTGGCAGATAAATGAATCTGCATTTTTCAGGGAGGTTGTGGTCTGTCAGGGAGAGTCTGATGTTCGAGATGGTGTGTTGGCTTATGGTGGATGAGGGTGGGAAAGAGGGGAGTGAGAAGGGGGTGAAGAAAGGGGAGATGCCTGATTAAAGGCTCAGGTGAGTGGGTGACGCAATGATTTCTGAGCATCCACAGTAATTAATTTATCTTTTCTTTTATTGTGCTATGCGAGTCCCCTGTATCTTGAACTCGTCAAAGGACCAAATCGTGGCCCTCAAATTAAGAGGCATGGGTGCCACATTGTCTGACCAATCAAAGCTGATATCTTTTTAAATACCTTTCTTGATGCAGTTCAAATTCTGTGCTATCTTACTGGGCTTTATACTATTTTCTGCTGCCATTAAATGCTAGATTAGACGCTACGGTGGATTAGGAAGGAAGTGGGGGAATGAGTGCAGTGAGAGGGAAAATGCAAGGTGTCTTCGTTGACAGACCTGAGCTCTGGGTGGGGGTGGGTCAATTTCTAGGTGTTATGTGGCAAGAACATAGGTATTTGCGTGTTGAAGGAAGCTTTGTGTGCCAGTGGTGCTTGGATGCATTGAGCATGGAGTGTTGGCAATGGTGTTTTTTTTTTTAAATTATTTTTTTTTTAGAGATGTAGTGTTTTGATGTTACCATTGCCTTTTGTGGGTGGCTTAATTGGTGTGACTATTGTGTGTTGCAACTTTTAATTTGAGTGTATTAATGCAGGCAGTATTTAGCGGAGACCTCTCTGGGCAGTTTCGTGAAGGGTGCAGCCAATCTTGTATCCACATATTAAATCATGACATGGAATGGCACACATGAAGGAGGCCTGGCATGAGGTCAAATGTGTGGTTGAAGCAAACAAAACGACCAAAACTCTGTTCACGATAGCAGTGTGGGACAGTATTTATTTCCATAAAGCTGTAGAAAAGAAGATCGGGAAACTGGCAGGGTATGTCTGCCTCCACCCCCAAAAGAATGGCACGCCTGCATACACATTCAGTGACTTTTTTGTAGTGTATAAGACCATGAAACCGACATCTGATATATTGTAGTTTGTTACATTTGATCATCACGCTTCCAAACGGAACATTCTTTTTATCCTTGAGCACTTTGTTTGCTGACCCAAAACTGCTGGTTGCATGTTTACATCTTTCCTAACCGCATGATATATTATTTTCTTTGCTTCAGTAGGTTAGCACTTTATGTAAGCATTAATTGCCACGTGACACCCCTGCTGCGCTTAGAGCAAGGCTGTATGTACCCCAATTTCATGCCTGATCTGCTTTTTCTGTATAGGGTGTAGACCAGTGGTCTTCAAACTTTTTTGGCCAGGGCCCCCCTGAGCAAAATTTGGGCAGGTCGGGACCCCCCAGAAATGCCAAATGGACAGTATATATTGCGCGCCGTCACCTGCTCCCATCAAAGTCGCTGGGCTCCCTCATCCCATTCCTACCCAGTCGCTGGTCTCTCCCCACCCCATCACACACCCAGGGCTCTCCCCACTCTGCTCCCATCACTATCCCATGGTTCCCGCCCATTGTGCTCCCACCATAGTCCCTCGGTTCCCCCATCCCGTTCCCAACACAGTCTGAGGGCCAGTGGCGGCTGGTGAATCTTTTTTAAGTGGAGGGGCATTAAGGGGAGGTTCGGGGGGGTTTCCCCCTGTGAATTTTTTTTTAAATAATAGGTTAAAATGTTGCATTGTAGAGCATACTTTTAACAAAAAATGGGTAAATAGCCAAACAGTTTGCAATTGTTGCTGGGAGTCCAGGGGGCAGGCATTGATATTTTATTTCTATCGCGCTCGTACACAAGTGTTTCAGAGCGTGACAAGGCAAGGGAGGGGAACAGAGGAGAATAAAACAGCGATCTTACTAGGCCCAGTGACATTGAGAACGCGCAAGTGTGAGGGGAAAAGTGCATGGAAGGGGGGAGAAGTGGAAAGTGCGAAGCAGAGGAGAAACAGATAAATAACAATAAATAAATAATAAAGGCAACAAACAGTGGTAGTGCAGCCAGCAATTTGCAAGTGCTACGTTAAAGGCAGCAGACAGGGTAGGTCTGATAAGTGCAGGAAGAAAGATGGTTCTCCTCAAGTTTTAGAGTGGCAGGGCGCTGTTCCAGAGGGAGGCCCCAGCCGAAGACGGAGATCTACCCCCAGCTCGTTTCTTTGATAAACGACTGACCCTGAGGGAGTTGGAGGTAGAGGAGTGAAGAGCTCGAGAGGGGAGGTATTTGCGGAGGAATAGCTGAAGGTATTTTGGACCGAGGCCCCAGAAAGCAGAGGGTTTTGAATGATAGATGTCCGGTAAAAAGATACCATCCCTGTCCCCTGGGCCCCACTGGTCCTAACACAATGAACATGATTATGTGTATATGCAAGGCGCTGCACATTCATACAGCAATCACTCTATCATTCACATGAGCATCCATCACCATACACTCACTCATAACGCATCCATACACATGTTTAAATAAAAACAATGAACATAAACGTACCTTCTGCATTGGCCTGTGTGTAGGTGCTGCTCCAGCTGCTCTGTCCGTATGTGCGAGGAGGCGCAGGAGCTCCCCCTCGGACATACAGACATGCAGTGCCCCAGCCAGCATTTCCAATGAGCTATGCAATGCTGGCGAAGCAAAATGCCCCAGCACTTGCATGGCTCAGTGAGCATGTGCGGCTGGGGAACTAAACTGAACTGTCAAAGAGAAACAGTGTTTCCCTTTGACAGTTCAGCCAGCCCAGGAGCACTCCATTAGCTGGATAAAGCAGCTGAGGGAGTGCTCACTGTTTCACTGGGCTGGCTCCTTAGCTCCTCCATAATGGGTGAGGGGCCACTATGCAGTTAGTAATGTTGACCATTGTTGCTGAATATATCACAATTTACTTACATTTTAACACAAAGCACCCCTTTGGGTACTATTGAAACAGTGGGC
Source organism: Ambystoma mexicanum (assembly GCF_040938575.1). Taxonomy (NCBI): domain Eukaryota; kingdom Metazoa; phylum Chordata; class Amphibia; order Caudata; family Ambystomatidae; genus Ambystoma; species Ambystoma mexicanum. Next base: position 1,019,806,992 of record NC_090921.1, on the reverse strand, counting down.
TTCATAACTACTCTGGCGGTAGCTGTGCCGGTAAAACCGGCACGGCTGCCACTGGAGTTGCATCCGGGTCTGGCACCCGCGAATGGGCAATTACTAGGTCATGCCGAGTTAGGCGGACATGATAATTGCCCTTTCGAAGGTGCCGGTAGATCCCCATTCCCATTGGAGCCCCATATGGCTCAAATGGGAAGGGGGAGCTCGGATGCACCGGCACCGTTAATAACGGTGCCGGTGCATCCGACAAGCTGAGGTCAGACCTGGCGGGGGCTGTCAAGCACCCACGAGCACAACTCTTACTATGGCGGAACGGTAGCAACGGTGCCGGTAGCTTACCAGCACCGTTGTTACTGGTCCGCCATAGTAGTAATGAGGCCCAGTCTGTGACTAAAGGAACGAATATCCATTTACAACTGTGGGCCACTTTTTCATTGTTGCCTGAGACAGTTTCATGCTTCAGCCCGCCCATGTGGGCCACCCCTGCCCATTTCTTCCAATCTAAAAAAAAAAAAAAAAAAATTTTCATGCTGAGCTCTCAGGGCCCCCCTGGGATGCACCCGCGGACCCCTAGGGGTCGCGACCCACAGTTTGAATACCACTGGTGTAGACTTTCGTTCTAAACATGATCTTGCTTCACACCAGCACAGCCTTCTGGGTTCACAGCAGAACAATAACCTTGGCTGCAGTGATATTTTGCTAGGAGTGGGCTGACTTCTACATGAGAAAAGGAAAAAATATTCATTCTGCACCCACAGTTGCTTCTTTAGTGATTACAAGCACACCATATATTTTCGTTTTTTCATATCATATATCATATGTATTTAACCCGGCCCTTTACTGGAGCCTTATTATGTTGTTCCTTCCTAAACAGAGTGTACTGAAGCAGAAGGAGGTTCAACAAACTTGTAATTATGGGTAATTTATCTCTCATCAGTTTTTTGCAAACTAATATCTTCTTGTTCTTAGTCACTTACTGACCTCTCAAGGTTAGCTAAAAAAATAAAATAGGCAGTATTCTGTCCTTATGTAAGTGTAGTGCTTTGTCAGCAACACTAAGCACAGAATTTCTGTTGTCACTAATATGCTTATATATTGACGTGATTGGGAAAAGGCTTGGGTAATAAATCATAGGCAGTGTTCAGGATAGACTTTTGGAGGGAGTATTTTACTCCCAATTTTTTGAATTGAAGAGTAAATCCAATTTCAAGAGAGTAAAAATTACTTTTATTCTTTCGCAAGAGTTTAAAATGTGTCTGACAAATATCCAATTTGGGTGTAAAATTAAAATAGTTCAGAAATGGTGAGAAAACAGTTGTATTTCAAAGTGGCTCCACGTTTATTGCACACGTGGAATGTTTTTCCCCACACAAGAACTTGTAGATGTGCACTGACAAGCTTCATCTTCATTATACTTGACACTAAAGGCCTGATTTATAAAAATGTTTTCTATGGGGCTGTTCCAACGTAAACATTTTTGTAAATCGGGGCAAAAACTGTTAAGCAGGTAACTGGCATCTATATTAGTTCCTAACAGCCACTCATTTTTTTTTTAACTTTAGTTTTTATTAGCATTTTTAGAAATAACAAACACATTCAAGAACCCAAGAAACCCACCCCAACCGCCTGCCCTCCCCTTACCCTGAGTCCAAAAACCTATATTTGCCTTGCGAGAATGTCAATGTTCACTCCTTCGTCTGTACCGTGGAGATGATGCGAATTGTGGCCTTTCATCTGATGGTCAGATGCTGCTTTTCCCTAGGTCGTGGGCTCCCTGGCGTGTTGTCTCACCTTTCGGGGTCCGTCTGGGCTCGTTCAGGCCGGAAGCCTGACATCAATATCAATGAACGTCCCAGCCCCAAGACTGCTGTACACCATACCAGTTTGTGAGGAACGTGCTGCTTTCTTTGTTCACCATCGCAGTTAGTTTGTCCATCAAGAACATATTTTTCACTTTTGGCAGCCAGTCCTCTTTGGAGGGGGGCTCAGGGCATTTCCACTTCTGGGCAAGGGCCACTCTGCCCGCCCTCAGCATGGTTTCCCACATCCTAGGGTATCGATAAAGCTCTGTTTCCTCCAGGGGGAGACCCAACAACATTGTTAAGGGATTCAGTGGCAAACGTTTTTCTATTACCTCTGCCATCCAATCCCGCACTGAGCCCCAGTAGTCCTGAACTTTCGGGCAGAGCCACCACATGTGTCCTCTGGTCCCAGGCTGTCCACAGCCTCTCGGACACCTAGGCGAGATCCCCGTGAACATCCTTGACAACTTCGCGGGATCCCTGCGCCACCCCTGTAGCACCTTAAATTATGCTCCATGGCCGAGGTGAACACATTTCTATGAAATGCTATCTTGAAGATTCTGGCCCAGGCGTCCTTGGAGATCTCTTCCCCTGCTAGGTTGTTCCAAAACATACGAAAGTTTCTTCTGCCTGGAAGGTCATAGGTTTTTAAGATCTTATACATGTTGGACACCGCCCCTTTCCTTGAGGTCGCCAGATCGAGGAGTTTTTCGAAGGGGGTCAGCTGTCTCCTTAGGTTGGGGCCCCATGACGGGTTGCAGAGGATGCCCTTCAGGCGGAGGTATTCGAAGATGGACAGTGAATCTCTTCCGAGAGCGTCCCTGAGGTCCTCTTACGTTAGGAATTCCCCTTCTCTGAACAACTGCCCCGCCCATTCCATTCCCTTGTCGGACCATTCCTGAGAGTGCCGGAACCCCCTGCTTCCCAGTCTAAGGAGGTGGCCCCAGAGAGAGGTCATCGGAGACGGCCAGGTGGTGAGGTGAGCAATCCGGGGGCCCTCTCTCCAGATGTCCCAGAGGACTCCCAGGGTGGGGTGGGACCTTAAGTGTTGAGGGATCGACCCGCGAGAGGCCCACAAGAGGTCTCGTACCTTCAGGGGATGGGCGTCCATGTCTTCCAGGTATGTCCAATACGTCCCCATTCCCTCTTTCATATGCTCCAGAAGGACGCGCAGTTGGGCGGCACAAAAATAGAGGTAAAAATCCGGGAGCCCAAATCCCCCCTCCTCCCTAGGCAGAGACAAGGTGGTCCTACTTATTCTAGGGGTTTTCCCCTGCCACACAAAGTCTCTGACCCCCTTTTGTAGCTCTCTAAAAGTCTGAGCGGAGATGTTGGTTGGGAGAGCCGTGAAAAGGTAGAGAAGCCGTGGTAATATATTCATTTTTACTGTAGTCATTCGGCCATACCGCGATAGGGTCATCTTGTCCCATCTCCTCAAATCTGATTTGATCTCTGCCATCATGTGGTCCTAATTTGCGGCGCTCAATTTCGATATGTCTCTGGTGAGAAGTACACCCAGGTACCGTACAGCGGCCTTCTCCACTTTGATCCCGTGAAACCAGTCTAGAGGGTCGAGCCCCGGGTCTATTGTCCTCATAGGGAGCAGAACAGATTTAGCGCCATTTATCTTCAAGCCTGAGAAGCGACCAAATGTGGCCACTAACGCCAGGAAGGGGGAAGTGATGCACTGGGGTCCACCAGATATGCCAGGATGTCATCTGCAAACAGGGACAGTTTGAACTCAACGTCCCCCCTTCTGATCCCCTTGATGTCTGGGAGAGCTCTAATTGCTATTGCCAATGCCTCCATCGTGAGGATGTATATCAGGGGGGAGACAGGGCAGCCCTGCCTTGTCCCTCGGGAGAGGGGAAATGGTTCGGACAGGCTCCCATTCACCTGTACCCTTGCCGTGGGTGCCCTGTAGAGGGCGGTCACTGAGCTCATAATGTGGGGCCCGAAGCCCATCCTCTGGAGGAGGAGCCCCACGTATCGCCACTCGACCCTGTCAAAGGCCTTCTCCGACCTCTGGGCAAAGTGGAGGAGGTCTATTGTCTTTCGAATATTATCCAACCCTTGCCTTCCCGTAATAAAGCCCACTTGGTCGCCATGGATTAGCTCTGGCATAATTCCCTCCATCTGCCTCCCCACCACCTTGGCCAGAATCTTGACGTCAATATTTAACAGAGATATGGGGCGGTATGAGGAGCATTCTGCGGGGTCCCTCCCCTCCTTGGGCAGAACTGCTATTATGGCCCCCATCATGGACTCGGGGAGGCTGCCGTCCACCAGGACAGCATTGAAGACTCTCGCCAAAAACGGGTCCAGGGTGGAGCGGAATCTTTTGTAGAAATAGACAGTGAAGCCGTCATCCCCAGGGGAGGTTCCCACCTTCATCCCGCCTATCACCTTATCAATCTCATCCTCTGTCACCGGGCCCTCTAATCCCTCTGCCATCTCCCGCGAGAGGGATGGGATTTGTATGGAGTTTAGGAAGTCCTCTATCTGGGAATCGTCCCCCTCGTACTCTGAGGAGTAGAGGGTTCTATAGTATTGGCGGAAGGCCTCTCCTATGTGGGAGGAGTCGCGGCCGAGATGTCCCTGGGTATCCCTCACCTCCTTCACCCTTCTACTTCTCTGGACTTCCCTTAGCTTCCAGGCTAGGATTTTATCGGCTTTGTCCCCTTTCTCATAGTATTTTTGTTTCACCATTAAGAGGCTCCTCTCGGTTTTGTGTAGGAGCAGATCTTTCAGTTGAAGCCTGTAGTCCTCCAGTGCAGCCACACGGTCCTGCTCTACAGCTTGGTCCGGGGAGCCCTCCGGCTGGAGACAGGCTATTTTACCCCGCAGGGCTTTCTCCTGGGCTTTCCCTCTCCTCCTTCTTCATGGAGCCTATTTTTATGAGGACTCCCCGTAGGGTTGCCTTAAAGGCGTCCCAAAGTGTGTGCATGGCCACCTCTCCGTTATCGTTAAACTCAAAAAAACTCTGTTATGGAGTCGGGGATTTCCTGGGCCAGTACCTCACCTCTTAATAGGGCATCATTGCATCTCCAGCGCCCTCTACGTTCTTCACCCCATCCCAGCGCTAAGGTGATTCGGACTATGTCGTGGTCCAACCAGGGGACTGGGTCTATCCCGTAGCCCGCTACATATGGGGTGAGGACCTCGTCTACCAAGATGTGGTCTATTCCAGAGAACGAGTTATGAATAGTTGAGTAATAGGAGAAGGAGGGGGTCCGTACCCTGGGAGATGGGATCATATCCGACAGTCCCAGGTCTCTGTTAACCCTCTGGAAGTGCTGCGCCATGGCCTCATCCGTGTGTCTGAGGTACTGGGGGCCAACCCGTCTTCTGTCAATAGTCGGGTCTAGGACCATGTTGAAATCTCCCCCCACCACCAGTGGGCCCTGTACGAACAGTCTCAATTTGTCCCCTACCTCCTCCCAGAATTGGGCCTGGCCTTCGTTGGGACAATACACTACTGCTAGCGTCAAGGGGGACCCCTGCAAGGAACCCCGCACCATCAAGTAGTGAACCTCGGGGTCTCTCTGGATGGCCTCCTTTTCGAAGACCGTATCCCTCGCACCAATATGGCCAACCCTCTTTTTTTGGTCTTGTGGGAGGCATGAAAGACCTCTCCAATTCTTCCCCCTCACATTCTGGGCTCTTTTCCCTTTGCCCAGTGTGTCTCCTGCAGAAAGAGCAGGTCAAGATTCGCCCTCCTAAACTCCCTATGGACCAGGGACCTCTTTGTGGGGGTGTTCAGCCCCCGCACGTTGAGGGTGCCCACACCCAGGGCCGGCCGGGCATCAACCATGATCTGTGTTTTCCTCTCTATTAGCCACTGTCATCGCATCATTGCTCCCTTCTTGCTCCCCTTGTTTCATCTTTTGGACACTTTCGGGGCCTTCCCCCAACTTCCCCCTAGACCCTTTCCCCAGCAAACAAACCCCAACTGATTCGTACTCCCCCTCCCCCCACCGCGGCGTCCAGCCAGATAGTTCCGCCATTTCTGGCATTTTGGCCAGACCACCAGCCCGCCTTCTACGGCCAGGTAATCTTTTCATAAACACCTATTTTCTTGAGCCTCCCTTCGCCCCCCCCCCCCCCGGTCGGCCCCGTCATACTTGCATTGCTCGGGGATTCAGGGCACTACTTAGACTGCAGTTTCTCATTTCCAGACCAACAGGTGGTCATGCCCCATTTCACGTCCCCATGGTCCGAGCTCCTGTGCCGAACTCGGCCGGGATACCAGGCGCTCATCCCTCGGAGTCATTCCGTTCTCCCTCCTTTGTCGGGGAGGGAGTGTTCATCTTCCTGAATTTCCTTGGGCCAGATTTCTTCCTTCTTTCACTGGACGGGCCCTGGCCTTTCGCTCCACCTAGGACGGGTCCGTCACGTAGTCTTGGAAGGCCCCCTTGATATCCTCTTCGGTGGTCAACGTCGTCCGCTGACCCAGGTATTCGAAGGTTGGAGAGAAGGGGTAGCCCCATCTGTATCGTACCCCCTTCTCTTTTAACAGGTGTGTGAGAGGGCGGCACATCCTGCGCTTGGCCAATGTATATGCGGAGAGGTCCTGGAAGATGGAGACCTAGGAGTTATTATATGTGACTTCCTGAGCTTTTCTGGCGGCCTCCAGCACCCGTGTCTTGTCGGCATAATAGTGAACCCGGACCAGAATCGATCGAGGTCCTCCCGCCCTGTGCACCCGGTCAAATATGAGTTCAGTGGTCATCTCATCTTCGAAGAGGAGGGCAATAATGTCTCGCACCACTCGGGTGACCTCTCTCTCCGTCTCCCCCTCTGCCTCAGGGACCCCAAAGAATCTGAGGTTGTTTCTCCGTTCCCTGTTTTCAAAATCGTCCATTTGTCTCGACCTCTCCTCCTCCCATCTTTCAAGGGCGGATAGCCTCCTGTCCATCTCCACCTCCAGGGTCGCTGAGGATGACTGGCTAGATTCCACCGAAAGGAGCCTATCCTCCACTTTGTCTATTCTTTGGCCCATTTTATCCAACTTTTGGGCAAAGTCGGAGCGCATGTCTCTTATCTCCTGTAGAATGGAGGCAAAGCCCCTTTCCATTGCCTCCGCCGAGGGCGCCGAGGCTTCAGACTGGGCCATTGCACTGTAGTGGGGCGGCCTGAGAGCGCGGGGCCTGGATTCTTGGAAACGGTATGTTTGTAGCTTCCTCTGCCAGCCCATCTGTTTGCCCGGTTTACCGTTAGGTGTGCCTCGCTCTTGCGGGGGCTACAGAGTCACCTGGCGGGTCCACTGATAACTCGCTCTCCCCTCCCAGAGCCTCCCGGGTGCCCGAGCGAATGCTGTCGGGCGGGCACACGCCCCGCCAGCCTCAGGAGGGGGCCTCACACCCAGAGCAGGGGTTTTCGGGGGTCCTCTGCGCACTCCAGGGGGGGAGGGGGCGCCTCGTTCCCCCCGGGGTGGGGAGCCGATGCTCTGATCCGCCTGTGGTAATGGTGGTCGTTGGGCCTGGGGAAAGGTGTGAGGGGCCCCTCCTCTGCGGGTCCCAGGCGGTTCACCCCGCCCGATCGGGGGCCGCAGGAGAGGGTCGTTGCCGTGCCCGCAGGTGCTGAACTCGGTCCGCGGAGGGAGACGGCTCCGCTGCTCTTCTGGCCTCTCGCGTGGGGCTCCAGTCACGGCGCGGAAGTAGGCCTCTGGATTAGGTGACCTACGGCTCCTCCCCCGCCCAACTCTCCGGAGGCGGTTTTGCTGCCGAGGCCGCGGCTCTGGATCTCAGGCTTCCGGGCGGCTACCGATGCGGCTGTTTTTCTCGGTGGGGGCCCTGGGGGTTAACTGCCCGTGTTGGCTCCTTCGTTCTCAGCGGGGGGGTTTCAGGGGGGCTCAATATCCAGTTCGACCTGGCCGTTGGCGGAGCGCGGGTTTCAGGCTGCCATTGCCTGTGCGCCCCCTGGTGGCCTCCACTCAATTTTATTGTTCTGTCTCTTTCCCTTTGCTACTCTGTTTTCACTGTCTCACATCATGATGCTCTTCCTCTCGCTATTAAGTGCTGCTATTCCACGTTTTGCTGTCTGTTACTCTGTCAATCTGCCGTTCCCATCTCTGCATTACATTATTGCTTTTTCCTGCCTATATCTTGTTGTATCAGTTGATATAACTCCTATTTCTCTTTCATCTCATTACTCTGGTGGCTATATCTGTGTTTATTTCCATTTTCTATGTTGTGGTGGCTACTCCTTTTGTTCTTTCTTGCACTGACTCTTATGCTATTGGCCTGTGTTATGACAGTTTAAGTCCAACAAAGGGCTTCATAAAACCATAGGCAGTACAAAACTCCACTTTTAGTATAAGGCTGTACCACCTGAGAACATTTGGTAGTGCAGCCAGGCTTATCTTAGGTGGGTGAGAGGGCTGCAGCTTGGTGCAAAGACATTTCAGCATACATATGACCCAAAGAAATACTGACACACTATGTATTGTAAAAAATAAATGTTTTTTTTTAAATGCAGGTAGGCCAAGATAAGTCTTGGAAGTATGATAACATTTTTATATTTGTATTTGTTTTATTTGTAACGCGCACCATCAGGCCCGAAGGCATCAGGGCGCAACTTGTGCAAAGTTACATTCAGAGCATATATACATACATAATTTAAAACAGAGCGCGTATATACATACAACCTTTTTTAAGCAAGGATACTCAGCGAATATATCAATATACATAATTTACAAAGCAGGTGTTTGACATGGGGACAAAAGTGTACAACAGGCGGAATCAGTGGTTCAATGCTAGCAGGGCTGAGGTGTACAGAGCATGTCTCAGTGCTGATTGAAGAGCCATGATTTAGTTTTGGACTTGAATGAGTTAAAGGAATCTTCAGATCTGATAGTGTTGGGGAGGGCATTCCATAGCTTGGAGGCAAGGACAAGGATGCTTGTGCCACCCGCCTTTTGGAGTTTGAACCTGGGGCTCGAGAGACAGTGGGTCTGGGCAGTTCTTTGAGGTCGGGTAGGTACATGGTGGGATATCTGACTGCAGAGGCACGAGGGGGGCCTTGTTAGCCAGGCATTTATGCGTGAGAGCAAGAGTTTTCAGAGTGATTCTCTGGTTGACGTATAACCACTGTAGATTGGTTCTGGATTCAGAGATGTGGTGGTTTTGAGGGATGTTTAAGGCAGCTCTGATAGCGTTATTCTGGGTGATGTGTAATTTATTCAGTTTCTCTTGGCTAGTTCCTAAATAGAGGGTGCTACTATAGTCAATCTTGGACATAATGAGGGTTCTGGCTAGTGTGACACTATTCGGAGTAGTCAGAAACGGCCTGCAGGCTGCAATGAGTTTGCAGGTGTATGCAGAGGCTGATCTGACTGCATTAGTTTGACGAGATAAGGATAGAGTGGCGTGAAAGGTGGAAGCCTAAGGTTTTTGTGTCTTTCGAAACTTGGATGGTCTTGCCATCAATGATAAACGACTGGTAGGACGGCTCTAGTTTGCTAAGGCGTTGCGGGGTGCCCAGGATGAGGAGCTCAGTTTTGTCGTCATTGAGCCATAGCTGGTGTTGGGCCATCCAGGCTTGGATGACCAGGTAGACCTCATTGAGGGCCTTGGTGTCAACTAGGTAGTCTCCAGTGATGGGGATGAGTATCTGGGTGTCGTCTGCGTAGTTTGTGTAAGAGACACCCAGATAGTCCAGTACATCAAAGAGTGGTTTTGTAAAGATATTATAGAGCGTAGGTGAAACGCAGGAACCCTGAGGAACGCCACAGTGAATTGGGGAGGGATCTGCAGCTGCGGACGGAGAAAAAACCCTCATAGATCTATTACTCGGAAAGGATTTGGTCCAGGCCGTGGCTGAAGGAGAGAAATGGACAGCAGTTTGGAGGTGCCTGCATAAGATTTGGTGATTGACCAGATCGAATGCCGCAGAGAGGGCGAGGAGAAGTAACATGGCTAGTTTGCGCTAGTCCTTCAGGATTTCTATTTGGGTTTTAAGATCCATCAAAGCCGTTTCAGTCCCGTGTCTAGGACGGAATCCAGATTGTCTAAAACCTAGAAGATTATTGGATTCCAGGTAATCTTGGATCTGGAGGTATGCTGCACGGTCTAAGATTTTGAGCAGGAACGGGACAGTGGTTATGGGTCTGAAGTTAGTGGGTATGCTTGGGTCTAAAGATGGTTTTTTAAGCAATGGGATCACCCATGCGTCCTTGAGGTTTTCGGGGACAATACCAGTTTTAAAGGAGGAGTTGATAAAGGACGTGATAAATGGGGCCAAGTCGTGGGCAGATTCCTTGATGATGGGAGCAGGGCACGGATCACCTTGGCAGTTAGATGGTTTGATCCTCGGGATGATGTTTTCTACCTTGGCAATAGTGAGTGGTGAGAAGGCAAAAGGTTTGGTAGTGGACGAGTCTAGAGGGGGTGTCCATCCCGGGGTAGGAGGGCGGTTGTCCAGTTCCAGACTATCTTGTTTGTCTTTAATTTTGGATTGTAACCTTGAGATTTTATTCAGTAAGGCTGACTGAATGTTGGTACACCATTTACTCTCTTTATTGCAGGTGTCGGGAGGGGTGGCTGGAGTTTCAAGCTCTTTTAGGATCTTGAAAAGTTCTTTAGTGTTCGAATCAGCTTGTAGGATACAGTTGTTAAGGGAGTCTTTTTTCGCAGTGATAATGGCTTCTTTGTAAGTGAGCGATGCAAGGAAGAAGCCGTCTTTATGCTCATCAGAAGGGTGATTTTTCCAACGATTTTCGGCACATCGTTTAGCTTTGCGGAGCACTCTTAACTGTGGTGTGAACCAGGAGTTAAGATGTGCACGTGGTTTAGCCTTCCTGAGTTTGATGGGGGCGATAGTCTATAGCCGTGAGCATGCTGCGGTTGTAGATGACTGCTAGGGAGGTGGGATCATTACAGGAGTCGGAGGCAGCATTAAGAGATGGGAGTAGCAAAGGGAGGAGTTTCTCCTTGGTTATGTCCCTTTTTATTTCTGGTGGGGAGACCTGGAGCTATCAGCGTTGGGACAAGGCGGATGGCTTCAATATTAAAGGTGATGATTTGGTGGTCAGACCATAAACGGGGGGTATTGGCAAGGACATTAATATTGCAATTGGAGCCGGCTAACCAGTCGGGTCCTACCTTTAGTATGAGTAGGCTCTTGAATGTGCAAGGTGAAACCAAAGTTGGTTAGAACGTTCTCTAGGTCCAATGTAATGGGATATTTTGCGTCACCAAGTCCCAGATTGAGGTCGCCTAGGATGATAATTTGGGAGGTCGTTTTTGTTTTGTCGGAGGAGGGTGGATATTTGGCCGACAAAGGAAGGAGCAGGGCCTGGGGGCGGTATCGGGTAATAATATCGCCATATATATGGTCGCCGTAAATAATATCGCCGGGAAAATGTTGTGGTGATATTATTAGGGTGACCATATATATGGGGACAGGGACAAAAAAAAAATGTCACCACAAAAAACGGCCATTTTTTGGTGATATTTTTGCATGGTGAGATTTTTGTGGCAACATTATTACATGGAACCCTGGGGGCCTGTAGATAAGGTGGAGGGTGGCCGTTTGATTAGGCGTTAGTGATAGTTTAACTGATAGTAATTCAGCTGACTCCAGTTTGGAGTTAGTGGACACTCTTAGATCAAGAGTGTTTTTGTGGATGAAGGTCACGCCACCACCTCTGGCTTGGGCAGTGGTGCGGTCACATCGCGAGATACTGTAGTCAGGTGGTAAGGCCAGGGACAGTGAGGGGCCGGATGCGGCATGTAGCCAAGTTTCAGATATGGCAATAAAGTCAAGATCTGAGGATGTGATGAGGTCTGCAATGTATAGTGCGTGTGCTGGAAGAGATCTGGCGTTGATAAGGGCGCCCTTGATGAGAGGCGGTTTAGCCTTTGTGGTAAAGGATTTACTATTAGTAGTGGGAGAGGGTGAGCGTGGTGGTGTGTGTGAAGTTTGCTTGGAGATGTTGCTGCGGGTAGGTTGTATGCGGAATCTAGAGCCTAATCTCTTGTTTCTGAGTGGTAAGGAGCAAGGTTGATTAGGAATAGGTTTCCTAGCGAAGTGTTCCAACCAGAGGGCCGGGTCATTGAGATAGAGGTTGGTAAACACAATTATAAAAACCAACTCAATACCTATGGTCTACAAACCAAAGTATAACCTTATTTAGAGTAGAATTCAGCAGTAAAGGTAAGTCAAACCTAAAGTTATACATTCAGAATGGCAATGTGCTATTCGTGGGGGAATAAGACCAGGTTAGTTACTTTTCGATTACAAGTAATTCAAGGTTAGTAGACCCCACTTGTACCAATATACAGGGTTATTCAGTTATAGACACACTTAATTAGACCAACGCTGGTACAAGTGTCTCTTGCAACATATGTAACTTTCTTTGTTCAACAATGGATACAGTTACACACCAATGTTATTTTGTAGAGCATAGTTCAGAAGGAGTAACTGCACTAAAGCAATTCAGGGAAAGTTCAGCCCAATATGTGAGTAATTTACCATGTAGTCTTTTAACCACACAGAGTGACTTAGTCAGACATGTAAGAGTACTTATTTTTTTTTCTAACTTTATTTACAAAATAAAATAACATCAATATAAGAAATTACAACATATTTACAAAGTCCACATACAAAGTCACACAAACATCAAAAATAACCATAGCACAAAAGCAAACCCCATAGAAACCCACAGTTCACATCACATTATACACAGATTCAATACAACGCCAAAAACTTCCCCCAAATCTTTGCAAATAATCCATTCTTGCTCTGGTTCCTATATAAGCGCTCTTCCATATCTGCCGAAACATGCATCTCATTCAGCCAAACTTATTTCTCTAATGTAACATTAGATTTCCAATTTCTAAGGATGATTTTCTTACCCACTGCAGCACTTCTAAATAACCATTTCTTTTGGCACTGAGTGAGATCATCCAAGATTGAATCATTCCACAAAATTAATGTCTCAAAATTAAAACCAATTGAGTTATTCAGGACTTTCTCACAAATTTCACCAATATCGCTCCAAAACCCCCATACCTTTCCACAATCCCACAACATATGCTCCAACGTACCACTCTCTTGAACACATGCCCAACAATCCGGATCATCCTTCAAACCTCTCTTCCATAATCTCTTCCGGGACCAATAAACCCTGTTTAGGATCTTAATTTGTCTCGTTCTTTCAGTCAAACCCAAGGAACAAAGTTTGACATTCAAACACATCCTCGTCCAAGTCTTCACTGTAATGTCAGAGCCAATTCTCTGACCCCATTCAATTCTTAGCAAATCATTGTTATTGTGTTCATGCAGAATCTGCCGGTATACCCGGCTAGCTAAGCCACCCTCATCCACCAAAGATTTCCTCGTAAGAGAGTTCTGATTCAATCTAGCCTGGAAATCAATCTCACCAACTGCAATCTTCAATTTTCTGTAATCTGAAAACCTGAAATTCTCAATATGAAATTCTAGTTGTAAGTCTCTAGCACTCTTCCATTTCCCCTCGTTGAAGAGGTCATCAATCCAGCTGATACCACCCAAAAACCATTCAGGCCAAAATATAATTTTGCCATCCAATTTAACAGAGGGATTCATCCATCATAACTACGCACCAGGATCTTTGCATGCATCCACACACAACAAGCCAGTCAGTTTCCTCCAGGAACTTCTCAAACATGCGGTCACTGGATCTTTCACACCTCTCGATTAAGTGGTCAATAACGCCCTCGGTGACAAAGGACCATTAAAACTCGCCTCTGTCATAGCCCATTCATTAGGATTCGGTGCCAAGAAATCGACTATGGAAGCACAATTAAAGGCTAGATGATAGGCCCTGAAGTTTGGCACTCATAGTCCACCTACCTCCAAAGGTAATTGTAGCTTCCACAAACTCAACCATGGTGGTTTCTTGTCCCATTAAAAACCCTTGTACAAGCCTGTCCAAATCCTTCCAGTAAGGAGCCTCAATATTTAGTGGGATCATATCCAAGATATAATTGATCTTAGGGGTGGACACCATATTTAAAGCATTAACCTTCCCCCAAAGCGAAATATTCAATAATCCCCAGCGCTCCAAATCATTTTTAAAGCCAAAGTAATCGCACTCATGTTCACTCTCACCAAATCACCAATCTTCGGAGTGATCCAAATCCCCAGATACAACATCTTATCCGGGTACCATCGAAACCCCAGGTCAGTAACATATTTTTTACTACAACCAGCAACTAGCGGCATCACCTCTGATTTGGTCCAATTCACTCTATAACCAGAAAAAGTGTGAAATGAAGTCGACACTTCCATTAAAGTCGGTAATGAATGATCTTAGTCCCGCAGAACCAAAAGAATGTCATCAGCAAACAACCACAATTTCTGTTGTAAACCCCAACATGACACGCCGAGTATATCAGGATCATTTCTAATGACTGCCACCAGAGGTTCAATCGCCAGAACAAACAACAAAGGTGATGGGGACAACCCTGTCTTGTCCCTCCTTCCAGTCTAAAAGGATCAGAGCGACTCCCATTGGTATTAACATCAGCTGTCGGTTCTGAATGTAATAGTCTAATCCATGATCTGTAATTCACTCCAAACCCCAATTTTTCAAGGACTAAAAAGAGGAAGTCCCATTCCACACGATCGAAAGCCTTCTCTGCGTCCAATGAAAGAACAGCTGCATCGTCTAAATCATCCGCCGCCTTTTTAATTTTATGAAATAGTCGTCTGATTTTGCTGGATGTTTTCCTCCCCTTCACAAAACCGTCTGATTATCATTGATCAAATTTGGGAGCAGATTCTCCAATCTAATGGCCAAGATCTTTGCCAAAAGTTTGTTGTCCGTGTTAATAAGACTAATTGGTCTATAGCTCCCATGGAGCGTTTCATCTTTCCCCTTCTTAGGAAAGACAGATATCATAGCGTGTCTAGTCGAAGTCAGCAGTAGGCCATTAGCCAAAGAGGCCACATACATATCTCTGAGTAATTCCAGGGCTGAATCTGGCAATAATTTGTAGAATTCCACCGGAAAACCGTCAGATCCAGGTGACTTCCCAACATTTAATCTGTTGATAGCCCTCTTGATCTCATCCAATGTCAAATCCTCCTCTAGTAACTGCGAGTCATGATCTGAAATTTTAGCAAGTTTCGCTCTCTCAAGAAAGTCACTGCTCCCGACTGGCGCATCAATTTCACTCTTGTACAAATTCACATAATAATCCCGGAAAGCATTGTTAATCTCTTTTGGAAGAAAGGTGACCTGTCCATCTTTAACTTGAATGGATGTAATCGACCATTCTGATTCTCTCATCTTCAGCCTATAGGCCAACCACCTATCACATTTCTCACCTTTCTCAAAGTACTCACATTTCTGGTTATTGTATTTCCTTTCCTCAATTATATTGTTAAGCTCTCCCTTCAGATTCCTCAATTCAGTATGACCATCTCTGTCATGCGGGTCAGCCATAACCATCTTAGATAAATCACCAATCCTCATCTCAAGTTCCCTCTGTCTACAAGCCTGTTTCCTATTCAAATCACACGTCAGATTAATCAAATAACCCGGCATGTTGCCTGGCTGGAGAAGGGGAGGCGGGCACCCTGTTGGCTTGGAAATCGCTAATAGCAGAATTGTTTGGAGTAATATCAGATCCAACAGACTCCGAAGAGAAACGAAACCCGGCCGCATGTGCCAGACATTGAATGAGATTGACAAATAGGCTCATGGGGGGAGGGAGGGGTTATGGGAGCAGTGATTAAGATAAATTGATGTTTAATGGAACTATTATAATTATGCTGCTTGTTTGGTTTGTGTTGTTTTGTTTGCATAAAATCAATAAAAGAAATTAAAAATAAATAAATAAACCCTGCATAGTACATTTGAAAGCTTACCATACAACCTCCGGTCTCAATTCGCCCGTGTGATTTACTGAAACAAAAAATTCAATTTCTGTCCTCAACTTCTCCACTTCCTTTTCCATTCGTAAGAACGTATTGTTCATTCTCCACATATATTGTCTTTGTAAAGCATCAATCAAATGAATACACATCATTACATGTGCATGGTCCGTCAGTAGGATTGTGCCTATTTCACTAGTTTTATGATTCTCAGTCATTTGCCCGGCTGTCAGCAACATATCCAGTCTAGAGTAAACCGAGTGCGGCCTGAGCAAGTGGATGTTCCAACCTCCAACAATCCCACAATGCGTGTTCCTCCAGCAGGTTTCTCAGAGAAAGAAAGTGACGATCAGTATGTCTATTATTCATAGACGCACTTCTATCCAAATCCTTATTCAAAACTGTGTTAAAGTCACAACCAAGAATGATATTATCCGTAAGAGTACCTATTTGAATTAACTCAGCAATATTACATTTTAAGAAGAGCAGCAGCTATTCAAGTTCAGTATAACCTATTGGTATGTAAACACATAGTATTTCTTTTATAGGAATAGATAGTTTAACCAATGTTACTTTTCAGAAGTGTGGAACACAGTTCTAAAATTAGTAGGAACCTTGACTATTTTAGAAGTGTTATAAAGTAGATCAGGGAACGCAAAACCCAATAACACACATTTGGAAGAGCACACAGATAATCGAGGTGAGTAAATTCCATTGGAATGTTTTTACACTCATTCACTTAAGAAATGATTAAACTCTCCCAACTGTATTACTTTTTAGAAGTGTGAACTACAATTCAAAGCTAGTCAAATAACTTCTATACTTTTAGCAACAAGCAACTTAAAGATAAGTATTAACTTTTAGACAATTTGTAATTTATTCTATTACAGAGATAGTTACCACGCTAACTAATTTACAAGTACATACTTTCAACACTTGTTGTATTTTCAAGACAGAAGCCTTATCATCAAAGTTCTTCCCTAATCTACAGCATGAGTTTTCTCAGAGGCAGACGAGGGACCCTAGTGATCTAGGAGGCAGCTGTAGGCAGCTGTAGGCAGGTCAGTATAGGGCTCAGGTACGGGAAAGTCAGAGTTCCGATATCTTCTTCAACAAGTATTAGCTTCAGAGTTAGTTAAGTGTTTAGAAGACTCCCTTTATGTGTTCCAGCGTTGTGCCTGTGGAAACAGTATGGGCAAACCCCCAAACAAACTAATCACCCACTCAGCCTCACAGAATCGGCACAAGATTTAAGGTAAGTATTACCCAAGCCAACCCAGTACCTCAGCAGAAAAGAAGAGCTTCTGCGTGGATGCCTTCAGGATGTAGCATCACAGGATCCGGTCCTTGGTCTGGAGACGGACGATATGGACACTGAAAGAAAACTGGAGGCAGTCATCGATGTGGGAGGCTTCCATCAAAGGATTCTGTGCAGCTTCTCGCGGCTCTGTGAATTTGGCACCCCTTTTAAAACAACCAGAAGAGCGAATATCGCCGGTCGGATTCCCTTCACACTCTCAGTCCTGCACTCTGGTGAGGGAACTTCAGGGATTCGAATCGTGTCTCTGGAGAACCAGCAGGAGTCCACAAGTTTCAAACAAAATCGGACTTCGGAAGACTTGCACTGCACTCAGGCTTAAGTTCCACTGGTATTGTTGGTTTGCAGATAAGCAAGGTCACGGCATGTCGAAGGATGGCTTGTTTTGCAGGTCTTCTCAAGACTAGTAGATCTCACCAAACTCTGGGTTGGAGTCGTCGCATTTGGGACTCCGAGGTGCTTGGAGGGAAGGGTTACTTCAGGCTCCGGTTACACAGCAGGCTTGCAGATTGCTGAAAATGGTTTCAGCTGTCATCTCTTAATCTTCCTATTTGGTTCCATAGGTCGACATGTCCGCAGCTTCCAGCATCAGAGTATTTATCTGGAGTATGTATCAGGAACTACAGCACAACGTCTGCAAACTCTGTCTGCAGTTTACAGAAAAGGGGCGGCTGGCTGTCCAATATGGACAGCCAGCTCCCCAGTAGGAAATGGTTCATTTCAGGCAAGGTGAAAGACAAAGGGCTGCAGAGTTTTATACTCCTTCCTTGCTTCCTGCCTTCTCGGACACTGGAGCCTCTGTAGGGAATAATAAGGATTCCCGCCAAAGACAAAACTTCAACCAGGGTCTTTCCCGCCTAGGACTGCAGGAGAAGACCCAAGAAACAAGCAAACGAGAAATGGTGAAAAAAGGAGCCCACCATTCTCGCGGAATGGTGACGCTCTTGTGCAGTACCGCAGCTGATTTGACAATTTGTGAGGAGTAATGACTAAAAGTCATAAAAGTAGTTTCACTGCCACCAGTCATTCAAGTTAACTTGCAACTCTAACAAAAATGTCTCCCTTTCCTTCCTCACTTACCTAGCATCTTTTCACCTCTTCACATAAGGTGGGGTGTGCTGGCTCACTATATAAAATGTAAAGGGTATGGAAATCCCACTTTACCTCTTGGAAACAGTAGTTCACCCAAAATATAAGAACAATTTCAAAGGGAAGCCCAAAGAGGCAACCAAGCATAAACTCAAAACTTATAGGGAACTATAAATCCAAGCAAACACCATGGAGAGACATAAAAAGAGGGGTTGGGGGGGATCCCCACTCACATAGGAACAACGAAAAATAATGTCCAAGTCCATGCAACAGGTTCTGGGGTTGATACAGGTCAGGAAGATTTATCATAAATATGAAAATCATACCTAAGAGCCTGCCTTTAGCTGGTCTTGCTTTTCTATTTCCAGCTCTCCCTGCCTGCTTTTGATTTGTTTCTTTTTTATTTTACTGCCCCTAAATGTCTCTTGCTCAGCTTCTATCCTTCACTCCTATCGTGTGTGTCCTATTATTTACCACTGCTTCCCATCTCACTTTCTTTGTTGCTCTCATGTAGCTCATTGGTCTCTCTTCTTGTTACTCAAATTCCTGTTTTGGATTGTCTAGTATGTTCTCCTTTTCTCTCAGCACATACAGAAAAGAGATTGCACACCTTTGTTATGTAAATAAGTAAAGAACAGATTGATTAGGTTTCCATATTCTTGAGCTACAATAGCTCTCACGACTTGTCAATTTCAAAGGGTGCTCGGGGAGAAAAAGAATGACTCTGGTATCAAGAAGTCACATATATCAAGTAAGAAAAACAAAGTTCCTATTATCAATAGGAACTCCCGTCCCCTGCACACCAATTGGTATTGGAAATAAATTCCAAACAATATTTAGACAATTTAAATGATTCAAACTAATTATATCTCTATATGAACAAATACAGTTATGATGACATTTTTTAGAGAATGAAGAGTGTTTTCAGTTTGCCAATATTTTAGAATATTTTAATTCTGTAAATGAAATTAAAAGTCAAGTAATAAGAGTTCACTTCACTCGCTAGTATTGACTTAAATGAGCTCTACGCATTTCGAGAGTAGATCTCTCTTCTTCAGGAGCAATCAACAATGTTTTTAACAAATTATTTTCAACAACAATTTTCTAAACAGATGTGTTTACATCAATTCGAATAAGTGTCTATTGTACACTTTGTAGTTAGTTCAAGTACAATTGCATTTTCAAACAAAATATCTTGTGTATCCTCAAAGAAGATCAATTGGTTGTGGGATCATGGGAACATCATCTTGTATCGCTGTTCTTTGAAATTCTGTGGACAATATTAACATGTAATATTAGAATTTAGTTGATCAATGCTGATACTGGTATTCAATCGGTTAAAATATTGGGATACCTGTGCACTGTTGCGGTATGTATTCAAGGGTCTTTGATGTTCATACGTCCTGTCGTTTTAGACAATCATGCCCTATAGAAGTAAGGATATTATGAGTGTATGTCGCTCAATCATTTTCTAATTTGTCAAGTCAAAATATATTAAATACACTCACTTGTTCCCGATTTACTTCTAGTGCATGCAGCCAATGTTCTATCCGTGTCTATGGTGGTTCAGCCTTGAGTTTAGCGTCTTATCTTTCTAAAAAATGATAAGATGTGTCAGCAGTCGATACTCTCTGAATGTCATGCATAAGAATGCTAATGTGATGTGCTCGAGTATTACCTCTGCTAATGCGCGCGCGGGCCGTCAGTGCTGCTTTCCCGGTTCCAGTCAGTGGAAAGTGATTCGCTAGCGCTTGGTTCCTTAAATAGTCATGTGATATTAATCACGTGACTCTGCAGGATTTATGGGGTTCGTAGTCTCTAAGTGAATTGCAATACGGTGTTGACAAAATTAATACATAGACCTCACCTATATTTCCCCAATGTATAGCATAATTCTTAACTATTCATCCAAATAATCATGTGTATTCAATTGTGTCATGATGTCAAATTAATCGTGCAATGGCACAAAGCTATATAGGTGCACCAACTGAATTTCGCGTGGTTAATTTTAACCGTCTTTTGACAAGATGAAATCGCTAATGTATTCACTTAGTCAATCATGTGGTTCACCAACTATATGTCCGTGTGGTTAATTGTAACCGTCTTTTAGCAGAATGGATTCGTTAATGTATTCACTCGTGATTTCATGGTTCTACTGGATTCTGGGAATAGTAGTGCTTCTATACAAGAGACATTTTAATTAGATCTAGATATTCCAATATTGTTTCCATTATCCCACAATCATAACAACTTGTTTCTAGTCATCCTAATACAGTGGATAATAATATCTGAATGTATGCTACAGTATTTTTGACCATTTTAAACAATTTCTAGCAATTTTCACCATTTTATTCGATTGAATTCCAGTATGTTGTTAATCACATCTTATCATTTATTCACAAAAACACACTCAGAGAATACTCTCGTTCATGCTTCTGGGTTCCAGGGCATCCAATTTATGTATTCAAAACATCTCTCTGCGTGACAATATTTGTTGCAAGTTCCCCCCTCTTGCTGAACGTGCAACCGTTTCAAGGACTACAAATCTTATTTGTGAAATAGTGTGATGGTGATCTTGGAAGTGTCTTGTGACTGGGGATTTAATATTTCCCGTTCTGATGTTAGACTTGTGTTCAGATATGCGATCTTTCACTCTTCTCAGCGTTTGTCCAACGTAATACTTGCCACATGGGCAAATTAGTCCATATATCACGCACTTGTTTTCACAAGTCGCGTAATATTGTAAGGTGATTTTTTACCTGTGTAAGGATGTCTAATTGTTTGGCCTTTCTGCACATTGTTGCATTGACTGCAGTTTAAACAGGGAAATGTCCCTTTCTTAGATTTAGGCAGTAGTCGTTGTTGTGTTATAGTCGTTTGCTCCGCTTTGACTAGTGAGTCCCGTAGGTTCCTCCCTCTATTATAAGCCATTAGCGGTGGTTTCGAAAACAAAGTGCTGAGTTGTGGGTCTAGCCTAGTGATTTTCCAATTTTTAAGTAACAGTCTCTTGATCTGTGCGCTACTTGTGGAGTATTGTGATAGATAGATCAGTGGAGGATTATCCTTATCTTGTTTCTTTTGTTGAATGAGAAGTTCGGCCCTATTTTTTAGTTGACATCTCTCTTTGGCATTCGTCAATATTGATTGTGGGAAACCTCTATCTTCATATCGTGTGAGTTGATCTTTCTCGGCTTCTTTGTATCCTTCTTCATCGGAAACAATACGTTTAATCCTTTGTAGTTGACACAGTGGTACATTTCTTTTCAAATGTTCTGGGTGATGACTTGTGAAGAATAGACTATTGTTAACATCCGTAGGTTTTCTGTATATTGTTGTTTGCAGTTTGCCGTTTTCTGGGTAGATCTTAGTGTCCAAAAAATGTACTGCTGGTGTTCCTATCTCTAGAGTAAACTTGATGCGGTTGTTTCGAGTGTTCAAATACTCTAAAAATTCTTCCAATTCTTTTTTCGTGCCTTTCCATATTGCAAAAACATCATCTATGTAGTGTCGCCACATAACCAGTTGCTCTGACCATCTTGGATTCTCAAAATAAAACATGACTCAACACATCCTCCCAAGCAGGCTTTGTCAAGGGGAGACAAATGTTTGACAACATTAGGCGACTATCTCACCTGATAGAGAAATCAAACAGGGCGGGCCTGAGGGCAGGGGTGTTAGCGCTAGATGCCGAGAAGGCATTTGACCGAGTCGAATGGTCATTCTTGTTTGCTACCATGGAGGCTATGGGGTTTGGCCCAGGCTTTCTCCGCCTGGTGAAAGCCAACTATGAAGCACCACTTATTAGGCTAGCTATCAATGGGCATGTCTCCCTGGCAATAAGGGTCACCAGGGGTACTGACCAGGGCTGCCCCATGTCACCATTCCTGTACGCGATCTTTCTCTAACACTTCCTAGCTGGAATCAGACAGGAGTTGGGAATAAAAGGGATTACCTTCGGAGGGGAAGACCATAAGGCAATGGCCTTTGCTGACGACCTCCTGGTCGTGCTAACAGACACAGACACTTTCCTCCCATAGCTAACGGCACTCCTAGGGGAATTTGGCAGAGTGGCAGGCCTGAAGGCCAACAACCATAAATCGGAACTAATGGTGCTACAAGGAGGCACACCCTGAGAAACATCCGATACAGGGCCATTCGCACGAGCAGAGGGATCCCTACGATACATGGGGGTTGAAATAACCAGTACCCTAGATAATATGTACCAAGCAAACTACTCCCACCTGTTGGAAACTATCAAGACCTAGCTGGGAGAGAGGAGGCTCCTTAACATATCATGGATGGGCCACATTAATGTCATCAAAATGATAATTCTCCTCAGAGTGCTATACGACTTCCAAGCTCTCCCCCTGGTGGTTTCCAAAATAATCTTCAAAACTCTGAATAAACTGGTACGTAACTACATCTGGCAAGGGAAAAGACAGAGGGTGTCCTGGAGGTTAATGATCACTCCCACGGGGGTGGGGGGAATGGGAGTCCCGAACTTTCAAATGTACTACCGAGCAGTCCAATTGAGGCTAATCCGTGACTGGTTCAGTGGAAATCCGGACAGCATCTGGTAAAGGATGGATAGGGCAGTGGTGGGAAGAACCCTAGACCAGGTCTTGTGGTGCCCCAGAGCTGAGAGACCCCCCAACATGTGCAGAAGCCGAATTACAGCCCTGGTGAGGGATACATGGGATGCTATGGTTAAAAAAGCAAGGGTCACGTCTTACCCATCACTGTTTACCTCCCTATTCTGCAATACGCAGTACACCCGGGGCTGGAGAAAGGAGTGTATGCCAGGTGGGAAGAGGCGGGCTGCATCCACGCAA
Source organism: Ambystoma mexicanum (assembly GCF_040938575.1). Taxonomy (NCBI): domain Eukaryota; kingdom Metazoa; phylum Chordata; class Amphibia; order Caudata; family Ambystomatidae; genus Ambystoma; species Ambystoma mexicanum. The sequence goes on along the minus strand of NC_090921.1, from coordinate 1,019,784,091 downwards.
GGGACATGATGGAGATACCGGCAGTTAAGTCATTCCAGCTCTGCAAACAAACCATGGGACTGAGGGAGGAGGATAGGTATCGCTGTGCTCATCTGTGGCACTGGCTCTCTTCTCGAGATATGAAACAATCCACCACCAGAGAATTCACTTTGCTAGAAAGGTACTTGTTAACAAACTCGGGCAATAGACAAATGATTAGATTAGAAAAATGTACTAATTATTCACCACGCCAGAGGCCCAGGGCCGGTGGCGCTATATGAAACAATGGGCAGACACGCTGCCCCTCCCGATCTCCGAAGAACAGTGTTGGGAAGTGTGGCAGCGAATCCCCACATTGATGAGAGGGATGCAGGTCAGGGAAATGTGGACCAGGATACTGGTGCAGTGGCACTTAATACCGGAGAAGCTTCATAAAATATACCCCTCAGTATCACAGATGTGTTGGCGGGGATGCAAAGAGGTAGGCACATGGCTCTATGTCTGGTGGTCCTGCCCTATCCTAAAACCATTCTGGGAAGTGGTAAGAAATGAAAGCCATTTTTGGTCCCCAAATACGGAGAGAATATGGAGAAGGTATGCTGGGCCTGAGCGACGTGCTGGACACACTCCTGACTAAACTACAGAGGAAAGCATATATGGTCCTAAGCGTGGCGGCACTCTCGCTAACCGCAAAAGTAGAAACAAACCACGATCCCCAGCGAACAGGAATGGATAGGAAAAATGTGGCACTATACTTCACTGGAATGGGTAACATACACTATCCAGGGGGATTACGCTAAATTCAAGAATGAGTGGGATTCCTTCCTGCACAAAGATTACTGTGAACAATGGTGTCTTCAAAGATTAAGACTACTGGATATACTGTAGACTAGGACCCGTTATACCCTGCACAGTCACCTCAGAAGATATGCAGCGCAGTGATCCAGGGGGTAAGGGGGATCGGGACGAGGAGCGGCGAGGTTTACGGGAAGGGGATTGTTAATGTTCAAAACATTGTTATAAAAGAAAATAAACAGCAGGGATTCCAAGAAGGTGGCCGGACGAGGAGGATGTGTGTGAGTGTCTCTCCCCGCCGCAAAAAGGTGTACAATAACATGCAACAGTATGGAAACACTTCTCCTACCGACAGACCCTTGAGGAAAATGACGGAGAGCCTTTGCAAAGAAAAAGGAACAACAGATGGAGTGTGCTGCAAGCGAAACATCTCAGACTGCGACACTGGCAGCAGCCGGGACACGGAAACGGAAGAGAGTGAAAGCTCCAGAGCGGAGGTGAGACTGGAACGCTCGGTGCAACAAAGCAGAGCGGAAAGTGAGGAGGGACCATCGGGGACGGAATATGCGGCACCTGGAATTAAGTCTCCCTGGCACCGTACACCAGAGGCAAGTGGAAGGAGGAGTAAAGGCCCTCGCTCCCCCAGCACACTGCCAGCCCGGACAGCAGAAATAAACTGCAGGTGAGAGAGGGAAGCGCATTGGGATGAAACTCGCTGGGCGGGCGAGAGAGAGGAGGAACATGACACAATGGGGGACAAGCGAGGAGACAGAGCAGAAGGCCCGATCCCACAAAGCATTGGTAGGGGACGGAGAGGAGGCACAAAAACTCAGGAACCCTGACTCTGGGGGACAAGGAGAAGGAGGAGAAGGAGAAGAGGGATCCACCCACAACATAGGGTTAGGAGGCCCACACCCCAGGGGACAACAGAGCCACAAGCCTGAGGAAATAAGGGAGGACAAGGGATCTATAGAGGGACAACAACAGCAAAAGGACACCCCCGCCCCCAGATACCGCCAGGCTCTCCTACCACAGAAGACCTACATGACCCAATGAACACTAGGTGAAGATAAAAAGCGGGGAGAGAGCCAAGAAAACCAAGAAGGAGGGCAAAGCCAACCATAACATCAGGAAATACTGCAGGAAGCAGAGTATAGCCAGAGAAATTAAACATAAAAAGTGGCAACTATCGCTCCTTCCTCACACACGCAATCTAGAGACAAATACAGTGGGTGACGCGAGGGGCACATCGTTAGATCCCGGCACAGTCTGCACATGTCCAAAACAAGGGTGAAAACAGCATCTGCAGCCCAACAAGCCCCCAATTAAGGCAAAAACATAGCATCAAGCAGCTGTGGGGCCCCGGGAGTACGACAGCGCCTAGAAAGAGGGACACAGCCCAAAATAACCCCACGCCAACCACAAGAGAAGGAGGTATGATGGCAAGCAAAGAAGATATGCAGGGGTGGTTCAAAGAGTTTCAGACCCAATTTATGTCATCCTTCCAAATGCAGTTCGAGGCATTAAAAGAAGAAATGTCACGGTCGCTACAAGAACTCAAAATTGATGTGGCAAAATTAGAAGAACAGACGGACTCCTTAGAAAGAGAGGTACACAGCATCGAAGAAGACACACACAAAAACGATTAAACTCTGGAACATTTAGCACGCCTAACACATAACTTAGAAATCCAGAATGAAGACTTGGAAAACCGATCTAGGCGATACAACATTCGGATAAAAACACCTGTCAGAAATGGTAGAGGACGGGGGGGGCGCTGTTGCGCACATCTAATATGGCCGCCTAGGTGGAGAGCTCCAGCTCGATCGAAATCCTTTCATCTATAAATCCTTCCAGTTCTGAATTGGTAGACGTACGTTTGCAGAATACCACAGGGGAAGGTTTGTAGAAGACACCCTGTGAAAACGGAGCGTGTGGACCACAAGAAGACACACACAAAAACTATTAAACTCTGGAACATTTAGCACGCCTAACACATAACTTAGAAATCCAGAATGAAGACTTGGAAAACCGATCTAGGCGATCCAACATTCGGATAAAAACACCTGTCAGAAATGGTAGAGGACGGGGGGGGGGGTGCTGTTGCGCACATCTAATATGGCCGCCTAGGCGGAGAGCTCCAGCTCGATCGAAATCCTTTCATCTATAAATCCTTCCAGTTCTGAATTGGCAGACGTACGTTTGTAGAATACCACAGGGGAAGGTTTGTAGAAGACACCCTGTGAAAACGGAGCGTGTGGACCCCGGGCCAACGGAGATATCCGCAGGTGCAACTGCAGCGGCCGTAGTGCTGCGGAGTGACCGCCCGTGAGTTCCAGGCGACTTCCATTCGAGCCCGGGGCTCGCAACGCTGGGTCGGCCAGGTGGGGGAGGGGCAGCCCGCCAATACACAAGCGCTGCCGGAAGGGGGCGGTGCTTTGCTCTCTCTTCCCGCCTGTACGAAGACAAGTACTCAGACTTTCTTGTACCAGGATCCGGGCGAAAAAATCCTGCCAAGTGCTCGAGGGTGCGCTGCAACGGCAGCGTGTTCCCCCCCTGATCCGTATCCCCCCCCCATGGCTAAGTCCAGCTGGGACGTTGCTGGTGAACGCTACACCCTGCCCCCGGCAGACGAATACTGCGGAAGTCTCACCAATACAACCCTGGGGGTGAGAGTGTGCATCGGGGGTGAGACTGAACCTATCCCCATGCTGGTGTTGTGGTTCGCCCGAGCTTGGATGCGGGGCACGGGCTGTGCTGCCACCATACAGCATAGCCCGATACTGGTCGCCAGAAGCACACATAAGTGGGGAACACAGCCCACCCAAAAAGTGACAACATCGCCTAATGGGCCACACTGAGAAGAAAGCTGCAGGGGGAAGAAAGACCGGCCCAATGGATTCCTTTACCAGCTCCCAACCACAGGTGGCACCTGGAGGGGCGACACAAACACCCGAAAATCGAGACACAGACCCTTTGGACCGCTTGGCAACAATTGTGCAAAATGGGTTCCTGGCTGTCAACGTCAAGTTTGACGATATAGTGGCGACGATCGGGTCCCTGAAGGCCCGGGTGGAAAAGGAAAGCGCACGCATTTCGGAGGCGGAGAATAGAATAAGCTTGAATGAAGATGTGATTTCTCAACATTGCCGAGATATAGCCCTGCTTCAGACCGAACTGCGCAAAAGCCAGAGCAAGTGTGGGGATCTCAAATCTAGGTCCCGCAGAAACAACATTCGTATTGTTGGGGTCTCGGAATCGTTTGGCAAGGGCTCCATGGAAAGGCAGGTGGAAGAACTACTGAAATCGGTGCTGGGAGCGGAATCACTTTCGAACCACTTTCTCGTCGAGAGAGCTCACCGCACGCTTGCACCCCTTCCGAAGCCGGGAGCTCCACCCCACACCATCATTGCACGCCTTCTAAACTACAGGGACAGGGACACAATACTCTGTCTATCCAGAGAAAAAGGAACAATACATTTCGAGGAGAACAGAATTCATATATATCCTGACTTCTCCGCGACCATACAAGCGCAGCGCAGGTCCTATGAAATGGTTAAAACACAACTGCGGCTCCGTGGTGTCCCTTATGCTCTAATTTCCCTGGCGAAAATGAGAATTCAGCACGGAGGGAGAGTCCACTTCTTTGAAAACCCTTCCGAGGCCATGGCGTATGTGGAGGCCTCCATTCCGCTGCCCCCTAGAGACCGAATGAGGGATCAAAATGCGAGACCCAATCCTGGCGAGGACTGAACTGATTTGGCGGGCAGATGAGTCTGCGCCTTCCCTGCAGTGACTCTATGTCTTCATAAATCAGCACAACTGAACTGGAACACGATCCGTTGTAGTCGGGCTGTGGAGCCTCCTCCGTGGGCTTCCAGCTGGCAACATTAGCCGACCCTATGGAAAGGTCCACAAGCTCAGTTAAAAAGCCCATCGGGCAAGTTTTGAGTGTTAATGGGCAGCATCGTCAAGTTGGGGGAGATGATGCTGGTGGAGGGCCAGGAAACCAGGTAACAGTTCGCTATGCTGAGCTATCGGCAAAATTGGGGAAGGGGGATAGTTGCACTGTGGTTAAGTTTGGGTTGAAGAATATGTGGGTCGAGGTTGCGATTGCTGCTCCCGTGATGGGATTATTGGGAATGTTGGATGACATGGCGGGTACTAATACATATGGAAATAACGGTACAGGGGGGCTGAAAATATCATTATTGTCTTGGAATGTAAGAGGATTGAACAACCAAATGAAGGCCAGGAAGGTTGGCAATTATGTTGCTAGACATCACCCCCAAGTCGTGATGCTGCAAGAAACACATGCACTGGGTGCAGTGAATGAGAATGTAATGCCCAAATGGGGGAAGACACAGTATTATACTAATTACTCGTCTCAGTCCAGGGGGGTTATCACTCTCATATATCCCTCCCTGGGGTTCCGGGTAGTGGGCCACAGGGTGGACGTGCAGGGCAGATACGTTCTGGTATGGGGGGAAATGGCTGGGAAACATGTTACATTGGTGAATACGTATGGCCCTAACATAGACGACCCAGACTTCTACTTAAATATATATGAAACCCTTAACAAACTTGACGCTTCTTCCATAATATGGGGGGGTACTTTAACATGGCCCTGGACACCACAACAGATAGATGTAGTGTGAAAATGAGGACACCAACTAGAATGGCGCTGACGCTGAGGCAGCTTCTTTCACAAATGGCACTAACAGATGTATGGCACACATTACACCAGGATGTTAGACGGTACACCTACTATTCATCCGTCCACGACAGTGAGTCGCGAATAGACTATTTCTTTACCTCACAGGGCCTTTCCGAGACGTTGCACAGCTGTGAGATTTTACCTCGTACACTGTCTGACCACTCCCCAGTCACACTGGAGCTTTGGTTGAGAGATGCTCCCAGACCAGCTAGGAGATGGAGAATGCCGGGGGGGATGCTTGGTGACCCTGAGGTAGTAGAATCCCTACGCAAGGAAATAACAGAATTCTTCACTAATAACCTTGGGTTGGTGACGCTGGTCTCCACTGTCTGGGAGACTTTCAAGGTCTGGGTTAGAGGGGCACTCCTGTCGAAATCTACTGGTCTCCTGAGGGGAGTGAGGAGGGAACTGGAGGAGGTGGAAAGCGCCCTAAACAACCTTGAGGAAACCTATAGTCGCACACACGATAGGAACACCCTAGCCGAAATCCATGAACACATCCGTGATTTCAATGACCTGGCCACCAGAGAAGCACAGTATATGGCAGCCCCGTCCAGAGCACGCAGGTATGGCAAAGGAAATAAGGCGGGTAGAACACTGGCCAATCTGATTAAGCAGGAGCGAAAGCCACAACCTATTACTAGTATTCAAGGTTTGAATGACGAGGTCAAAACTAGCGAGGTGGATATAAACGGTGAGTTTGCCCAATTTTTAGACTAAAGCAAAGAGACGGGAATAAACATGAAAGGCGCGATCCAACTGATTTCGCTCTATGCGGATGATGCGCTCCTATACCTCTGCAAACCAGAAAAAAACATAGAGCCCATTATGACAGACATACACGTGTTTGCGGAGTATTCGGGGTATGTCATCAACCTAGCCAAGTCGGAAGTATTTCCGCTCACGCCCTCCACTGCCTGCCCCACGAATATATGTGGCCTGAAATGGTCAGAACAACATATCAGATACCTCGGGGTGCTAGTGTCCAGAGATAGGCAAACCCTATATGCGAATAATCACGAGAAGGCGCTGCAGACGTTGAGCACTAAGTTACAGATCTGGGGACGCCTCCCCATATCCTTACATGGCCGAATCGCCTTGCTCAAAATGATAGTCCTTCCCAAACTATTATATTTTTTTGTAAATATACCAATATGGCCGGGCAGAGACTTTTTTACTAAGCGACGGTCGTTAATAGTAACCTTCATATGGAACGGTAAGGCGGCGAGAATTGGGTGGGAAAAAACAACAGAACCCTATGATACTGGAGGTATGGCTGCTCCAGACTTTGAGCTTTATTATCTGGTCGCCCAGGCGCAATTTGCAAAGTATTGATATGAGGACTCGGGGGGGAAATACCACATACGTGGGTGGAGGCACACATTATATCCCCAGTGGACATTAGGTCAGTCATATTTAATACAAGACACAGGGACACTTGTGACTATGACCCGGTCAGCTGCACGGTCCGTGCTTGGGGCGCATTGTTTAAGAGGCTAAAGTTGGAGACACCATACAACTCGGAGGTCCCCCTGTGGAACTTTCCGGGTATTCCCCCCACATTTGATGTGGGTATTCAGGAGGTCTGGGGCCCACACATGGAGATGAGGGTGGGCGATATGTATATAGATGGCAAATTTGCAACTAAGGAGGACTTCGTGAGTGCAATGGGGGGTGGACCACTTAAAATACTGCAATACTATAGGGTAAGGGCCGCGTTTCAGAAGAGTTAGGCCAATGTTCCCAGATGAACCTCCCCAACACCCCTGCACACAGCTCATCACCATGAATGCTGGGCTGGGTATCTCTAAATTGTATGCAGCAGTGCAAACCCACACCCCTACAATAAACCAGGTTAAGGACAAATGGGAAACGGACCTGCAAATGCCCATCCCGGAAGATAAGTGGAGCAGATATTGTGCACTGACGAAAAAAGTGTCATCAAATGCGGGTCTGCGCTTGATACAGTTTAAACTCTTAAACTGGTTGCATTACATGCCGGCTAAACTGGCAAAATTTGGTGCAGAGCATGGAGGGGAGTGCCCCAAATGCGGAGCTCAGTCTGCGGGCTCCTTTAACATGTACTGGGAGTGCCCTGCCGTTCTGAAATTCTAGGGGGAGGTGGCTGAGCTATTGGCTGATATCACGCAGATACCCCCGCAATTAACCCCCCACAAATACTTGTTTGGAGACATTGGCAAGTGCTTGGAGAAAACCAGGAGACTATTCAATGTGGCATGCGCAGTGGCGAAGAAATGTATCCTGCAAACCTGGAAAATGTCCACACCGCCAAACATGACCACTTTCCTTCGCGAACTGACATATGTCAACAAGTGTGAGGAACAATATGTTTTGACTCTCCCGGGGGCAAGCCGGCCTAAGGACATATGGGGTCCCTTACGTATGTATCTATGTGATTTGCTCTCAGATGATGATGAAGCTGTATAATGTCGGTTGTAAATGCCTTTTTCTTTTTCTGCTTGTCGATTTGTGTGAATTGGAGGGAGAGAGTTGCTGTAGCTGTCGAGACCACTGTTGTTGAACAATAAAAAGAATTAAAAAAAAAAAAAATGGTAGAGGACAAAGATGTAAAAAGCATGGTCAACAATTATTCACAGAAAACCTGGAAATGGATAACAAGGATCCGGTCCAAATAGACAGAATATATTGGGTGGGACCAAGAAGGACGGGAGAACGAGGAGCGCGCCCAAGAGATGTCCTAGTGGCAATAACAATTTATGGTCAGAAGGAACAGATCCTAAGGAAAGCAAGGGAAGCGGGACAGGTACGGATAAACGGTAATGAGGTACACTTGTACCAGGACCTAGCACAGAGCACGCTCCTTAAAAGGAGACTGATGGGGCCAGTAGTGAGATATCTAACAGCGAAACAGACAAGGTACAAATGGACATTCCCTTTTGGCCTCCTGTTCACATGGGACGGGCAAACCCATAGAATAACAACGTGTGAGGAGGGAGAACAGATCCTAATCATCTCAATAGAAGAAGCGGGGAATAGGGAGGAGCGCCGAAGAGATGAACAACCTCGCAGAAAACCATGGGAATGGAAGACTATACCAAGGAAAGGCAAAAAAGGAACTTAGCGGCAGCACAGACAATGTAAAGAGTGGAAAATAGCTGGTGAAAGAGGGACAAGCCGAAGGCAAGGCTACAAACAGAGGAGAGGTGAATGTGGATCTTTCCCAGGAGGAAGGGGTAAGACAAAAACATGTATCATAAGATGCGGCCCATGAAAGGTTGCATCTTGGAACCGCAAGCAGGGTTTAGTAATCCTCACAATATCCTCTCTGGGAAGACATGAGTGCCAGGCATGCAGGACCTTTCGTCTGAGCGATCATAGGAACCTGGTCCCTCCTCGCGGGAAGGGGAAAAGGGGCAGGGGGAAGTTTGAGTTAGGGTGTGAGGTAAAGGTTGGGAAGTTGGGGACAGGGGAAAGGGAGAGGAGGGAAGGGAGAGGTCCAGAAGTGGAGCAAATGAAAAAGGTAGAACAGGGAATTTAAAGGGGAGGAGAAGATCCCCGATGTTGGATTAAAAGTACTAACGTACAATGCGAGGGGGCTCAACACCACAGTCAAAAAGAAAAAGGTGGAACATCCATTAAGGGGAATGAAAGCTAATTTTTTTTTTATGTTCCAGGAAACGCATATAAAAAAAGCAGATAAAGGGAAATACTAAATCAGAGGATACACGCAATTGTACCAAGTGAACATGGAAGAGAAAAAAAGTGGGAGTGCTGATAGAACTACATATATTAGAATTGAAAATAGATAAGGAGGGTAGATAGATTTTTCTGAATTGCTGTCTTGGGGGGTCAGTGGATCACCTTGGCAACAATATATGCACAAAACATTGGACAAGACGGGTAACTAAGGGAAACCATAACAAAATTAGAGACCTTCGTGAAAGGGGATATCATATTGATAGGAGATTTTAACATAGCATGGGTGCCCACTCAGGATAAGAGTGGGATCAGGTCACAGAAAACACCAGCCCCATCCAAAGCATTAAAACAAAAGATGGCGATGCTGGCCCTTCAGGATGTGTGGAGGGTAATTAGAGGCCAGCAACAGGGGTTTACCCACTTTTCTGACGTACACTCCACCAACTCGAGGATAGACTACATTTGGACCTCGACAGGATTATTAGGTAAAATAAGGGAAATAGAAATGGGATTGATCTCTCTATCAGAACATGCCCCACTGTGGATGATACTGGAGTGTGGAAAAAAGAAGAGGGGGCTTTGGAAGTGGAATTTCCCCACAGAACATCTACACAACCGACTATTGTGGGAATCCATAACAGATAGAGCAATACTTCAGGGATAATGAGACAGGAGAAGTGGCACAGGAAATCATTTGGGATGCATTTAAGGCGGTCACAAGGTGTTACTTGATAGCTCTTAAATCGGGGAAAGAGAAACAAAAAAGACAATGGGGAAAAGATCTGGAAGGGAAACTAAAGGATATACTAGAGGAATTAGCTAAAAATCTGAGTAAGAAAGTAAAAAAAGCAATGAGACACATCCAGGGATAACTTGAGATACTTAGAACTAAGAGAGCAGAGATGGCACTTCTGTACCTAAAACAGTGGTACAATGTAAAAGCTAATAAAGAAGACGACACTTATCCAGACAACTAAAGGAAAAGCAGGGAAACCAGCCAATAACAAAACTCCAAAACACCCAAGGGCAGGAGAAAACTACAAACAAAGAAATGGGGAAAATCTTTAGGGATTAATACCAGAATGTATACGCCTCAGAAAACCCCCCGGTATTTCAACCAGAGGAATATCTTACAAATCTCCCCATCCCGCAGATAACAGAAGAAGAACGGGCAGTATTAGACGAGGACATTAAGGAAGAGGAGGTAAAGAAAGCAATAAAGGACCTTCCGAAGAACAACGCCCCGGGCCTGGACGGATACCTGGCAAGCTTCTAGAAACAATTCAGAGAGATAGCTGACCCCAATCCTTATAAAATTATTTAACTCATTTATGACATAACCCCTTCTATGAATGAAGTAAAACTAGTAGTATTTCACAAGCAGGGGAAAGACCCTAAAATGCCAGGGTCATACAGACCGGTAGCACTAATGATATGAAATGAGATTGGCATTTGTAACGCGCCTATACACAAGTGTTTCAAGGCGTGACAAGGCAAGGAAGGGGGAACAGAGGGAGGGCAGAGACAACAATCTTACTAGGCCAAGTGACATTGAGATCGCGCAAGTGCAGGGGAGGGGAAAAGTGCCAGGGGAAAGGGGAGGGGGCAGTGCTGTACATGGGATCAAAACAATAACAAGAAGTGTGGCCAGCAGGTGGCAGGTGCAAGGGTAAGTGCAGACAGCAGGTGTCCAAAAGTGCAGATAGGGGGACTGTAGGGTTACAGATACAGACCCAAGTGCAAGGGTTGCAGGTTGGCATTGTGTGTGTACAACTGTTCGGGCAGGGACCTGGGCCCGAATTCGGGGTAGCCAGGTGACCAGTGCAGTATCAGACAGGAAATCAGCAAGGGAGAGGAACAGAGAAGGCAGAAGCAAAGAGGAAGGTCTTGAGGTGCTTCCGGAACTTGAGATGGTTCTCCTCAAGTTTCAGAGAGGCAGGGAGGCTGTTCCAACGGGAGGCCCCAGCCGAAGAAAGAGATCTACCACCAACCTGTTGGTTGGAGAAGCGACTGACCCTGAGGGGGTTGGAGGTGGAGGAACGAAGAGCTCGAGTAGGAAGGTATTTACAAAGAGAGAGCTGGAGGTATTGAGGACCCACGCCCCAGAAGGCCTTGTGTACAATGCAGAGGGTCTTGAACTTAATACGTGCAGCTACTCTGAGCCGATGCAAAGATTTCAGTGCTGGAGAGATACGATCCCTGTGCTTGAGGCCAAGGACAAGTCTCGCAGTCCTGTTCTGGATGAATTGCAGAGGGCGGAGAGTAGAAGCAGTCATATTTAGGAAGAGGCTGTTGCAGTAGTCCAGCCTAGAGAGAACCAGAGCTCTGGAGACAGTGAGCTTCTGGGGGGAGGAAAGGAAGAATGCCTCTGAGGAGGTGCAGTTGGTAGTTTGACTTCTTAGAGACGTCACAGATGTGAGGAGAAAAGGAGAGTGTGGAGTCTAAGATGATCCTGGGGTTCTTAGCCTCACAGGTGGGAGCAGGAAGAGGGCCAAGGGAGTCCAGCGAGAGAGTGGCAGGAAAGGAGGGTGCAGGTGTGCCGATGAGGCGAATCTCTGTCTTACTGGCATTAAGGTAGAGATTGTTGGCGGCACACCACTCCTGGATAGCAGACAGACAGAGATGAGAGAAGGAGAAGAGGTGGTAGAGGGGAACTGTGCCATCTGCATAGCACTGAAAGTTGGAGCAGAGAGCGGCAATGCAGTGGGCGAGAGGTGCCAGGTATTGGTTGAGCAGCCAGGGAGAGAGGTTAGACCCCTGGGTAACACCTCAGGTAGAGAGTGAGATAGAGAAAAGGAAGGACACAAGTTGGACCTGGGAGGGTCGATCAGAGAGGAATGAGGTCAGCCAGGCCAGGGCCTGATCGGTGATACCCAGGTTATCACGGAGAGGAATAAACGCAGATGCCAAACTATACACTAAGATACTGGTTAGCAGACTGAAGCATCTCCTCCCAAAACTAATTGGCCAGGATCAGTCGGGTTTTATACCATCCAGACACACATTTGACAATACTCAAAGAGTCTGTCACTTAATAGAAAAGACAGGAATAACTAAACAGCCGGCTATCCTGATATCATTAGACACAGAAAAAGCATTTCACAGGGTTGAATGGTCAATGCTTTTTAACACACTGAAACACATGGGGATTGGACCTAAATATCTGGCAAGGGTGCATACCAATTACATGATGCCAACGATACAAGTAACATTGAATGGCATGGTATCAGCCAAGATAGAACTAGGTTGAGGAACCAAACAAGGGTCTCCACTATCCCCGCTACTCTACACTATATATTTAGAACCCCTACTAATTAGGATATGGGAATGTGACCAGCTGACGGGAATAGCGATGGCAGGGGAAACACATAAAATGATTGTATTTGTGGATGACATTCTAATGGCTTTATCGAACCTGGTAGAATCGCTGACATTAATGATAGAATTGGAAGAAGTTGGAGCGATCGCAGGACAAAAATAAACAGGCAAAAATCGGAGGTGCAAACCCTATCAGTAGAGCCACAGGTAATGAATAGACTGGAATCGACCTCACAGCATAAGCAAGCAACAGAGGGCATCACGTATCTGGGCATAATCGTAATGAAAAGCATAGAAGTTATGTATGGGGCAAATTACCCGCAATTATTAGGAAAAATTAAAAAAGACCTGATGAGATGGAACCCATTAGCGATAACATGGTGGGGGAGAATGACGTCAGTAAAGATGGTGATTCTGCGGAGACTGATGTATTATTTCCAAGCTCTACCCATCAGAATACCGAAAACTTTTTCTGCTCCATGAACAGGACAATAACCTCGTATATATGGAAGAGGAAGCCCCCAAGGGGAGCAATGGCTCTGCTCACGGCCCCCAGGAATAAGGTGGGTATGGCTTTCCCGCACTTTGCTAGATACTATGAGGCAGCACAACCGAGGGTCATGAGGCAATGGCTGGGGGAAGACCAACTCAAAATATGGGTGGGACAGGACAGGGTGGTTGCGGGCTCCCCTCTCCAGGGGATCCTGTGGATCGATAAAAAGAAGAGACACCCGAACACAAGCATAAGTGAGATTCTGGGGGTGGGACTAGAGACCTGGGACAAAGTAACAGAGAGAGGAGCACTCTCGGTGAAGCCATCCCCATATTTCCTCCTGTTCAGAAATCCAGATTTTCTACCGGGGTCGCAAAAAGATGCATACTGGAAATGGGAAATAGTAGGTTGCCAGAAGATAAGGGATATGTTTCAAAGTCAGTCACTTAAAACGTTTGGGGAATGTATCCAGGACATAGTACTGACAGAAGGGGACAGATTCAAATATACCCAGTTGAAACATTGGCTAAGCTCCCCAATAATCAATGAAGCAGCCACAAGACAGCCAACACCATTTGAACAATGTATCACTGCAAATCCAGGCTCAAAAACAATAGTTTCCAGTATATACAAATACCTAAACGAACATGAAGAAGGGATACAATGGAACTATATGAGGAAATGGGGAAAGGTTTTGGGAGAACCCATACCAAGAAGCCATGGGGATCCATCCCAAAACGAACCTGCTCAATACAGTTAAGGGAGAGGTGGATTAAGGTGGTTTTACAATGGCACTACACGCCAGAGAGGATTCATGCAATGTTTTCACAAACATCAGATAAGTGCTGGATGGGATGTACAGCGGTAGGCAACTGGCGCCATATATGGAAATCCTGTCCAGCAATCAAACAATTTTGGAGGGAGGTCAGGAAACAGATGCAAGAAATATACCAGGGAACGGGGCAGATGGGGGACAAAATATGGATGTGTGCGATGTGGGAACCAGGAAACAAAACTGCCACGAAAACCCAGAAAAGAGGCTTAACAACTCTGCTAATAGCTGCTTGACTGGCAATCGCACATAAATGGAAAAAGGGACACCCCCGACGATACAGGAATGGCTACAAAAGGTGTGGAACTGTGTGGCCTTAGAATGGGTAACATACAGAATTCAAGGGGACCAGGAGAAATTCAAACAAGAATGGGCCCCAGTCCTGACATACTTGCAAAGTGACTATATGGTACAATGGTGCCCACACAAGATAAGAATTTTTGACATACTGTGACTCATCAGGACAAAGTAATGGGAAGAAGAGGGGGCAGCACTTCTGGGGGTGAGACGGGGGATGTTTCAAGGGGATTGGAATGTTTTGTGTTGTAATTTGAAAATAATAAAAATATGTTTACAAAATAAAATAAACAGTAAAACAAAAGAGGTGATGGCGGGAAGGTTTGGAAAGAATTCTAACCTCTGGTATTGCTCTGGGCAACCCTACAGACCACTGTTCTTTGCCTGCCAAGCAATTACAAAAGGGGAAAGACCATATGCAAATCAGGCTTTGTCCCACCCCTGAAGGGGCAGTCCACCCTGAACTACTTGGTTACATCCCTTCTGCATGAGAAAACAAGCATCCCCAGACATGTTTCGGCCTTGTTGGGCCTCATCAGTGAGGAGTAGCTTGAGTCTCTAGCCCCAGCATGCAAGGGACCCACGTCTGGGCATACCTGTCCTACTCAGGGTGACTTATGCAAAACAAAAGAGGTGATGGCTGAGAGGGTGTAGGTGGATACCGCGCTCTCCCTTTGGTTTCGTCCCTCGTCCCATAAGGGTTTTCCCTGCCCATGCGATCGTCACACGTTGAACCACCCCAGGGGGACTATTGGAGTGTGGCTGCACCGCCCTGCCTCCATGGGAAGGGTCAACCCTATGGGAGAAATGGCCATATCCAAGGATTTGTCACAGGACCCAAAGAGAGCCTCTTGCAAGTGATAACACATGCACCATAACTACAAAGCAAAGAGCTGTTGAAGTTATTTATGGGGATGGCTGAATATTATGCAAAGTACACTGAGGGAAGGCACACCGTGAGAAGCATTGTGTGTAACGCTTACCTGAACTCTGTGGGAACGCCCTGAAGACCCAGGTAATTCCTTCTCTCTTGGGAACAGAGAATCACTGTGGAGACAACAAACAAAACTACCCTTAACCAAGGAACCCAATGAGTCTCTCAACTTAACCTCATATAAGAATATGGCAGAAAACAAGTCTCTTCCCAGCTCACCTGATGATTATTTGGGTGAGCTCTCCATACTGCTTCTTAACACAGGGGCGCTAGTCCTGAGGAATGTTGATGAAATGGAATCAGCAACACTAAAAAATGGGGCCTTAATTGTAATTGACTAGGAAGAATTATTTCTAAAACTGGTAAAATAAAAATGAACATCCGAAACTCCCCTATCCTTTCTGGCCTAAATACTTAGAGCTGAGTCAGTGAACAAAGGAAACCCCTAAAATGACCTACGGAATGTATGTTTCACAATTTACTACAGAATAAGCCTCTGAAAACTAATATACTAACACTCGGGTAAGTGCGGATAATGTTGTCTGTAAACTAGGCTGAGGAAAAAAAAAAAAATCTATGTCTAAAACATGAGCAACAACTAAGGCGAGAATACAGTGCCTCACAGAAAACTGTTTTTTCATGAAAATAATACAAGCTAAGTTCTGGCAATAATGACGCTGCCTAAAATAGCCCTGGAGAGAGCGTGCTTCTTTGAAGGTAACCCAGGCAGCACGGTAACGTTATACAACATCAAACAAGCACGTTACCGGCATTACAATTCTCCCAAAACTCAAACTCGAAGTACGCCACTGGGTGGCAGCATAATACAAAACTTGCACATAAAAAGATAAAACTGTATTTCCCTAACAAACAACTTCAAGGGAATACTTGTGGGTGCGTGGAATCTCCTCGTAGTTCAGTCTGTGACAGAACGGAACAAAATGAGGGTGAATAAATGTAGAGAGAGGGAACTACAAAATGGGGCTAAGGAAGGGAAGAAATGCACTATAACTCGGACAACGGGCAGACAATGAAATGGGAACTGCTGAGAGGAATCCTGAAGAGACCGTGGTAAGCGTCTGTACTGAACTTCAGTCAGCAACGAGAAGCGCGCGTCTGAGAAGGATTCGCTTAATATAAGGATACACTGAGAAAGACTAGACCAGTAAGGCTAATCTTTCTATGGCACAAAGATGCGGCCATTACAAGGAAACAGGAAATACTATTAAATCAAGGGGAATTATTAGACTATCTCCGTGCACTTTACTATCAGGATTAACCCATCTTGTGCTACTGTTTGCCTTTCCCCTAGACTGGCCTGTGGTCGTGACAGTACTCCCCCTCAAGGACCTCCCTCCCGGTTTGGTTGGGTAGTTTCGATGGAATTTCCTTAACAATCTAGGAGCATGAATGTTCTCCAAAGGTTCCCAAGATCTGTCTAATGGACCATACCCTTTCCAATCGACCAGGTAATATAATTTGCGCCTCACTATTTTGGAATCCAAAATTTCCTTTACTTTGAATTCTGGCTGATCATCCTCGATTTCTACTGGAGTTGGTGACTGAGGTAAACGAGTTTCTGGTTCAACTGGTTTCAATAGGGATACATGAAAAACTGGATGGATTCGCATTTTCCTTGGAAGTGTCAATCTCATAGCACTGGGTTAATGATTGCCTCGATGGTAAAGCGACCCAAAAACCTGGGAAGAAACTTCTTGGAACCCTTCAGATTTAAGTTTCGGGAAGACAACCAGACAGAGTCACCCACTCACTCGAAATTTTGGGGCATTACTTCGATGTCTATCCACAAACTTCTTTTGTGAATCTTTTGCTGAAGCTAAACTGGTTTGAGCCTTACTTGTTGCTGTTAAGATATTGTCATGAAGGGTCTTGACCGCCGTTATCTCCAATGGTGCTGGAGGATCAAATACAGATGTTCGAGGATGCCGACCATGGAGAGTGTAGAAGGGCGTGAGTCCAGTAGATGAATGAATTGAGTTGTTGTAGGCATATTCTGCCACCCACAGAATGTCCAACCAGGAGTCGTCGGTCTGGTGAAGCATACAATGCAAATACTGCTCCAATGTCTGATTGGTGCGCTCCGTTTGACCATCCGTCTGTGGGCGATGACTCGTGGATAGTCGCACATCAATCTTGGCTAAAGTACAGCATTTCCTCCAGAACTTTGAAACAAATTGACTACCTCTGATGGAAATTACGATAGATGGAAAACCGTGCAATTTAACAATATTTTCCAAAAAGGTTTTAGCTAATTCCGATGCAGTTGGAAGTCCTTGTAATGCTGTGAAATGAGTCATTTTAGAAAATAAATCTACAATCACCAAAATGGTGTCGTAACCCTCACAAGGAGGAAGGTCTGTGATGAAATCCATAGATAAGGTATGCCACGGGCTTGGTGGAACATTCAAGGGTTGAAGAAGACCTGCTGGCCTTTTCTTGGAGTTCTTATTTTGTGCACAATTTCCACAGGTCTGGATAAAACGAGTCACATCCTTACGCCAAGTAAGCCACTAATAATATCTTTTAATCTTTTCCAAAGTTTTGGTTATTCCAGGATGGCCCTCAATCAAGGAGCCATGGTAATTTGAAATTACTTGATTTCTAATCGCCTCAGTAGGTAAGTATAGACGATCTTGGTAGTACGGCATTCCCTCCTGGATGCTGAATTGAGTTCCTCGATTAACCCATGTTTTGCAATTCTTCTTGAGTCAAGGTTTTCCTTACTTCATTCTGCAGGTCTTCGAAAAACGGGTCCATAACGTGCACCAGTCCCAAAATTCTCTCTCCAGAGATGACATTAGTGGAACTTGGAGGAATAAAGGCTTCCTCTCCTTTGCCAATTCGAGACAATGCGTCAGCCTTTCCATTACGCACTCCTGGACGAAAGGTAATGATGGAATTGTATTCTGCGAAAAACAGAGCCCATCTCAATTGTCGAGCAGATTGTGCCTTGACGGAACGCAGATACTGTAAATTTCTGTGGTCTGTGAGAATGGTAATTGTGTGTTGAGCCCTTAACCGATAGTGTCTCCATTCCTTTAACGCACACTTGATTGCCAACAACTCCTTATCAGTGACAGTATAATTGCGTTCTGCAGTGGAACATTTCTTTGACCAGAATGCCACTACGTGTAATACCTGAGTCTCTGGATTGCGTTGCGACAAGACAGCACCCATCGCCACATTAGAGGTATCGGTCTCCACTATGAAAGGTAAATCAGGTTGAGGATGTCGTAATACTGGAGCCTCAGTAAACTTGACCTTTAAACACTCAAAGGCGACTTCGGCCTCCTTAGTCCATTAAAACCTTTTATTCTTTCTGAGCAGTGAAGTGATAGGGTGTACCAGTTGTGAGAAGTTTTCCACAAAGCGTCGATAGAAATTGGCAAATCACAGAAAACTTTGAACCCCTTTTACTCATGTAGGAGCTGGCCAAGTGAGTATAGCATCCACCTTCCGAATGTCCATCTTGACTCCTTGAGAAGATAATACAAAACCCAAAGATTCCACTTTGGGAACATGAAATTAACATTTCTCCAATTTAACAAAAAGTGAATTTTCGCGCAGTTTCTGGAGAACTGTGGTAACATGCTTTACATGTTCCTGGGGGTCTGCTGAGAAAATTAAAATGTCATCAATGTAAACTACGGCGCAAATATCCAGTAGATCTCTTAAGACATCATTCATAAAGCATTGAAATGCTGCCGGTGCATTGCATAATCCGAAAGGCATCACTTGGTACTCAAACAGGCCATATTTAGTGCGAAAAGCAGTCTTCCATTCGTCGCCCTCTTTTATTCGAATTAGGTGGTAGGCGCCTCGGAGATCTAACTTGGTAAAAAATCTGCGCTCCTTTAATTTGATCTAACAAATTGGAGATGAGATGGATGGGATAACGATTCTTGACAGTAATTTGATTTAGGGCACGGTAGTCAATACAGGTCCTGAGATCCCCTACCTTCTTCGGGACTAAAAATAAAGGAGAGGCAGCGGGGGACTTAGAGGGTCGGATGAAGCCATTAGATAAATACTGGTCTAGATATTTTTTCAGATGAGCATCCTCCTTTTCAGTTAATGAATAAATTTGATTGCAAGGAATTTGTCCCCCTGGAAGAAGATCAATCTAACAATCATAAGGCCAATGTGGGGGAAGGACCTCCCCCAACTTTTCTTCAAAAACCTCCTGAAATTCCTTATACTCGGGTGGTAAAACACCGATCAAGCCAAGTGTAGAGTCTGCAATTTTCTTATCTGGACCAGAACTCTCCAGATTATTCTTTAAACAGCAACATTACTCACATTCTGCAGCAAAGGTCAAGGATCTAGATCGCCAATCAATGGTTGGGTTGTGTTTCTCGAGCCAGGGCATACCAAGGCTGATCTGAAATTGTGGAGCACTTATAAGGTCGAACGTAATACACTCTCTATGTCTCTCCTGGCAAATCATGGTGAGATTTTCCGTGCGTTGTGTGATTGGACCAGAAGCTAAAGGAGTACTGTCGACTGCAGATACATTTTCAGCTTCATACTTGTCCACAAGGGGAAAACCCATCTTGGATGCCAGCTTCAAATCCATGTAGTTACCGACAGCCCCGCAATCAACGTAAGCCTGTACAGCATGCCTTATTGAGGGCAGTTCTTGACTACATAAGATGATAGGAATTACAAAGTGTGAGGTCACAAAACCTTTTTCCATGCTTGACAAGCTGACCTCTAAACTTGTCGGGCGCTGGAGTTTTCCGAAACTTGATCCTTCTTTTCTTGGGTGACACCTCCAATTGGTTTCCGTGATGGTTTAACAGGACAGTCCTTGAGGAAATAAATAGGGCCACCGCATAAGAGACACAATTGCTGTTGACGTCTCTTGTCCCTTTCTGCCTGTGAAATGGGCCCTCTAACAACCCCTAGTTGCATTGGCTCGGTGGTACTCTCGGTTCCAGTTCTAATTGGATTTTCCTTCTGGCAAACAAAATAAGTTCTGTTCTTGGAACGGGAACGATCCATTCTACGATCTTGTAAACGCTGATCTAATTGGATAGTCAAGTCAATGAATTCTGCAATTCCCTCCGGAGGATTGACTACCTGTGCCAGCACGTCCTTTAATTCACTACTCAACCCTCTGTGGAACAAGGTTGTCCTTTTCTCGGTTGGCCAACTAGTCTCTGCCACTAATCTATTAAAAGTTGTGACATAAGCTAAAAAGTCTTGGTTTCCCTGTCATAAGGAGAGCAGCTCATTATCCAGAGCTTGCCCCTGGGCATGGCGCGCAAATAGCTTTTCCATCTCTTTCTGGAATTCTGGAAGATTCCTTAAGATTGGATCATCCCTAGTGACTAACGGAATACTCCAATCTGCAGCATAACCGCCCAAATAGGATAGTATAAAGGCCACCTTAGACTGGTCTGTGGGGAAAACCCCTGGGCGACAGAGGAAATGGAGTCGGCATTGATTAATAAACACAGCAAACTTCTTAGGATCCCCCAAAAAACGTTCAGGAGGCGCTAAAGGAATATTTCCTGGAACTATTACTTGGAATGGAGTTGGGGAAGCTACTGGAAGGGAGGCTGAGGGACTAGCGGTGGGCAAGGGAACTTGACCAGCCTGGATCTGCAAGAGTTGGCGTGCTAATTCTTCAGTACGATCCCTGTTAACTACTAGCTCCCTGCGCAGTGCACTAGTCTCTGAGCGAGCGGCATGGACCTCCGCTCTTAATTCCCCTAATAACTGAGCTAGTTGATCGACCTCAGGAGTCTCCATGGCACTCAGGCAGAGTGATTTCAAAATATTGGCTTCGCGTTCTGTAACGCTTACCTGAACTCTGTGGGAACGCCCTGAAGACCCGGGTAATTCCTTCTCTCTTGGGAACAGAGAATCACTGTGGAGACAACAAACAAAACTACCCTTAACAAGGAACCCAATGAGTCTCTCAACTTAACCCCATATAAGAATATTGCAGAAAACAAGTCTCTTCCCAGCTCACCTGATGATTATTTGGGTGAGCTCTCCATCCTGCTTCTTAACGCAGGGGTGCTAGTCCTGAAGAATGTTGATGAAATGGAATCAGCAACACTAAAGAATGGGGCCTTAATTGACTAGGAAGAATTATTTCTAAAACTGGTAAAATAAAAATGAACATCCAAAACTCCCCTATCCTTTCTGGCCTAAATACTAAGAGCTGAGTCAGTGAACAAAGGAAACCCCTAAAATGACCTACGGAATATATGTGTCACAATTTACTACAGAATAAGCCTCTGAAAACGAATATACTAACACTCGGGTAAGTGCGGATAATGTTGTCTGTAAACTAGTCTGAGGAAAAATAAAACATGAGCAACAACTAAGCCGAGAATACAGTGCCTCACAGAAAACAGTTTTTTCACGAAAATAATACGAGCGAGGCTCTTGCAATAATGACGCTGCCTAAAATAGCCCTGGAGAGAGCGTGCTTCTTTGAAGGTAGCCCAGGCAGCATGGTAACGTTATACAACATCAAACAAGCACGTTACCGGCATTACAATTCTCCCAAAACTCAAACTCGAAGTACGCCACTGGGTGGCAGCATAATACAAAACTTGCACATAAAAAATAAGATAAAACTGTATTTCCCTAACAAACAACTTCAAGGGAATACTTGCGGGTGTGTGGAATCTCCTCGTAGTTCTCTGAGGAGATAAACAAACAGTCCGTAACAGAACGGAACAAAATGAGGGTGAATAAATGTACAGAGAGGGAATTACAAAACGGGGCTAAGGAAGGGAAGGAATACACTATAACTCGGGCAACGGGCAGCGGACAATGAAATGGGAACTGCTGAGAGGAATCCTGAAGAGACTGCGGTAAGCGTCTGTACTGAACTTCAGTCAGCAACGCGAAGCGCGCGTCTCAGAAGGATTCGCTTAATATAGGGATACACTGAGAAAGACTAGACCGGTAAGGCTATTCTTTCTATGGCACAAAGATGCGGCCATTACAAGGAAACAGGAAATCCTATTAACTTAAGGGGGATTATTAGACTATCTCCGTGCACTTTACTAACTATCAGGATTAACCCTTCTTGTGCTACTGTTTGCCTTACCCCTAGACTGGCCTGTGGTCGTGATATTGTGAAGGCGAATGCAGACAGTGTGAAGAAGAAGCAAGAAGCCCGCCGCCTAAAAGTACAAAGCAGTGAGAACCATGCGCAGTAAAGGACACAGCGAAAATACAGCGGTAAACGGGACACACACCGAGCCGCAGATCGAAAGGAAAGAAAAGCAGAGAAATGTGAGAGACACTGGAAGCATCTGGTAAGCCCACGGAAGACGTACGAGTCACTGGGTGCCCTGAAAGTGTGTGCCGTTTCATTACAGGAACACAAAAGAAGAAAAAAGAAGCCTGTGAAGAGAATAACATATTTGTGAACCATGCCAGGAACAGACCACTGAGTACATATTCCAAAGTAAACTACAAAGTGAATGTTCTTGAGGAAGGGTCAGACACCCAGCCTATGAAAGGAGGAACAAATATTGAAACAGACGTTGGTAAACAAGGGCCGATAAGTCAACATTGGGGAAATATTATTTTGTGGCTAAAAGAGAAAGTAACTTTTAACAGCTTGCAAGTCCTGGCAGGAGAGCATACCTGGCAAAGCCAAGTGGTTGCTAAAAAACTGCAAAACAAGTGTTTGAAAAACTGCATAAAAGACCTGGCAGGAGAGTGTACCAGGCAAAGTCAAGCGTGTGTAATAAACCACAAGAAAATAATCTCAAGGAAGATCCAGGCCTTGAGAGATTGTGAATGGTTGTGAAGGCGGAAAAGAGCCTTACAGGAGAGCATACCAGGTGATCTGCGAGTCCAGGCCCCACACCCAAATTGTAACACAGTCATTTCCCTGAGAACTGTGAACCCACAAAGAGGAGAAATCTAACCTCTTGGGTTTACAAGGAACTTGGATAGTCTTTTGTTTTGTTAAAAGGAATCTGGAGAAGGGAGCCATTCCCTGGAACTGTGAACACTGCCCACTTGAAACATTCTGGTTGGATTTACCCTTTTATTTTGGATTTGAACATTTCTGCACTTTAAGAACCAGAGCCAATATCCTTCACAACTTAGAGGTAGATTTAGGGTGTGAGGGCCAGAATAGGATGTAGGACACAGGATGTATATTTAGCTTTGGACATCTTGACAAAGGACAGACCCATTTATTTTGGTTGAGGTAGGGAAGTAACTCCTAGATTAGGGATAGTGAGGCATTTTCCAACCCCTTTATTATTTTAATTAAAAGTTAATATCCAAACATGAGTAGTCTGTGTTCACGTCTCATTCCTGGCTCCTGACAGTCAGCATAGGGTAGTTTTTGGACAGAGGATGGACTATTTTGATTTGGACTAACTCACTGATGACAAGCACCCTAGTTATATTTATTTATGTTAGGTAAGGCAAACCCCCTTTTCGTTAGGGACAGACAGGCCTTTTGTTTATTATTTGAATAAAAATCAGAGTTAGAAATGCCACCTCTTTGTTCGCCTCCTTCTTCTGACTTACCACAGTCCTCAGGAGTCCACTTAGATGTTAAAGTCCCCAAGAATACATAATTACTATAAGTTAAAGCCAGATCAGAGACCATGGGGAAATATGTTTTTTCAAACAGGGAGACGTTCAACGATGGAGGGCGATATGCAATAAGCAAATGAAGTACAAAAGAGGTGGAAAAGGCCAGCCAGATGAGCATAGCTTCCAGCTTGACGTCTAATGTCAAAGTTATGAGTAAGCAGGCAAAATTATCCTAAAAGATAAAAGCCATGCCTTCCGCAGGGTGGACAGAGTCTCAATCCACATGCAGGATTGAATAGCCTGTTGGCAAAATGTGGACAATACCAGGACCTGGTGTGGGGGGAGCCATGTCCCGGTAACACAGACCATATCAGGGTCGTGCTCCTGAAGAAAACTATAATTTAAAATAAATCATTTTTATAAACATCAAACCACAACACCCACATAACATTATCAACATATATCAACGCATATATTTATCCATTACATCTAAATCTACTACCCCCCAACCTTGCCTACATAGCGTATTCGGTTAGGTATGTTCTAACATTTTGCATCACCCTCCCCCAATGCTGGCTCAACTTCTTCTCCTCTTCCCTCATTTGCAAGCAATGTCACAGTTAACGCTATCCATAGATGGATATCTATGCTCACTTCAGCTTTCTGCTCTATCAATGCTTTCTCCCATGCTCCTGTTTCCGCTTTAATCCATTTATCCAACTCCCTCCACCATCCAGCTATGCTAGGTTCTTTAGCATCTTTCCACCTCATGGCTATGCTACGCTTGGCCAGTATGTACATCAAATCTTTGAGTTTATTCAACCGTTTGTCTTTCCCATTGCTCTTGTAACAACCCAGCATGCAAGCATCTAGTGTCTGTATGTCTAGCTCAATGCCACCCTGGACTGCCTTATGCTCAACCTTTCTCCAGAACCCCTGCACTATCGGGCATCCCCAAAACATATGTATAAGCCCAACATTTTCCGCCCTGCATCTTGGACATTCTTGCCTAGTCGCACCTTTAACTGTTGCGATGACAACGGGTTTGAGGTATGTGTGATGTACAATTGTATTAACTGCAGCCTGGCGTTCCTAGAGACCTTCTTGTGGTACAATGTTACACTTTTCCATTCGCTATCCTCTAAGGTCCTCCCCAATTCCCACTCCCATTTCTCTTTACCCTTTAGTTCTGTTCACTAGGTTTGATCTAACAATATCTCATACATTCTAGAAATCGCATGTCCACTCTCTGCCACAGTAAGCAACAGCTCAATATCATCATTACCTATAGCCTCCTCCATGTCGTCGTTTGGTCATCGTCCCCGTAATGCCTTCATTACCGTATTATACAAGAGGAACTGGCTTGTGTGCAGCCCCGTGGCTTCTTGCAATTCCCCAACTGTCTTCCACCCTCCCTCCTTCCACAGGTCTCCCAGAGTGGCTACTCCACACATTTCCCATCGCGTCCTTACTACTGCCCTACTACCTGATTTCCCTTCCAGGATAGACGCTATCAGTATCTGTGGCGAGATCGGGTCCTCTAATCCCATGACTCTACAAGTCCTATTCCAGATTTGGTGCCCAACTCCACCAAATAAGGATTACCAGCCTGTTCCCTTGTAGGGATCCAGAGGAGGTCCCTCATGTATATCCCTTTTATGACCGGTTGTAGCAGCGCAGTTTCCATCGTGGGATCGTCTGCTATGCATTGTACAACATGTTGCAGCTGGCACGCCAGGTAGTACAGCTCAAAATTAGGTATCTTTAACCCGCCCTGTGCATATGGCCTCTGCACAGTACCCAAAGCCACCATGTTCCTCCCGTCTTGCCACATGAACCCCCTACATGATTTCTCCAGATCCCGGAAGCATTGCCTCAGTATATAGTATGGGACATTCCTGAAGTAGTGCATGAGTCTTGGCAATGCAACCATTTTCAATAACGCTGCTCTTCCCATTACTGACAAGGGTAATTTAATACAGAACTCCATGGATTTAACCAACCCCTCCCTGTTTCCAATTCATGTTCTTTTTTAGGGTCATGGTAAATGCTTAGTCCCAAATATCTAAAGGAGGACCTGCCCCAGGGCAAGGGAAGGACCGGCAAGTCCTCTTCAGACCACTTTGCCTTAGCGGCCAGCGGAAACATGCATGACTTATTCCTGTTTATTTTGATTCCTGTTAACCTGCTCGAGTTATCCAATACCTCCAAGACGCATGGCAGACTTGCCTTTGGGTCCCTTAAAAACAATAGCACGTCATCAGCATACATGGATACCACATGTCTCACCCCGCCTATATCTATTCCCATATCTCTGTATTCCTGTCGTAAGTATGCCGCCATGGCTGCTATGATGAACAGCATCAGGGACAGTGGGCATCCCTGCCCTGTGCCTTTATGCAACTGACATGCTTCCGAGTACGTGCTCACTGTCCTGAGTCTGGCCCTTGGCACCGTATACACCAACGGTACCCATCTCCTGTACGTAGCCCAATCCCCATCTCCGTCCTTGTGGCATATAGCCAGTCCCAATGTACTGAGTCAAATGCCTTAGTCACATCTAAAGAGGCCACCGAACATTCTGTGTTTTTGTTTTCTCTGCTGTAAATTACATGATACAATCTCCTGAGGTTTTCTGAAATATTCCTGCCCGGTACATACCCCGTTTGGTCTGGGTGGATCAATACATGTATCACCTTACGAAGCCTATTCGCCAGAATGTCTGTGAGTACTTTGCTATCCTGGTTCAACAGCGACAACGGCCTATAGGATCCACAGTCCGTACTTATTTGACCTGGTTTAAGCAACAGCACTATCAGGGCTTCCCTCGTGCTCCCAGGTAGGATACTGTCTTCATACGCCTCATTATACATTTTTGCCAGTAATGGTGCTAACACATTTGATCTCTCTGCAGCCTTTGACACTGTTGATCACCCCCTCATACTTCACACTCTCTCCTCTTTTGGCTTCAAAGGCTCCGTCCTCAACTGGTTATCCTCTTACCTCTCCTCCCGCTCCTTTACAGTCTCCTGGGGTGGTCGGTCCTCTCCTAACTATCCTCTTGATTATGGCGTACCCCAAGGTTCTGTTCTTGGCCCTTTTCTCTTCTCTCTATATACCTCCCTCATTGCCCCTGTTATCTCCTCATTTGGCATCTCTCACCACTTCTATGCCGACGACACTCAACTCTTCCTCTCCTTCTCCTCCTTCTCAACTGACCTCCACCTACAGCTCTCTTCCTGCCTCACTGCCATCAAGAACTGGATGTCTTCCCGATTCGATTTCTCTCTCTTAACACCGACAAATCAGAAGTCTTATTTTTTCCCTCTAACTCTCTTCCCCCTCCTTCTCCTCCCCCTTTCATTCACTTCCCTCCCTCTAATCTCCCTATCTCTTCTCAGGCTCGCAACCTAGGCATTCTCTTCGACTCCTCTCTCTCCTTCTCCCAACACATCTCCCTCACTTCTCGCTCCTGCCGCTTCCACCTCTTCAATATTCGCAAAATCCGCCCCTTTCTCACTTTTCACGCAACTAAACTCTTAATCTCCTCCCTTATCTTTTCCCGCCTCTTCTACTGCTCTCCCTTACTCTTTGGATTCCCTAATTCTCACCTTGCCCCTCTTAAATCTATCTACCACTCTGCTGTACGCACTCTTTGTCTCCTTACCTCCCGTGATTCCATCTCTTCCCCTCTCTCCTACCTTGGCTGGCTTCCTTTTCACTCACAACTTAAATTTCAATTTCTCTGTCTTGTCTTCAAATCTCTTCATGGTCTTGCCCCCCCTATCTCTCCTCCCTTCTCTCCTTCTACTCTCCCTCCTGTTCCCTCCAATCAGCTGACCATTTCCTTCTCACTTCACCTCCTCCTCCCTGTGCCTCCTCCCGTTTTCGCTCCTTCCAGCTCTTAGCTCCTTTACACTGGAACTCCCTTCCTCTTGCCATCCGTTCTTCCCCCACCTTCCCTTCATTCCGCACTTCCTTGAAATCTCTTCTTCTCCATCCTCCTCCTTGAACCCCCTACCCCCTTCTACTTCCCCCTTCTTCTCTCTTTCCCTGACTCTCTCCCTCCCCTCCTCTACCCCCCTTTTCCTCCCTCCATTTCCCCCTCTTGCCCTCTTCCTCCTTCACTCCACCCCCAACCTGTCCCTTCTCCCTTTCCCCACTCCCCTTTCAGTTAATTGCTCTTTCCATTGTTTTGTTGTTTGATTGATTCATATTGTTATGCTTCAACAGTTTATTGTTCATGTTTTATGTATCATGTTGTTCTTTGTACAGCGCTTTGGCGTAAGGCGCTTTATAAATCAATAAAATACAAAATACAAATACATTTTTATAGGCTTTGTAGAATTCGCTCAGGAGTCCATCCTTTCCTGGCATTTTCCCCATGGGTAGTATTCCAATAGTGCCCATTATCTCTTCCAGGTTTATCGGTGCCTCCTATGGCTCCGCCTGGAGAGCATCTAGCTGGGGTAATGCTATTAAGTCAAGAACATTCTGTATGTCCCTTTCCACTCTTCCTTGGGGGTCTGCGTATAACGCCTTGTAATATTCAGAGAATACCTCATTAATGCCTGCATGTGTATTCACCTCCTCTAGGCCTGTATTCCGAATGGAGCATATTGGGGATCTCATGTCATTCCGTCTGCACAGCCAAGCTAGCATTCGCCCAGGTTTATACCCTTGTGCGTGGCTCCTTTCCAGATGCTTCACATGATTAAACTTCCATACCCTGTCCCATTGTGCCATGCATGCCTGAGTTAATTTGATTACTTCCTCTAGGTGGTCCTTATCTTGTCTGGCCTCCCCCTCCTGCGCTCTCAATTTCTCTTCAGCGTTCTCGAATTCCTTGATAATGACTTTCTGTACCCCTCCCAACTCCGCTATCATTTCTCCCCTAATCACCACTTTATACGCGTCCCAAACTGTGCTCACCTTCTGCACGCTTCCTTCATTCACTGTGATGTATTCTACTGTGCTCTTCCTAATGTGCTCAGCGAATGCTATATCTTGCGGTGATTCGCTCCTCAGCTTCCATGTGGGGATGGGCGGTCTCAGTGCGGACACTCTCCACTTTGCCCCCAGCGGAGGGCGATCCAATAGTACCCTGGCTAAGTACTCCAGCTCTGAGAATTCTAGTTCGTGCTACTCCCCAGAAAACATGTAATTATGCGTTTATATACCTTGTGAGGAGTCCAGTAGTAAGAGTATGCTCTGCCCTCCCCGTGTTTCACCCTCCATAAGTCCCTCAGTTAGAAGTGCGACAACAGCGAGTTTAGCACCTTGGCCGGGGGGAGGAGGGGTGTGACTGCTTGTGTTTCTTATCTGATCTATCTCTGATGGGATCTACAGTACAATTGAAGTCCCCTCCCCAGAGCAACCTGCCCCCTCTATAAGGCCCCAACCTCACATACAATGACCTGAAGAACAAAGTAGCATCGTGATTCAAGGCATACATGTTCACAATGCAAATCTCCCGATTTTCCATCATCCCGTGCAGCATTGCCATCCACCCTTCACTGTCTGTCTTTGTGGTCAGCACTTTAAATGGTGCAGCAGGGTCCACCCAAATGAGGACCCCCCTGGCGTACGTTGAGTATGTGGAGCCCACCATCACACCTCCCCACACCCTATCCAAATTCTTCTGTTTTTGTGCATTGAAGTGGGTTTCTTGCAACAAAGCTATCCAGACTTTCTTCCGCTTAATGTACATACTCACTCTCCTACGTTTCACATAATTGTTAAGCCCCCTGACATTCCAGGTCATGATTTTAACTGTACCCGCCATTAACTACAATGTCTAGAGTGTCAGTGCGTCCTCCAACCTGTTGCCAACCTTAGTAAGAGTTTGATGCAATGTGCAGTCATATATGCTAGGCTCTCTTCTTGCCATCCCGCCCCCTTCCCCCACCCCAATGCAAACAAACCGCAAACAGAACTAGCCCCGCTATGCAGCGCATGCAAGGACAATCCTGTTCCCGCGCCATTCACCTGGTTTCAAGCCTAGTCTCCTGGTGCCCTACGGGCGGGCTCTGTACGGTAGCCCTCAAAATGTTTCTACGGGGGATAGCGGGTCCACTCTAGGCATTCCCCTCTACCGGGTTTCTGTTTCTCACACTTCTGCTCCTGCTACTTCATCACTTATCTTATGGCTTCCTTGTTACTTGTAATTGCTACTACTACATAGCATGAGTACAGCTATTTTCAATATAGACATATGTTCTATGTCAGTCCTGCTGCCGCAGTCTGTGCTAGGTATCTTCTCCTCGCTTAGGGGCATTGGCTCTGATCTGCGGTCTCTGGGGATCTGCACGCTATCCATCCACTCCTGTGCTTTCATTGGTGTCTCGAAGAAGAGGGCCTTTCCATTATATATCACCTTCAGTTTAGCAGGTTATATCAGCGTGTATTTTAGGTCTGCTTTCCTAAGCCTGGCCTTTATCGCAATGTACTGGGCTCTCCTCTTCTGAACCTGGAAGGTATAATCTGGATAGACTGAGACCTTAGGTGACGCCCTTTGTATTATGCCTCCCGACCTGGAGAAGGCTTCTTCTCTCGGTCTTTGTAGTTCAATACCTTGGCTATCACTGGTCTTGACGGGGCCCCTGGTGGTGGACGCCTAACAAGGGAACGGTGCACTCTTTCAATCGTGAACCCCTGTGTGAGTTCACCGGCTCCTATTTCTTGGAGCAGCATGTTTTTAATGTAGGTGGTTGGGTCAGACCTTTCCGTCCCCTCCGGCAGCCCCACGGTTTGCACGTTATTTCTGCGCGCTTGTCCTTTCGCCTCTTCTGCTCTGTCCTCTAACAGCTTAACCTTCTGCTGCAGGATGTCCATGTTCTTGCCTGCTTGTGTCTTTGCTTCTGTGTTTTCCTTGACCTGACCTTCCAGTGTTCCAGTACGTTCGGCCAGAGCACAGACATCTTGTCTCAACAATCCCACGTCAATGCCCACTGCATCGATCTTGGCTTCCAACTTCGTTTGCAGCACCGCAATGGCTTGTTTCCCCTCATCCGCCATACCTCCTGAGGGAGCTGCCTGTTCCTTCTCTCTGTCACCGTTGCTTGTTTCCTGCCGACTTGACGGGCATTTTGTGCAGATGTCTAAAGTAGCTTGTTTGTTTTTGTTCTTATTGCCTTTGGTCGCCATCGCTTACTGCTTGTGTCGCTATGCTCTGGATCTCGATAGTCCGTACCCCCAGTGCAAGCACCAGAGTCCCTTCTAAAATACTGTATCGGGCTCCGCATATCAGTCGTGCCGGGCAGTTCCCACTCTCTGCTCTTGCAGCCTCCTCTTTTCCAGTCAGTCCAATCTTGTGCCGCTGCCTCCCCTGTGGGGCCTCTTCCCAGTGTGTCCTGGGTCTGTGTCACTTTGATTCTGGAGTGGTCTCAATTTGTTGTGACCTTCTTATCCTCTGACATTTTGTTGCAGGCACAGTGTAGTCCCTCCGTCGATCGACTCCCTCAAGGCGCTCGCTATTGGTGGCCTCAGCTAGTGTCCAGCCTTGTTCCCTCTGCTTTCTGCGGGCCAGCCTGGACAGGATATGCAGGGGAAGTGTAAGGTCCTCCAATCTGTGCGTTGGTGCCTGCTAACTGCTTCGCCGCTGTTTGGTCTCCAACCTCAAGGCCTCTATCTCCAACTGTGGGGTGCCCATTTCACCGGCTTGTCCGTGGCGATATCTGGCCTCTCCTCAGGATCTTCTGCGTCAATTGTGGCCCTCCTATGAAACCTCCCGCGTGGCCTGGCGTACTGTGGCGGCCTGTCACCTGGCAGCTATCTCACTTGTTGTGCTGCTCTCCCCTACCATGGTCTGGCCGTTTCATTGTAGGCCTGTGTACCAGTGTCACACTGTTATAACCCTCTTCAGTGGGAGGAGCCGCTTCTCAGGGGGCATCGTTTGTTGCAGTTCGCGTGCTGTTATATATTTTTTTTCCCAAACTCCTTGCTGTTTTTGATGGCCAGAAGAAACTCTATTCGGGGGTCTGCTGCTTGCCTCCCCCATGATCATCCGCGTGGGACCTGCTATTAGAGTCTTGTGCCTGCTAGCTGTTGCGCACTACTCGCTCCTCATTCTGAGCGTGCGCATATCTCATGCATATCCATGGCCCCCACCGTGAGGATCCCTCCACCTTCTCCGGTAGAGTCTGTTGGGCCTGGTGATGTCCAGACGCTGCTGGCGTCCCGCCTCGGCAATATTTATAAGAGTGAGGGTGGCGGGGGGTGCTCGGGTTCACTTTCTTATATTATCAAGTCTCGCACGCCCCCCCTCCACTCCTTACCACTGTCTCCAGTGTCCTCCGGTCCCTCTCACGGGCTTCCGCACCGCTTCCACTTCTTCTGCACTGCTCTCGGTCCCAGCTGGGAAGGGAGGATGCAGCACTTTCGCTCTTTGTGCGGTGACCCGCCCGCTCACGATCTTCTGCAGACCGCCCGGGGCACATCGTTTGCTTTCTCCATTTCACCACAGTCCCAGCAGCGCCACTGATGGGGTGGCCACCTTTCGCCACCGGCCCTGTGACCCTTCGTTCACGGCACCAAGTTGTGTGTCTCGGTCTGCTGGTGTGCTCCTCTGCTGTGCAGCTGGTAGCTATTATCTTCTGTGGCTCCTATTCTGAATCAGCTGGGCACTCTCATCAGGCGACGGACCGTCTCTGTTAGCCACACAGCAGGTTGGTCTTAGTTGCAGTCCTTAACCGTCTTGTCACCGTGCGCCTCAAGCGTCAGACACTGCTGTGGTCCTATGGCTATATGCAAGTGTCTCCAGACAGACAGTCTCACCTTTGATCCACAGCTTCATAAGTGTGTATTACAGCATTACACATAGTTCTAGTCAGTTTGGGCTTGATTAGACCATGTAACAGGACATTTCACAATCGGATCCACAGGAGCTCCGAACGAGAACGTCTTCCTCACATGGCTGTTGGTCACGCCCCCCGCTCCTGAAGAAAACGGAACATTTCAAATGTATTTGCTGCCAAAGAACGCGCATTAATCAAGCATGCGCAGTGGGCGGTGTTAGCAGGAGCCTCATAAGAGGCATCTTCAATGGAACGCCACCCCAGAGTTAGAACAGTGTTTAAAGAAGCAAGTGACAGTAAGCTTGGAAATTATAGTGTCCCCGGACAAGTGGGGGCATCCAAAGCACAGACTTACCACAGACAAGCACAGACAGGCTTTACTTTGGCGAGAGGTCTGCGTTAGACCACTGCGTGCAACCGCTGTGTGTTTGTCTTGGCCTCCCAGTTAAATGACACATCATATCGCACTAGTCCTATCAGGACTCACTACAAAGCAGAAGTCTCTGACCCTATGCTAAAGAGGAATTTCCCTACCTATAAGCCAAAACTAAGGATATGTCTGTGTCAGGATGTCAATAACTAAAAAAGCCATCCTTGTGTCAAAAACGTCCTATCCTGACACTCCCACTACAAGCAAAACAAAGTGTGCAAGGAAATGTCTTCAAACTGATATTAGCAAAAAAGTGTTCACAACTGAAGATTAGAATAACTCCAACGAAAATGTTCTCCATGGTAAAATACCTTGCAGAGAGTGATCTCTAGTGGTCCGTGGTGGAACGAGGGGATCGAGGTGGTCTTCAATGGAGTGCTTCTGCAATCTGAACGATCGCTCCTGCCAGCTGTCTAACAGCCCACAGGAGCACTGCGAGCAGAGCTCTTGCTGCTCTATCCGCTTCCTGGAGGGGGCGGAGTCATGTCTGAACACGTGACGGATCACGTGACTAACATCCACTACAAAGTGCCGGCCCAACCACCCTTGCGGCGTTAAGCCCTGGAGGCAGTAAGGGCTGGAACCGCTGTTGTGCTGTTAGGCTGTGATCTGTGCCTGTGCTGCAACCCTGTGAGTAGACCAGACTGAGGCTCTAAACTGCTATTCGATCTGCCGCATTTGTAACCAGTCCATAGGGTAAGGGGGGAGAGTCGGACTCTGGCAGCTCCTTAAGCTGTCGGGCGTTCCTTACCCTAAGACTTGGCACTTCCTCAGTTCTATCTTAATTAATGGGACTAATATTCAGTTCATAAACTTCTATCAATAATTAAAGGACTGTTTTATGATATTTTTCACAAATTTATACTCCTCTAGCTATCTGTTGTGTTCTATTTGAAAAGCTCTGTTGATTCTATGGCTGTTTCGGAATGAAAGTATATCTGAATCTGAGATCTCTGTATCATTCATTCCGCCTACTGCAAGAAGGCCAAATTGAAATAATTCTGTAATAGAGGGTCTTCCTTAAAGAAATCCCCGTTGATAACATTTGAAGTGATGAATATTGCTATAATGACTCTTGCCAAATTATGTGAAGTTCTTGACTCCAAAGTAAATACCATCGTGATAATCTGAGAAAAAGTACTATCTGGCAAAAGACAATTACTGATTCTTTGGCACAGAAGCAAGCGTTTGATGATGGAGTTGTCTTACCATCATTAACCCAGATACCAGAGATTATCTCTATGCTAAAACTGACAACTGAGCAGTTTTGCTCTCAATGTGATCCATGTTCAGCGGAAAAAACAATACAATCTTTAGAGTCTGAAATTCCCTTTGTTGAGGGCATCATTTGTGAGACATCTGTAGAGACACAGGAGGCAGCAATTGTGCTCCCTTCGATGCCCACTAATGAACTACCTGCACCCACTTTAGCTTAGATACCATCAATAGCGGAATGTGCACAATCATCCAAAGAAGCATACACAATTTTTGCTAAAAATTCCAAAAAACACACATCTGAACATACTATGAATCTGAAGAAATCTAAAAGAATGGCATCTACTAGCCACTTGAAACAGTTTTTTAAATCTCTTTCAAAGATAGCGAGCAGCTCGATACTAACATCTAATGCCATAACAAAAAAATATTCTAACTTGGCTCAAGAAAAGAAAAAAGTGTGAAAGACGTGCCGAACCAGCCACAAACAGATTTGAGTCATCCTCCTTTGGATGAGCTGGTTCAGGCCGTAGAGGAATGTGAAAATAGTTCGAAGAACCTACCCTCTGAGGCTTATTTGATAGCTTCACTAAGGGGCTCTGCTGAGAATAACTCTGATAACTTTGACTCCTCATATACTCGCAAAGAATTTAGGAAAGCTGTAGATGACTATATGAGTCAATTCCATCCAGTATCAGCAGTGTCTCATCCGTTGATGAAACTTACTGCTTCCACCACAAAATCCTCAATGCAAAGTATGCTAACAAGTGACAAATTGATCACTTTACCATCCGTGTGTGAGGTGAATGTCTCAGGCATTAATAATGTGCCTATTAAAGTGGATACACCGGTGCAACAAGTGAATATGCAAGATGATATGTTATCCTCAATCAAAGACTGTCTAGTTGCCCTAACCTCAGAACAAAAGATGCTCAAATCTGCCATGAAATCATTTATGTGTGGCTCTACCCATGACTCCTCACCAAATGTAGATCAGAGAATGGGCTTAAAGAATGTCTCATTTAAATTACCAGTGGAGATTGAGAAATCCAACTCCTTATCAGAGGTACAATGCAGCAAAAAGGAGAGTCCAACAACATTTAGCACCAAGAATAAAAAGATCCCTCAACTATACACCATATTTCTTAGATGTCGAGGTGGCTCTCTTCCAAAGTATACCATGAACAGGAAAAGTATCATGGAAATATTTTCTGATATTCCGGTATTGGAAGATTGTTAGACGTTCCTCTGCACACCAGAACACTGCTAACATCTCCACAACACCTACCCCGGGTTCCCACACTACTCCCTCCAGGGTTCGAGACTCATGTGGCTATCCCAAAGGACCGAAAGCTTTGTACCAGGTACAATGTACGTGCCCGGTTGCAGCCCTTCCTGCATTGGCAGTTGCCATGGAGAACATACAGCAGAAGGGGCGGCGGAACACCTCCGCATAGATCATTCATTTGCTCACGTGATTTAGAGCGGCGTTTCCCATGTGACCATGGTGGACGTCACATGACTCAGAAGCGCACAGTATATAAAGCTTAATGCACGGAGCACTCACCGCTTCTCAGCTGTCTTCGACTCTGTTTGGCGCTACGTTTGATATACTCTGTTGGTTTACCTTGATCTTGGATATTTCACCTGGACTCCTTCGGATTACCCTTTTGTACCCTTGCTTGGAACTGTTTACTCATTGCTGAACCTCGACCCGTCCCTCACCTGTCTTCGGATCATCCCTTGGTACTTTGTTGGACTTCTACGCCATTGCCCTTTGGGAACTCAAACTATGTCTTCAGCTCTACAGGTGGGCTATCCTGTGTCCACGCCTGACTCTGTTCCCTATTGTTCTGGGGACCGCCTCTCATCTGAGTCTCGAACCTCCTTCACTAGGTTTCCCGGGCTTTCCAATCACCGGATAGGTAAGATTACTCAGATCCTTTGATTACTGTGTTATATTGTATTTGCCTGGTACTTAACCTCGTTCTTTCTGCAGCAGCATTGGTGTTCCAGAGGTTCCGTGGATCCGGGAAGTAACATCTCCCACCTGTGGCTCCAAAGGTCGCACAGCGGGTTTCTTTTGGTTCCCCTGTGCGTCACTTGGGGACGGAGGTCTCAACGGTCTACACGACACTCAAGTCAGAACAGACTGAGAAGCCGTATAGTCGTGTTGGATAATGCAGGGGTCCACGGAAGAACCCATAGGTGCTTTAGTTCAGGCAATTACAGTATTAAGGGCAGATATGGCTGCTGCAAACACAGTGATTCACCAAAGGCTAGATTCCATACAGAGTGTCCAGCATTCCCTCCCTGCAGACTCTGAATTTGGGGATGCTCCCACTCAAGCTACACCTCCGCAATTGGCAAATACCCCAGCTCCAACTCCGGTGGTCCTTCCAGCCCCTTCTCCCTTGGCCGCTCCTGAACGTTATCAAGGCGACCCCAAGAAGTTCAGGACCTTCATCAATCAGTGCAAGTTACACTTCCTGTGTAGACCTCTGGCCTTTCCTAATTCCACTGCTAAAGCGGCCTTTACCCTTTCCCACTTGGACGGAACGGCTGCCGCTTGGGCTAATCCTTTACTGGAGAACAATAGCCCGGTTCTCTATGATTTCGATTTGTTAGTTACAGAGATGTCCTGAGTCTTCGACACCCGACACAAGGCACAATCGCACAATCTAGGGATTTGGAGTTGTTAGAACTAACCCAGGGGAGAGGGACCTTGATAGACTACATCACCCGCTTCAACCAATTAGTCGCAGAGACATCATGGCCAGAAAGCAAGCGGGCGGTCATATTCTATAGAGGGTTGAATAATCCAATGAAAGATGCCTTAGCCGTGATCCCTACGTGCCCACTCAGTATCAAGAACTAGTGGATCTTGCCCTACAGGTAGATGCACGTCACTCAGAGCGCAGGGCCGAGTTGGGTTTCTCTCATCCTACAGCTGTCAGTACTCCCGCCTCCAGCACTGAGGAACCTATGCAAGTGGGAGGTTTACGTAGTCCTATCACGACATCTGAGAGAGAACGTAGGAGGGTGGATAATGCATGCTTTTATTGTGGCACCACAGGACATTATGTTAAGGAATGCCCTCGACGTCCCAAGAAGTCCCAGGTTTTTCGGACAGCTCGACCTTAGATCCGGAGACCAGGTCGAGTTTCCAGTCCTCATCTCCGGGTGCCACTCCTGCTTTCGCTCGTGTCCAGCCCATCTTTGTACAGGCCACTCTTTGTCCTTCTGCGGGTATCTCTCACGCAGTCACGATCATCATTGACTCTGGTGCCACAGGGAACTACATAGACATTGCTTTAGCCCATTCTCTCAATCTACCTTTAGTGGTGAAAACCCGACCTGAACCGGTTCAGGCCGTAGATGGCACTGCCCTAGTCTCTGGTCCCGTTAGACACCAAACTGCTCCTCTATTATTGACCATACAAGACATTCACACAGAGACGCTAAGTTTTGACTTGATCACCACACCCCAGTTCGGTATCATATTAGGAATACCATGGTTGCGTGAACACAATCCTCTGATTAATTGGCAAACAGGCAAAGTACTTTTTGAGTCGGATATCTGCCAGAACGTTTGTCTCCCAACCCATTTAGAAACAGATACTCAGTCACAAGCTTTGGGAGCTCTTGCTCAGCTCACATTGAATGATGGTGGATCAGCGGTTGTGAATTCCCATACCGTCGGAGGGGTAGTTACCGGGATTCCTTCTGAGTACAAAGCATTCGAGTCAGTTTTCGATCGCGGTTCTTCCGAGGTGCTTCCTCCACACAGATCATATGACTGCCCAATTGAACTAATCCCGGACTCTACCGTTCCTTCGGGCAGGATCTATTCTCTGTCCCCCTCGGAAGAACAAGCTCTGAAACAGTATGTCCAGAACGCCCTACGACTAGGACACATCCGCCCCTCTACTTCACCAGCTGCAAGCCCTATATTTTTTGTACCCAAGAAAGAGGGGGATTTACGTCCTTGTGTGGATTACCGACGCCTTAACGCCATCACGAAAAAGGACAGGTATCCAATCCCTTTGATCACCCCCCTCCTGGACCGTTTATCCCATGCTTCCGTTTTTACCAAGCTGGTCCTTTGGGGCGCATACAATCTAGTGCGCGTCCGCGAGGGCGATGAGTGGAAAACTGCCTTTTGCACCCGTTACGGGTTGTATGAATATCTAGTCATGCCCTTCGGCCTATGCAACGCCCCGGCAACCTTCCAGCGTTTTATGAATGACATATTCAGGGACATTCTGGATGTATACATGGTTGTTTATCTGGACGACATCTTGATCTTTTCACGGAATCTTGATGACCATGTACAGCATGTTCAGGAGGTCTTATCCCGTCTGAGGGAACATTCGCTGTTTGCCAAACCCGAGAAATGTCAGTTCCATAAAACGTCTGTTGAGTTTCTGGGCTTCCACATTACCCCTGGGGCATTATCCATGAACGAATCCAAAGTTAAGGCGGTCTTAGATTGGCCGATTCCTCAGACACTCAAGGCCTTGCAGGCCTTTTTGGGCTTCGCCAACTTTTACAGGCGCTTTATTTCGTCCTTCTCTACAAGTGTGGCCCCACTTACGGCTCTGACTAGCCCTCAAGTACCCTACCAGTGGCGAAAGGAACATCAGGAATCCTTTGAGGCTCTGAAGACCGCTTTCACCACAGCACCAATTCTTCAGCGCCCCAATCCCGAACTCCCATTCATAGTCGAGGCGGACGCCTCTTCTTTTGCCCTCGGTGCGTTGTTGTCTCAGACATGTCCTACTACGGGCAAGTTGCACCCGGTGGCATATCACTCCCGTAAGTTTTCCAGTACTGAGACCCATTATACTGTAACAGAGAAGGAACTTCTGGCTGTTATGGACGACTTTCGTGTCTGGCGCCATCATCTCCTGAGGGCTAAGCATCCAATCATTGTCTACTCCGATCATCAAAACCTACAGGATCTGGCCTCCCTAAAGTGCATCAACAGCAGACAGGTCCGGTGGCATCTGTTCTTTTCCGCCTTTGATTTTCACATCACTCATCGTCCTGGGATCACTCATGGGAAAGCGGACGCCTTGTCACGCTCTCCGGGTGGAGTCTCGTTGCCAACCTTCCCCGATACCGTTCTAGGTAAGAGTCACGTGATTTGTCTCTGCACTCCCTCTCTATCATTGTTGGATTCTGTGCGAGCTTGGACGAGCAGTCATTCTGACCAACTGCGGGATTGGGATCCAGTGTATTGTGATGGTTTACCTTTCGTGCATGATCGCTTGTTTCTCCCCACGCCTGACACCCGTAACCTGGCCCTTGAATGGTCTCATGATGCCCCCTTTAATGCCCATCCCGGCCAGGAGCGTACTATGGATCTCCTAAAGCGGTGGTGGCCCTCTATGAAGCGCGACGTGGAATGTTATGTCAACTCTTGCTCTGTCTGTGCTCAGGCCAAACATCGAAGAGGTCGTCCAATCGGCCTGCTGCTTCCGCTACCGGTACCCCCAAGACCTTGGCACACACTGACTATGGATTTTGTGACCGATCTCCCCAAGGTGCGGGGTTTTGATACCATCTGGGTGGTGGTAGATACATTCACAAAAATGGCTCGCTTTGTTCCCTGTAAGGGAATCCTTTCGGCACCGGTCCTGGCTGAGTTGTTTTTTTAATCTGTGTTTGCGTTGTTTGGGCTTCCTTCTGTCATTATCTCCGATCGTGGGTCGCAGTTCACCTCTCGTTTTTGGAGAGCTTTGACTAAGCTGCTTGGCATTGATACCAGGTATTCCTCGGCCTATCACCCCGAGACTGATGGGCAGACTGAAAGGACGAATCAATCTATGGAGCAGTATCTCCGGTGCCTTATCTTGCAACAATAGTCCTCCTGGCTGAGTGCTTTACGGCTTGCCGAGTTCGCATACAATAACGCGGCTCACTCTGCTACAGGTTTTTCTCCTTTCTACCCCCTCTATGGCCAACACCCCAAGGTTTTGCCTGTCCCTGACGCCTCTGTCTCTCTGAATCCTGCGGCCACGGCTTGTCTTAGGGATCTGTCTGCTGTTCATGCTCGTACTCTGGTCCATCTTACTGAAGCAAAGGCCTCTATAAAGTCCCGTGCTGATGGCAAGCGCTTGGCTGCTCCTCCCCTTGCGGTGGGTTCTAAGGTGTGGTTGACTTCCCGTCACCTTCGTCTGGTTGCTTGTCGGAAACTTCTGCCTCGCTTTGTTGGCCCGTATGTGATCTCTCAGGTTGTGAATCCAGTGGCTTTTCGTCTGGTTCTCCCGAACTCTTGGCGTATCCATCCTGTTTTTCATGTCTCTCTCCTTAAGCCCTGCCCTGATTCCTCCCGCCTTCGGGCTCCAGCAGCCCCGGTGTCCCTGGCCTCCCCTGATGTCTTTGAAGTTTCAGCCATTTTGGGTTCCCGTTGGTTTAGGGGTGGGCTCCAGTATTTGGTGGATTGGAAGGGTTATGGCCCGAAGGAGCGATCTTGGGTTTCCGCCCTGGATGTTAACGCTCCTTGGTTGGTGGCCCGGTTCCATAGGGATCACCCGTCCTGCCCACGGGGTCGTGGGCCATTGGGGGGGGCTATGTTAGACGTTCCTCTGCACACCAGAACACTGCTAACATCTCCACAACACCTACCCCGGGTTCCCACACTACTCCCTCCAGGGTTCGAGACTCACGACGTGATGTGGTTATCCCAAAGGACCGAAAGCTTTGTACCAGGTACAATGTGCGTGCCCGGTTGCAGCCCTTTCTGCATTGGCAGTTGCCATGGAGAACATACAGCAGAAGGGGCGGCGGAACACCTCCGCATAGATCATTCATTTGCTCACGTGATTTAGAGCGGCGCTTCCCACGTGACCATGGTGGACGTCACATGACTCAGAAGCGCACAGTATATAAAGCTTAATGCACGGAGCACTCACCGCTTCTCAGCTGTCTTTTGACTCTGTTTGGCGCTACGTTTGATATACTCTGTTGGTTTACCTTGATCTTGGATATTTCACCTGGACTCCTTCGGATTACCCTTTTGAACCCTTGCTTGGAACTGTTTACTCATTGCTGAACCTCGACCCGTCCCTCACCTGTCTTCGGATCATCCCTTGGTACTTTGTTGGACTTCTACGCCATTGCCCTTTGGGAACTCAAACTACGTCTTCAGCTCTACAGGTGGGCTATCCTGTGTCCACGCCTGACTCCGTTCCCTATTGTTCTGGGGACCGCCTCTCATCTGAGTCTCGAACCTCCTTCACTAGGTTTCCCGGGCTTTCCAATCACCGGATAGGTAAGATTACTCAGATCCTTTGATTACTGTGTTATATTGTATTTGCCTGGTACTTAACCTCGTTCTTTCTGCAGCAGCATTGGTGTTCCAGAGGTTCCGTGGATCCGTTAAGTAACATCTCCCACCTGTTTGTTTGTTTGTTTGTTTGTTTGTTTGTTTATTTATTTGTATGGCGCACCTTACCCAGGGGCAACAGGGCGCAGGCAGAAGATAATTCGAAGCTTACAATGTTGCCGAAATATACACATTGAGGTAGTGATAGAGATAACCATAATTACAGAATAAGAAAAGTACAAATCTTCATACATACAAAGTCAATATCTATGCAGGGGTAAATATACAAATATACAAATATGTACAGGGCTGTTAGAGGCGGGTACTCCTGAGAAAAAATATTCAGGATTACAGGATTACAGGATTACAGGAATAGGAGGTATGGAAATGTATACAAATCTTCATACATAAAAGGTCAATATCTATACAGGAGGAAAGTGTACAGATATGTGCTGTAAGGGCTGTTAGAAGCGAGGGCGAGGTCGCGAGCAAGGTATCACTATCTCTGCCTAGGTATAGAAAAGTGCAGCTACATACAA
The DNA here is from genome assembly GCF_040938575.1 of Ambystoma mexicanum. Taxonomy (NCBI): domain Eukaryota; kingdom Metazoa; phylum Chordata; class Amphibia; order Caudata; family Ambystomatidae; genus Ambystoma; species Ambystoma mexicanum. Next base: position 1,019,742,180 of record NC_090921.1, on the reverse strand, counting down.
GGGTTATTGGAGTTAAGGTGACTGATGAGGTGTTTTCTAAAGTGTAAGTATGGTTGGTCAGCTCTTAGGTTGTGTGGCAGCGAATTCCAGAGCATGGCAGCTTTCACCGGGAAACTGTTCCCACCAATGGTGGAGAGTTTGAATCTGGGAATTATCAGGCAGTTGGAATTGATAGTTCTTGTTTGTCGGATGGAGGACTTTCTCTTTACCTTGTCCATCAGGTAGCTGGGGGCGGCATTGTTGAGGGCTTTATGGGTTAGGGAGGCCAACTTTAGTTTGATTTTGTTGTCTGTGGAGAGCCATTTCTGTTGGCGTCTGGTGGTAGAGATATGATCTCTCTTATTAATGCCGAGGGCAGCTCTCAAGGCATTATTCTGAAGGATTTGAAGCCTGTGGATAATGGCTTTGTTAGCGCCACTATAGAGGGCATTACAATAATCGAGCCTAGATAGTATGAGTGCTCTTGCCAGGATCAAGCAACTGTCATTGGATAGGAATGGTCTGCCTGCCCTTATTAATTTGCAGGTGTACGCAGTGGTAGATGCTAGTGAGTTGACCTGTTTGGTGAATGACATAGTGGCATCTAGATAAAAGCCGAGGGTTTTTACTTCCCTGGATACTCTAATGAAATTGCCATCTATGTTGAATTCGGCATATTCAAGGCCTAGTTTGTTGATATTAGCGGGTGAACCTAGGATGATGAGCTCTGTCTTGTCATCATTCAGGCATATACCATGCGATGCCATCCATGCCTGAATGATGAGATATACCCTATTCACCAACTCTCTGTCCTTACTGTGATCCCCTGAAAGTGGGAGGAGAATCTGAGTGTCATCAGCATAGTTAGTGTAGGTGACACCCAGAAGATGTTATATAGTGTGGGGGAGACGCATGAGCCCTGCGGGACTCCACAAGTAATAGGAGAGGGGTCTGCTGCTGCTGAAGGGGAGAAGACTCTCATGGTTCTCTCGCTCAGAAAGGACTCAATCCATTTGATAGGTTCTGGGGAGAAGTGAGCAGCTGAGTCAAGGTGTTTGCAGAGGACCTTGTGGTCGACGAGGTCGAAGGCCGCGGAGAGGTCGAGTAAGAGGAGGAGTGCTGTCTTGCCCTTGTCCCTAAGATCATCAATTTGGGTTTTCAGATCGATAAGGGCTGTTTCCGTGCCGTGAAGTGGGCGGAAACCTGATTGTCTGGAGCCTAGTAGCTTGTGCAGTTCTAGGTATTTTTGAATCTGGACGTAGGCAACTTTGTCCAAGATTTTCAGTAGGAAGGGTACCGTGGTGATGGGTCGGTAGTTAGTGGGGATGAGGGGATCAAGCGTCTGTTTTTTGAGGAGGGGGAGCACCCAAGATTGTTTTAAGTTGGCGGGGATGCTGCCTGAGGAGAAAGAGGCGTTTATGAGTTTAGAGATAAAGGGCGATAGGTCTCTGGCTGCGTCCTTTATTATGTGCGCGGGGCAGATATCGCCTTTACAGTTTGATGGTTTAAGGGAAAGGATGATTTTCTCAACCTCCAGGGTGGTGGTTTTAGAAAAGGTGAATGAGTTGATGTGTGTACTTGGTGAGGCAATGGGCGGAGATATGGGAGGGTTCGTGAGGTTTAGGGAGTCTTTTTTTAGTTGAATTTTGTTTTGTAGGGTGTTTATTTTATTTGCTAGTGCTTGTTGGATGTCTGTGCACCAGGTCTGGTTCTTAATGCAGGTGTCGGGTGTAGCAATGGGTGACTCAAGTTCCTTCAGTATGGAAAAGAGTTCCTTCATACTTGAATTGGAGTTGGCAATGCGGATGTTATAGGAATTCCGTTTGGCTAAGCAGATTTCAGCTTTGTAATGACGAGAAATCGTGTCAAGGATGGCTTTCCTTTCACTGGAGGGGCATAGTTTCCAATCAGCTTCACATTTTCGCTTTTTTAGGCGGAGGGCTTTGAGTTCGGGTGTATACCATTTGTTTAAATGGGTTTTTGGCTTGCTGGTGCGAAGTTTGAGTGGGGCAATTTTGTCCATGGTAGATAGCATGATTTTATTATATTCGTGAACTAGTGTGTTGGGATCTAGATTGTCTGGTAATGCGTTTAAGGTTGGAAGGATAGCTGGGATGATGTTTTCTATTGAGATATTTTTCTTGTTTCTTGTGAGGCAGGGTGGTGCCAATGACACGGTTGTGGTAGTTGATCTAGAGGTGAGTAGGTTAAAAGAGACCAACGAGTGGTCGGTCCAGGGTAGTGGTGTGGTGGCGGTGATGACCGCTGAGCAATTAGCATCAGCAACCCAGTCTAGGGTTCTACCCTTCAGGTGGGTGGGTAGGTTGACTTTTTGAGAGAGTCCGAGTGAAGATATCGTATTGGCTATGGTAGATGCATGTAAATCTGCTGGGTCGTTGAACCCTAGGTTGAGGTCCCCTAGTAGCAGTAGTTGTGAGGTGGTTTTCGCGTTGTTAGAGATTAGGTTGTGTAGATCTTCCTCGAATGTTCCAAGTGGACCTGGTGGTCTGTAAATCAGGTGGATAGTGAGGGATTGGGTGTGATTTATGGGGAGTTTGGCAGTGAGGGATTCGCACGACTGCAGAGTTTGAGTCGGGGCTAGTCTGAGAGCTAAGCTTGCTTTGGATATGATGGCGATGCCACCGCCCCGGTTACCTACCCGGTCCTGCCTAGATATAGTGTAGCCGTCTGGGATGGCCAGCATTAGAGATGGGCCTGCTGCATTGTGGAGCCACGTTTCGGTTAGGGCAATAAAGTCTAATTTATCTTTGATAATTAGGTCTGCTATATCGAGGGCATGTGCGACCAATGATCTGGTATTGAGGAGAGCTCCTTTGCAGGAGTGTACATTCGTTTTTACCGAGATGTTTGTATGAGTGATAAGTTTGGACTTGGTTGTGGGTATAGTGGTGCCTTTGGTGGACCTTTTGGCTTCGCATTTGGAGTCAGCTCCAAAGGTCGCACAGCGGGTTTCTTTTGGTTCCCCTGTGCGTCACTTGGGGACGGAGGTCTCAACGCTCTACACGACACTCAAGTCAGAACAGAGATCTTAATTCAGGAGACATTGATTGGGTCGAATTTCCTGATGATAATGACTCAACTGTATCCTGTCTTTGGATTAGATCTTGTGCGATCCTTAATAGGATTTGGTCTGCCAGATCCTCTCTCTTTGACCTTGGTTTTAGTTTAATTCCCACAACTGGTAAAAGTCCTTTAATTGAGAATCCACAACAGTCTAAGGGAGCTGAGGATGTAGGACAAACTATTGCAAATTTTCCAAGAGAAAATATAACATCTGTAATAAAATCTGATAATTGTTGCTGCTGCAAGAATGCATAACTAGCTTTTGATGAATTATGTCCCTTGACACACAAAATTGCAATTATGAGCTGGAACTCTAGAGGACATAAACATCTACTGAACAACTCGAAGTGCCTTTTAACAAATTGTGATGTAGTGCTACTACAAGAAACTTGGATGGTGATGAGACCCTTCTGGGACAATCACCACATTCACTTGGTCCCTGCGTTGAAAGGCCAAAAAGGCAGACCAATGTCTGGCCTAGCAACAATTTCTAACATCTCCACTGTAATTAATGTAGCTGAATGGCCCTCTCCGAACTCCTTTATGCAATGTTCTATAATATCGTTTCAATATATAATGATTGCGATAGTTAATCTTTATTGGAACCCTGTGGCTATTCTTACATCCATCTTTATCAAGGATCTTAACACAATCATGGAAAAGATAGCTGCCAACATTAATATTGCACATGTAATACTTGCAGGAGATCTGAACATTCATCTCTCGATGCCTTCTAAAAAAGGAAATTCGGAACGGTCACTCAATGGCTTCATTTTGTGGTCACATGGGATTTAATAATGTTGAATGGTGCTCTCAAAAGTGATATTCCACCTTCTCACACTTGGACAAGTGGATCACACAAAGCAAAAATTGACTATGTGTATGTAGACAGAACGCTCTTTAGCAAAATATCTAAGTTCATCATTTTGCCTACTACGTCCAGTGATCACTTGATGTTGACAATTGAAATTACAGTTCATGCCCAGAGTAAAGCACAAGCACGACAACAACAGCTGAAAAATTTGAAGGTAAACTCTCAAAAAAACAGATTACATTGGTCTAATCCTGATTTAAAAGCGTTTGGTAAAGATCTAGGAAATGATCACTGCCTTCTTGTAGAGAAGGCAAACGCTCCTCTGGAATATTATGATAGAATGCATCTATTTGCATCCCCCAATATATCTAGTGGTAAAATATTTAATAACATCCGTCCCACTCATGTATTTGATCAATCGGTCAGACTTAGAAAGTCCTTATTTCGTGAACAGAAAAGACAGGCTATACTCCTTTCGCCAAAATATCACGACTCTGCCCTGCGCAAGTTGAAGACCGATTACAAAAATTGGATACATGCACATAAAGCAAAAATGTTTCAAAAGGATGGTGAATGGTGGCTGCATGTGGCGCAGAGTAAAAACACCTCTCAAATTTGGAAGCTAATTAACATAGGCACAAGGTGCTCTCAACTATCATCCCAAATTATTGGTGTACCTGAAAAAAGTTGGGTTGATTATTTCACAAATATGTACAATCTTCCACAAAATACCTGTGCTCATTTGCAGCTGAAGCCGGTCAGTTCTTCCTTCTCTCTCAAATTTGATCGAGATGATGTGTTGTATTACATAAATAGAGCTAGCTCATCTAGAGCCCCAGGACCAGATGGCTTATCAAATTATACCCTTAAACAAAATCCGGAACTTTGGGCCAGCATTTTGTATACCATATTTCTCTCCATTCAGATAAAGCAAAGCATTCCTCCATCTTGGTGCCAAGCTGTGATAGTCCCTATATATAAAAAAGGGGATCGCCCAAATCCAGCAAGCTATCGCCCAATAGCACTTCTTGATGCTCCGCGGAAGATTTACACTCAAATCATTCTAAGAGATCTCAACATCTGGGCCACTAATGAAAATCGACGGGATCCCTTTCAGACTGGTTTTGTTGCGGGTTTAGGTACTGCTATTAACATCACCATGCTTAATGCTATCAAAGCAGCCTACGCAACAAAACATCAACCTCTTTATTTGGCCTTTGTTGACTTTCGTGTTGCCTTTGATTCTGTGGACCGGCAATTATTGTATAGCAAATTGCTGAATTTTGGTTGCCCACTTTCTCTTATTTCATTGATAGCTCTCCTTCATACCAACACTACAATGCAGGTCAAATTAAACTTGGACGGGTTACTATCAGAAATTATTCACACTAACGCGGCCTTAAACAAGGCTGCATTCTTGCCTCAACCCTATTCAATTTGTTTATTTTTGACCTAGGCATTGAGTTTTTGAAAGTAATCAACGATGCACCTAAGATGGGCAAGCAGGCCATCGCATGGATTCTCTATGTGGATGACTTAGTTCTCCTGTCACAGACACCAAGTGGCCTACAGATGCTACTTAAGCAACTGGAACTTTTTGTCATCAAAAATAATTTAACACTTAATTTAGAGAAAACTCAAGCCATGAAACTATACAATAATAATTTGAAACATCAGAAACATTATGATTGGTTTCTACATAATCAAAAATTAGCTCTGGTTAATGAATACAAATATCTCGGTGTTATGTTTAGCAACTCACCTACAAATAAGCCCCAACAAAGTAACATCTATAGGAAACTTGCAACTTTAATTTCGCAAGCAAAGATGTTATTAGCCAAGTTTGGTAAATTCTCCTGGGCCCATGCAATAACATTTTACCAACAAAAGGTAATACCCATTATTACCTATGGGGCTGAAACTTGGCTACCACAAAATAAAGGGTACTGGAATAGAATTGAAGCCAAATTTTGGAAAAGAGTTCTTAATCTTCCCAACTCAACTCCAGATGCTCTTTTGAGATTTGAGTTGGGTACCCTATCAATTCACATTCAAGTCTCTTGGAAAAGATGCAGTCTTTTCCGAAAATGCCTTCTGGGCCTGATGGCTAACAATCTGCTAGCAATACTGGCAGACTATTTATTACACTCTCAACACTTGCTTCCGACAGACTGGAGAAATACTGTTCTCTCGGATATGAATGAAGCAAACATATCATTGGATTTGCTACTTAACAACCCAAATAGAACTAAGCTAAAATTTTATCAACTTGACTGGAATCGCACTCAACAGAAGTGTCTTGAACTAAAAGATTTTGATAGAGCTCTGTTTGGTCACAAAAAATTTCGGCAGGCAGCTTATTATCTGCTAAAATGTCCTTCTTCGCTATTAAGAAACCAAACATTGAGATTCCAGATGAATCTATGGCCAACAAAACACATTTTACTAAGAAGAGGCCTAATTAAAGCTGAAGCATCATATTGTCGATTCTGTAAAATTGGTGGGATGGAGGAGACACTCAAACACATACTAATTGTGTGTGTTGCTTTGGAGAGGCAGAGGGAAACTATCATCTATAAGTTAACACAACTACATTATATAACCCGTTCTACTGATGAATTATGGTATGAATTGTTTGCTACACCTAAAATTTCGATAAGAATAGCTACTATGCAATTTTTAAATACAGTTCTACTCACAACTTAATCCTTGATTAAATTTGTGTAGTGATTGATTTTTATTTATTAGATCTTGATTTTTAACTACTGAACTGTGATTCTTGTTGAAATTCGGACGATGGTGCTTAATAGGCTTTTTCTTTCTCTTAAAACTTTTAAAATTTCTAAAAATGAATAAATGTCTCTCTCAAATGTAATGTGAAATAATGAAAAATTGTATCTTACATTTACATTTAATGATTTATTTGCACAAAAAATGTTGTTTTGAAAGGTTATATTAAAATTTAACAAACCAAAATAAATAAATAATAATAAAAAAATACCTTGGACCCAGAGGGTAGTTCCATTCTCCTGGATTCTGGAATGGATGGCAATGCCTTTTTTTACTAATAGTTCCTTTGTATTGCTCCTTGATTGACAAGGTTCCTGTTTAGGCGACATGTTCTGTAACAGTCTTTCTTTAACACACATTTCTCCTTGGTTTAGAAAACACTGTCTTTATTTAGCATTTCTGGAAGTTTTGCAAATTGCCTAGTATACTCCCATGCCAGGACTCTTTATGTAATGCCAATTGCCTGGTGTACTCTCCTGCCAGGACTCTTCAGGTAATGCCAATTCCCTGGTGTACACTCCTGCCAAGACTTCCCCTCCAGTTTTCACTTGCCTGGAATACTTGCCTGCCTGGACTTCTTTTATGATTCAATTGCCTGATTTCTTTCCTTTGCCAGGACCTCTCATATGTTTCGATTGGCTGGTATCTTGCTTTGCCAGGGCTTCTCATATGTTTCAATTGTGTGGTATCTTGCTTTGCCAGGACTTGTCATGCATTTCAGTTGCCTGGTATCTTGCTTTGCCAGGACTTCTCATGTGTTTTAATAACCTGGTATCTTGTTTTGCCAGGACAAGTGTTTCACAGATTCTCTGTATCAGCAATATTGTATGTATTGTTTTTGGCTTGGTATATATTTTAGCGGTTAGGTTTGCTATCGATTTGCTCCACGCTTGCATTTCATGTATCCACATCTCATTGGGAATTGTACTTTGCCTTTTCTGTATTCAAACAATCTTGTAGTTTTAACAATGGTATCACATTCAAATTGTCGTTGGCCTGGTCGCCGGAACGCCCTGGGGTCCCCACTGGCTTCGTGTAGACTCACCAGTTTTCTCAACTGTCTCCGGTCTGCTTCGTGCTTCTGCAGCATTATGCTCTCACCAGCTTTCCACTCTGGGGTGTACAGACATTCTTCCGGCTTCCTTTGTGGCTCTGCAGTCACACACCTGCTTCCCTTCAGGTCCTGGAATGGAGAACACTACCTCTCTCGCGGATCCCAGCATCTCCATGGCATTTCTGTTTCTCGGGTAGCACCTCTCCTTCAGCCTCTCCTTCAGACTTGGCAGTCCTCTCTGCTTTGCCATACCGGTATGCGATTTCTGTGGTTGTGAGCCTCTGCATAGGAGCAAACGTCTTCTCCTGCACTGCCACCCTCAGAAGTATGCTTGCTATGTTTAAATGTCTTGCGCACAGGTGAATTGGAAAAACAACTAGACTGCATGTTGTGTTTTCAAGCTCTTGTTACCTTGTACACACTACTTCATCCTCCTCGTCTCAGTACTTGGGGAATTCTGGGAGTAGAAGTCCATGAAAGTGTTGTGTTGGAGCTTTGTGTTCTTAGGTCATAGTTCAGTGTTTGCTTAACTTCTTCTACAAGGGGGAACAAGCAGCTGACAATAGGCCATTAAGGCCTGGGTATTAAAGGGTCTTCCTCATGGGAAAGGGGGAGATACCGCGTTTCGTCCAATGAAGTAATGACATCTCCCCGGCAGTTGTCTCCTCCCATGTGATCCTCTCTCATAAAGCCAGCCCCGGGTCCCCTGGCCACATGGGAGGAGGTCCCCACCAGGGAATCTGTGATGACTCCATTGGATTCACCACAGCACTTAAAAAAGCATATTAAATATGGCAGTAGAAACAAAAGCTATTTAGTTTGTTTAAATAAAACAGACTAACATCTACATAGAATATAATTTAACCACAAAAGATTCTGAAGAAAGCATTGATTACAACCCTTCTCCAAAGGTATCCGAAGGGACTGCCAAATGAACTGCCTAAAAGTCAGTGAGTGTCCAATCAGGACTCCCTACAAAGCAGAAGTAAAAAGGGGACTTCAAAGCAGCCGCGCGTGAAAGAGTGAAAAGAAACTGCAATTTCTGACTCAAATAATGACTCAAATAATCCCTATTATCTCATGTTCTTATGGTTAACATTACTCAGGTTTTCGTTTGTTGAGGATCATGTAATTAATTCAATGATGTCATTACTCCGTTTCCGTCAGTGTCCACCCCCCATGTGGTCAGGGGACTGCAGCTGCTACCTGTTCCTGATCCTGGGGGCAGCTATATGACAGAGGATCATATGGGGGAGGCGACTTCCGGGAGGGGGCAGTGATGTCAGAGGATGTGACATATTATACCCCCTTTACCCTTGCAGGATAAATCTCCCATACATAATACCCTCATGGCCTACTGTGATTCTTTATCTGCTCCATCAAAGGAGAGAGCTGTATTTCTCTGTATCCAGTCTACAGACCAACTTTCAAACACTGACTTGCCATCAGAACATGCTAAAACCATTCCTCCAAGATTTTCGTGCAAGTTAGTTAAAAGGAACTACTGTTCCCAGAAACACCTTAACACTGCGACGAAGAAGAGGAATGGAGGATTACAGAGCAGGAGAAGCCATGAGCACAGGCAACGTTCTATTTGTTGGGATTTTGCACCTGTGCCCAGGACGCTTAAAACAGGATTGCCAGAAGAAATAAAAGACTGCTGGTTGGAGCGAGCTGCTGCTTTTCGAACTACCGAAGAGCTGAGAGAAGGACGTTGGAGCCAACCTGCTCAAGTGTTAAGCAGAGGAAGGCTGCACAAAGAAGATCCCACATTGGAACGCCACAAGCAAATACAGGGCTCCTGGGCATTGGCTGGTAGAAAGAAGCAGTAAGACACTTACCGGAGACCCGTGAGGGAAAGAGAAACCCAGCCGGAACCACAGGAAGGAGGCAAGCGGAAAGCCGAACAGTGCGAGGAAGAGCGCATCTGGGGGCTGTGATTGGTGGGCTGTGGACAGACCAGGAAACACCATGAAAAGCTGCAGAGTCCACGTTGGGACGAAGGGAACATCGCAACGTATTGGCGAGCATGCCGCATGTTAAAAGTTGTACAACCCAAAACGGATAAAGAAAGGGAGCTGTTTGTTGACACCAAAAGTAAGAAAGTAAAAATACATTTACCACAGAAGGGAATCTTTGAAGCTTGCCCTTAGGCACAGAAAATAACAGGACAATATGATTTAGCTGATGATGCAATAGGTGGTGAAGCACCAAGATTGGAAGTATGAGCAAAACACTAATAAGGCCATATACTATGGGCAAAAGGAATTCACCAAAGGGCTAATGTGATAAATGATCAAAAGTGGAGTAACAGAGAAAGACAATAACAAGTGTGTGAATACAAGAAGCCCTGGCAGGAGAGAATACTAGGCAATTACAAGTGTGTGAACACAAGAAGTCCTGGCAGGTGATTACACCAGGCAATTACAAGTGTGTGAATACAAGAAACCCTGGCATGAAAATATACCAAGTATCCTGACCAAACGTATTAATTATGCATGACTTTGGTATTGATCAAGAAGAAAGACGAGAACTGTTATTTGCAAGACACTGTGAAGAAGAATCCAGGGAAGGGCGACACCCTCTGGATTAAGGAGCAATATCCTTGAGAGACTTGAGTAATGTATTCCTTTTGCTATTTGAACATTTTTGAAACACTAGAGACCAAAGACATTGGAGGTCATTACGACCCTGGTGGTAGGGGGTTAACGGGGCCGGTAGAGCTGCCAGCCCCATTAACCCACTACTGCCTCATTACGAGGTCTCCTCGCGGGAGCCGCTAAGGACGCCTGGTTTTACCAGGCGTCCTTAGCGGGTCCCGCGAGGAGACCAGGATGCAAACAACGGGCCCGTCATTAACGGGCCCAGTGTTTGCATCCTCCCCATTCCCATTGAGCCCTATGGTGTCTCGAATGGGAATGGGGATGTACAGGGTCTGGTTCCTGGAATGGGGAAATACCGGGCCCTCCAAGGTCGGAATGGCCCGGTATTTCCCCATTCCAGGTACCCGGAAAGGGGGTAGCCATGCCGCAATTAGCGGCAGGGCTACCTCCAGGGTCGTAATGACCTCCATTATCCTTTAAACATTAAGATTCATTTCCTTGGAATGTGAGGGTCAGAATAGTACTTTGGACACAGGACGGTTTTGTTTTGGACATTCTGACACTGACAGATTTGAGTTTAGGTATGGAAACACCTTTAGTACAGGGACAGCGAGACATTTTCCCAACCCCTTTTTTTCCATTTATCAATAAAAGTCTTTATCCAAAACCATGTCTAACATGTGTCTGAGTTTCATTCCTGACTCCTCACAATCGGCTTCCTCTCCAAATCTGGCGTCTCTGGTTTTTTCGCCAGCTTCTCTCAGTACGTCTTGGATGACCATCCGGTAGCTCATGTACCGGTTTGTCCTGAGTCTGCCACGGCAGACTGGTTTCGGTATTGTTGCAAAGACCCTTGGTCCACCACAAACCTCCCGTGGTCACGCCACCAGTTCCGATTTCCTTCTCTTTCTCGGCTTCGGGACGCCACGCATCCAGCTTCACTTCCTCAGCTCCCTTGCTATCGACTGTAGCACGCTGGTCACCCGTCGGTCTCTTACGACTGCAGGATGCTGCGTGTCTCACCTCTGCTTCGCTCTGAAGTCAGTGGCCCTCATTACAACTTTTCCAGAAACCAGTAAAAGTGCACGTAATACTATGTACCAGCACTTTTATTGGTCCTGCAAAGTAAGTGTTTGCCAGAAATACTGGCACTGATACCACCTTTACCGGAGTTACCAGTGCCAGTAATACAGTCAAAGTAAATATCGGCAACTATGGAAAAAGTGCACCGGTAATACCGGCACAATGGAATCACAATAATGGATTTGCAGGTAATGACGGCAGATGTTTGCCGGTAATACCAGCCAAACCAAGGTGGAGATAACATCACCTCAGATCAGCCGGTAAATGGACCCAGGCGAAGGAAATAAGGCCACAGGTGCACCCAATCTACCCAGGTGCACCCAATGCACACAGGAACAGTACTAAAGGGCCACATCTACCCCAAGAACACTTCCTAACACAACCATGCTGCCACTCATTGCCGCTACCATGGACCTGGAGGTGCTCCATGCTGATGTCCAGCTGCTGGTCCTGGAGCAGCGGCAAGGGTTAGAAGTAAGAGTATGGGGATATGGGGGAAGCAAGTGGCGATGCAGGGGTGTGCCGTGATCCCTCGCACAAGGGCCACACCCTGGGCTCTCACAGACCCTGTACCGCCTAAACAGGGAGACCATTCATGACATCCTTACTGACATCCATGAGGACATTGGGAGCAGGATTGGCATCAGGAAAGCCATACCACCGCTGCAGATGCACGTTCTAGCACTCCGTGGCTCAGCTGCATGGCATTTCACAGCCTACCTTCTCCAGACTGCTGGTGCAGGTACTGGAGGCCTTCCTACACCATGTGGGCCAGCACATCGCCCTCCCCCACCCAGGGACAGTTAAACGCCACCAAGGCCTGCTTCTATGCGATTGCAGACATGTCCAATGTGTTAGCAGCATTGGACTGCACGCAAGTAGAGCTGGTGCCTCCCCACCCCCCATGCCTCAGAGGAAGTCTACAGGAACTAGAAGCAGTTTCATTCCCTCAATGTCTAGATGACCTGTGATGCTGACCTGACCATCACGCACTGCTGTGCCTGGTTCCCAGGATCAACCCACGACTCCATGGTCCTGCAGAACAGCACCCTGACGTTTTACATGGCTTATTTGTAATTGACAAAGGACCTGGATGTTGGGTGAGTACATGAACATTTACACCTACATTGCTGCATGGCTGGGGGTCAAAGTGGCAGGGATTACATCACAAATGCACAACCAGCAAGCACCCTGCACATGCAGGACCAACCAGCGCATGCCTAAATTGACAGGCCACAACGCACAGGAGTAGCACATGACTGGAGATGTAGCAGTCATTGACCAGGCCATTACACACCCAAAAGGACATCCACATGTAATGCACTAGAGGTACCAGAATGCAGCACCCTCCCCCTCCAATGCCAATGAATCTGTAGACCAGGCCAGCTAGGGTCATCAGATGTATAATTATAATATTATAATTATAATTGGTTATTTATAAAGCGCTTAATACCCAGAGGTTTCTAAGTGCAGACCCGGGGATCAAAATGTGTTGCTCCATGTTGTCTTGCTTCCAAGGCGAGCATGTTGCCCCTGAGCTATCCTACTGATGCTAAGACATTGGACTTGCATGCACAGACTGACCATTGAGCTTCTGCTGTCACAGGCAAGACTACTGCTGAACATCATTACTCACACATGTCCTTACCCCTTGCAGGTGACTCAGGATATCCGCTACGTCCGTGGCTGATGACCCCTCTGAGGGATCCTCAGACGCAGGAGTAAATGGCATACAACAGAGCGCATGTGAGGACCAGGGTGACCATGGAGCTGACTTTTTGGCTCTTGAAGGCACGTTTCAGATGATTACACCGGTCTCGGGGTGTGCTCATGTACAAGCCAGAGAAGGTGGGGCAGAAAGTCCTGGCCTGTGCAATGTTGCATAATATCTGTGTCAGACACAGCATACCTCTGTCCCCAGATCTGGACATTCCTCCGCCAGAAGATGATGATGCAGCCCCAGCCGGGCCCATGCACGTGCGCATGGAGGCTAGGGATGGGTGCATGGCCCGTCAAGAACTCATAGATAACTTTTTCTGAGTACTCCTTTCACTCTGCACTTCCCTTGCACCTTATTGCATATGATGCGCACACACAATACATTCTTGTACCAAAATAAGGAATGTCCACCCATTGCTTCAAGTGAAAGGTTGATGATGCGTCAGACTCCTGGGCCCGTAAGTGGTCTACGGTGACCTGCAGAATGAGCGAGAGGGATTCGCCTATGTCAGAGATCTCCGCATTCCCCTGCGGACCCTTTGTGCCAGCATGAGTGGTGGTGGTGTCACAGCTGGCACAGCAAGAGGTGATGCTGGCGCAGGAGGTGGCAGTGGTAGTGGTGTCACAGCAGGAGGTGGTGGTGTGGTCTTCCCAGGTCTGCCTGCATGTGCTGAGCCTGACGACGGTCCAGCTGCATCGCTGTCAGAGGATGTGACTGTTGTGGTGAGATGAGCATGCTGTTAGTCTTCTGGGAATCACATCTGCAGGCTTGCATTACACCCATACTACATTGTGTGCGTTCTGCTCTTGTCATGCTGTTTCTTTGGTCTGTTTGCTCCGATGTGTGCTTCTACGTGTGGGTGGTGTTGCACATTGACTGTTGGTCTTCCAAGGTGGCTTGTTGTGTGTGTGGTGGGGACCATGATTCCTGTGCTGTTCTCCCTTGGCACACATGGGTGCTCATCATGTGTCCATATGTGGGGCAGTGCATTTTGTGCATGTTTCCATATGCTGCAAACCCTGGCATGTGTGTGTGATTGGCCCATTTGCTGTGACTGACACGTGCTGGACCTATTCCCTTGCCCATTTGGTGTTTCTCTGCCTGGGTATGCATGTATTTGGACTCAAATTTATTTGCATTTACATGGGGTTTGTTGTAGTTACCACCATCGCCTTTGGTCCCAGCTCTGAGACTCCATCGATGCCCTCCATATGCAAGATGGAGCTGCACGTCTCCTCCCAGGTCATGAGGGTCAGGGGTGGCACCGTCCCTCCTCCTGTGGCAGCAGATACCCTCTTATGGTTGGCCAGGATGTTCCGGACCCTCATCCGCAAGTCGTCTGGGCGCGTGTAGCAGTCCTGTGGTGTGTGTGGGGCAGTCAATACAGCTGTGACCTTGTCGGCCACCTCCTTCCAGATGGCCGTCTTCCTCCTCTGGCTGGTCCTGTGATTTCACGCCCCAAAGAGGGCCTCATCATGCATTACCACATTGTCCGCAAGGGCAGCGAGCTCCAAACTTCGGCTTGCGAAGCCGGACCTCCGAGACTCTTGATTTCCCACTCCCTGGCATGTCTGCAGTCTGAGATGGGGTGGTTGGCAGCAGGAAGTGGGGTATTTAAAGTGGATTGATATTTTAAAATGGCCATCAGCGAGCTTCCTTTTCCTGCGATGATGATATTTCCGGTGCTGGTAATTCCGGTGGCAGTTTGGGTGCCGATATCTGTATTTCGGACACATTTCATGGGGGGATGTGTGCATGCCCGTGGGCCTGTAATGTGTTGGTAATCCAGCTGTCAGTCTGTGGGAAACGGTAATGCCGGCACGACAGAATTACCAACGATTTTCCGGGAAAGTAGTAATGATGGTCATTGTCATCTGAAAGGTTAAAAGATGTTATTTTGGAAGGTCCTCTAAGGAATTCCTCCTGGCAACGGGAGTCCTTGTCCCTAAATGGGGAGTCTGTCCTGGTGATGTCCCACTTACTCTCTACCCCTATCAAGGTTATTGCAGTGGGCTCACCTTCATAGCATCACAGGGGGTGTTCCCCCTTCGGGAGAAAGGGACAAATGCCTGTGATTCATCACAATATGCTAAGAGACACGTGGGAAGAGAGGGAAGAGGCTATTCTACCGATCTCTCGGACCGCCCAGAAACTAAAATCACTTATGGCAGCGGTAAAAGAGATACTACAAAAACACCTGGGACTAGCACAAGAACATCAAAAGGCTGTCTACAACAAACATTCTGTACCCCGTACCTTCTCCGTTGGACAATCGGTCTTGATTCGCTTACCCAGTTCAGAAAACAAAATGGTTTCCTGGTGGTATGTACCCTATAAAATCCTAGAAAGAAAGGGGGGGTAATTCCGAGTTTGGAGTCAGCCATGGTGCCTTTAGCACCATGGCTGCCTTCAAACTCGGGTCCAGGTAGGCGAAATGGGGATTTACCGGGACATTCCGACCTATGCGGACCCGGTAAGTCTGCATGCCGAATACCATTCCCCATTCCCATTCGAGCCCCCATAGGGCTCAATGGGAATGGGGAAGGCGCTAATAACGGGCCCGCAAATAGCGGGCCCGTTATTTGCTCCCTGGTCCCCTAACGGGACCCGCTAAGGACGTCTGGTCTGACCAGACGTTTTCAGCAGGTCCCGCTAGGGAACCTCGGAATAGGGCGTTAAGGGGTTACCGGCACCGACATCATTAGCGGTGCCGGTAACCCCTTACCGCCCACCTCGGAAAGGGTCTCCTAAACTTGATAGATGACAAAAGACACAAGTGTTAGGAAAGATTTCCATTCCATGTGTAATTTTCACTCCAGCTGTCTACCCCACAACTGTTTGCTTTGTTTAAACACCATAGTCTGACTTTGCCAGAGGAGCACAGCCTTCTGCTGCACTCCTCTGGGCTTTTTGCTCACTTTGTTATGGGGCAACTGACATACCCTTAAAGACAGTCAGTACTGGGAGACTTTGTTTCCCTTAGTCACTGTCAATGTTGCAACTTTTCTGCAACATGTTGCAAGTGCACAAAGTACCTTACAGTACAGTGCACTTGGGTCTTCCTGTCATTTCTAAAGCCCCTAGTTACTCTCGAAGGATTTTTTAGGAGAAGTACAGATGTGCCTTGGACAGGGCTGGTGGCAGGTTTTAATTTTGTGTATATTTAACCCGTTCCTGCCAGGTAAACTGCGGTTACCGTGCTTGGCACGGTAAGGTGGCCTGGCTCCAAAATGGCCACGCCACAAGGTTCTTTGTCCTGTCCTTTGGCCATCTTGCCCCTTCACCTCCCCCAGGTCGAGCCGACCCGGGTCAGTCCTTATTTGGGCATGCATTTTCCCATGAAGCCCCAAGCTTTCACTGGCTTCTGCATGCTTTGGGTGTGTGCCCCTAGGATGTGGGCTGGACTGTCTAGTTCCAATACACATCCTGGGTGCCAGAGAGTCTGGTGTGCTGTGAATGATTGGGACCACTGTGGTCCATGATTGGTCCACGTATGGTATGCCTGTATGTGAGCAGATCTCCCATTGGGTCCTCTTCATTTTGCGGTTACCGTGTCGCCCAGCCGTGGTGACAAACTTTGCAAGTTGTTTGCAGCTGTGGTGCCCTGAAGCCTGCCACAGCGAAACTGGTCTGATCCATCCACCAGAAGCAGAGAAATCGCCATTTTCCTGTTTGGGAATCAACGCTGTATCTTCGTCGCTGAAAACCACACAGCTGCGAGATTGCCGCATTTGAACCTGCAACCGAAGTGGACTCGACTGCCGAATTTTGGTCCAGAGTGCGCCGGGGGTCGGTGAGTAATTGTAGCCCTAACCTGTGGCCCCTAGCACATCCATCCATTGTTACACATGAGTGGCCCCTCAGGGTCCCTCTCCTTTCCACTGCTAGTGCGAACTAGCAATCTATTCCCGAACTCTGGTACCTGCTCTGCCCTGTTGGGAAGACCCTCCACGAATAGTGGGAACTTATTCTGCATCACCTCACCCACCTTCCTGAGCTGCTGCAGACCCTTGAAGAGACCCCGTTTTGCCCATCTGCATTACCCCGTGTGCCAGCATTGCAAGTACATTTGAGCAATAGGCGCCACTCTTCTTAGGGATTGGACTGCCTTTCAATTAGGATTGTGTTTGATGTAGAAGGTCCTAAAGACTATTTGCACTACCTGTTTCCTTCCCCTTTTAGGTTGTGGACCCATTTCGTGCAGTAACACTTTAGACCCCATTTGTCTTGTATATATGTATATTGATAGGATTGTGTTGGCTTAGAAGTGTTACTGTGATTTTATTTGTGTGTTGAAACTCAAAGGCCTTGAAATAAATGTATTTTTAATATATCTACACCTGACTGGGAGTGATTTGTAAGTGTCCTTTACTCTGTGTGCTCATTGAGGTCTTTCAATCACCCTCACCCCTCCTGAGACCTAGTTTGACCACCGCCAATGCTACCTTGATTGGTCAGGCTTGTCCAGAAGGTTACCCTGTTCCAAGAAACTAGGCTGACCTTCTGAACCTCTGCCCACTAGGGCAGAGTTCAGAAATCTGTCTTAACAGCAAGTTTTTCACATCCACTTGCTAAAGGACTGGAGAATAGACCCTAGTAAGAATGCCACCGTTAATATGGCTGCTCTCCTTACGGACTGCGATAAGGAAAGTACCTTAATTTTATCCGATCTATCCCCCTCCCAACAAACAGACGCAAATACTTACTTGGCCAGTATCCTCAGGTATTTGCCAAACAGCAATGCAGGGTTTCTAATATTTTCCATTGTGTTGGAACCGCAGCAGGGAAAACGATCAATTTAAAACCCTACCAAATACCTGAACCTCAGAAGAGAATAATTGAGAAGGAGGTAGAGGAAATGCTCAAGGCATATATCATTAATCCCTCCGAAAGTCCCTGGTCAATTTGGTAACAAAACCCAACCAGTCATGGCGCTTCTGCATTAACTTCAGGAAACTGAATTAGATTTCCCTGTTTGATAACTACCCAATGCTGAGGATTGATGATCTGATTGAACAGTTGGACTCGGCTAGGTATATATCAACTATAGATCTAACTAAGGGCTACTGGCAGGTCCCTTGAATCCACTAGATCATGTGAAAACCGGCTTTTCAACACCGCAAGGCCTCTTTTAAGTTCAGGTTTTACTTTTCGTTCTTTATGGGGCCCCCTGCCACATTCCAATGCCTCATGGACAAAAATACCTAGGGGTTTTTTGTGGGGGAATGGTCTGGTTAAACCAGAGTGAGAAATATCTCTCTTTAAGTAGGAATTCCCATTTAACTTTGACGAAGAAGTTGAAGTGGATAGAAATGCCACAGAAAGCGGAGGCCAACCGCCTACCATCAGGTTACCTGTGGAGCTGTGAATCCATAATGAGGGATAATATAGAGCTCGGGATTCCATAGAGAAGCTAGAGAGAAAACGATAAAATCAGTGAATCCCGAAGATACGAAAGCCCCAGTGTCTTTATCCCAGGCAAGACCAGGCAAGACCAGGTAAAGGGGAAAACAGGAGACCCAAGGGGACTTGTTATGGGATTGTTCATCCTCATCCGGGTGATATATACAAGAGAATAAGAAAATTGAATGATGTTGACAATAGAAACCCTAATATAATCAACTTTGAAAGAGACACTGGGCCTCATTACGAGGTAGGAGGTAGCCATGGTGCTATCAGCAGCATGGCTACCCCCTTACCGCATACCGGGTCCGGGTTCTCGGAATGGGTACTTACCGGGTCATTGCAACCTTGGAGGACCCCACAAGTCCCCATTCTGAGAATCATTCCCCATTCCCATTTGAGCCCACTAGGGCTCAATGGGAATGGGGAAGGAGCTAATAATGGTACCGCAATTTGCGGTACCGTTATTAGCTCTGAAGTCCCTTAGCGGGTCCCGTCCTTAACACCTGGTCAGACCAGGCGTTAAGGAAGGGACCCGCTAAGGGACCTCGGAATATGGAGGTAAGGGATTAACGGCACTGGCACCCTTACCGGTGCCGGTAATCCCTTACCTCCTACCTCGTAATGAGGCCCACTGACTTTAAGAAACAAACACCTGAGGTGAAAAGCAGATTGTTTATTGAGAGAAATACAAATGCAATAGGAACTTTAAGACACACTAAGAGTGAGCGAGAGCAGCCTGATAAGAGCAAACTAGAATATCTATCAAACGACAGAGAAGTATAAAGCGGGCTTCTTGATATTTAATCCAGGTAAAGTACAAAAAAATGTAATCCAAAAACGAGAATACACTGTGCAATAACAAAACAGCTGTATTAACCCCCTATAGCTGGGAGAATACGTTCAGACAGTCCTGTGACTGAACTTGGTGAAGTGTTCTCAATGCTGCCCATTCCTAAGACACTATTTATGCAACAAAACATTAATTGCATTTTGGGGCAGGTCAAAATAAATGATTGGCCACCATCACTGTCCACTAAGAGACCCTATACATTACTTAATGCTAATTGGTGAAAGCATTTCCTGGAAGAAAAAAAACCTTTAACACTCCTTCATGACGTCATGATATCAAAATATCCTGCCCCTTAGTTACATCACTTAAGCTGATCAACAGAAAAACCCTTACCTGTAATTGGCTGGCACTGTTCAACACACAAATAGATAATAGCTGTAAGCTAATTGGACCCTGTGTTTGGAGATAGCACGAGGCACAAGCATTCTTACAGCCCCTGGAACGCCATATTGCAGTCCCCTGATTGGTTGCCCTCCTCCTTCGCTTTGAGCACCTGCCAGCCCTCCCTGTCTCCTCCCTTGCATCGTGCCAGCTTTAGTCAGAAAAAACATTGCAGGACACCGCTGGTGAATTTCTATTTCTCCTATTTGATCCTCCTTTACTATTGTATTCGCTGCCAAGTCCCTCAGTACTTTGATGAATGCAGTGGAAACATCACTGTTTCCCTGGCGGTGACCTCCACCCATGTAGCCAAGGAAAGGCAGACACTTCCTGGCCCTGGGGGTGGTTACATGAGGGAGGATCACATGGGAGGAGACAACTACCGGGGAGATGTGGTGGCTCCATTGGAGAAAAAGTGGTATTCCCCCCTTTCCATGAGGGAGACCCTCTGACACCTGAGACTGTAATAGCTGATTGACAATTATCAGTTCCTCCTTTTCGAAGAAGTCCAGAAACCCTTCCCTTCCAATATTATGATCAGACCCCCATCATTTAAGAGTGACAAGTCCAAAAACCTGAATGGACTCCAACTCCCGCAAACCATCAGGTACTGAGACGAGGAGGGGCATCAGGAAGTTAATGCAGAATGACAGCAGCTCAAAATACTATGAGCGGGCTAATTGTTTTTATTTATTTATTTTGCAAAAAACGTATATTTAATACACTTTGGGACATGACAAAAACACACTGATCATATTTCAGAGAAGCATATTGACAAGACCAACAAGAGGCCATGCACAGAGTACAGCATTGAATTCCTTCCATATAGGAAAACAGGACAGTCCATGGTCACATATTTGGATCCAATCCCCCCCAACAGTCGAACATAAGGATTTTTCCCTTGTAGTGTGCGAAGCTCAGAGTTAGGGATGTTTAGGGATAATGCCAGACAGAGGTAAAGTAACTGAGGAATGAGATAAAGCAGCAATTCTGCTAAACCAAGGAATTTCTTGTGTTCCCCATCCAGTAAGGTCCTCCGAGATCTCTCAGAAAAGCGGTGGCAAGTTGCTCCTGTAGACTTCAGATATTCTACTCGGGTGTTGCACTCCTAAGTAGGAAATAGATTCCTGGGACCATTGTATCGGGGCCAGACTAACAACTTGGGGTAGATCTTGTGGTCGCAGGGAGATATTTAGACCATGGGATTTGTCATAGTTAATCTTAAAGCCAGAGACCCAACCAAATTAGTTAGCAGCATGTCACCCACGTAACGGGAAGCCTTATAACGTACCCCCTTAATTTCTATTTCCCTTACAGTCCCGTTATTCCTAATATGGCAGGCCAGAGGCTCCCCACTCAAAGGGAATATTAGTGGGGACAACGGACAGCTCTGCTGCGTACCTCTAGTTATTGGCAAGTTAGCGGAGAGTACCTTGTTGACCCGGATGTGGGTCGACTGTTCCCTGTAAAGTGCCATAACCCATTTGATGGAGCCCGGACTATTCCCTATTTGCTCCATAACCCCCTGAAGATAACACCATCCCACCCTGTCAAAAGCTTTATGCGCATCAAGTGCGATTATCCTCATATCAACCTCCGATAAGGGTCCCACTTCCAAAATATTCAGGGCCCGCCGCACATTATCATCCGTGCTGCATCCCGAGATGAACCCAATTTGGTCACTGTCGATAATTTTTGGTAGAGCCTCCATCAATCCGGGTGCAAGAATCTCAGATATTGGTGAATGTGATGGGGTGGTAAGAGTGGTTGTATACGAATTGTTTGTTTTACAACTTCTTGAATGACAATTGACCATTTCACAATTGACCGAATTGTGAAGGTCAATTGTACCACCCAATGCCAAACCCCCCAAAACCCATATATATATATATATATATATATATATATATATATATTCAGTCAATTGTGAAAAGGTCAATTGTGACCCTTTAAATTCGGTCAATTGTAAATTCGAACAATTGTAAACGAACAATTTGGGTAATTTCCGTAAGAGTCGCATAGCGTTGGATCTTCACCCGGTTTAAGGATCAGTACTGTCCTTGAAAGCCCAATGGGTGGAGCCCCTCTGCCCGAATCTAAAATTGAATAAAACAGATCTACTAGGGGGAGACCAAAATCGACCTGATCCTTTTATAGAAGGGGGCAGTAAATCCATCTGGCCCAGAGTCTTATTTTTCAGAGATTTAATGGCCCATTCTACTTCTCTTGGGGAAATGGTAGCTTCCAAGGCTCCCCTCTCCTCTGCAGATAGTCTTGGCAGACCCGTCTTTTCTAGGTATTTAGTTTGTCTATCGATCGGACCGTCCTCTGCCTGGAAGACAGCACTAAAGTGATCTTCAAGTATACCCCTTTTGACACTTTCACCCCTATGTAGCACCCCTTGAGAATCCCGTAAGGCCAGCACTGTATTACGATTTTGGAGTTTCTTCAATTTCACCACCAGGAGGCGATTTGACCCGTTGTCATTGGCATAATAGTACTGTCTCGTTATGGACATTGCTTGCGCCGTTCCCTCTGCCAAGTGTTCTTCTAATTTCTTATGCGCTATCCATATCAAGCGCAGAGCAGCTCGCGGCCCCACCTTTGTGTTCCTCCTATGCTGTTTTCAGGTCCTGTTCTAGTCCTGCCCGAATGAGGTGCTTTGCCCTGGTGTATGCTGCGGTTTTGCTAATTGTTACCCCCCTAACCACTGCCTTCATGGCATACCACACGATTCCCAGTGGAGGTCCTGAGGCCTTATTTTCTTGGAAATAATTAATTATCACCTCACTTATCTCTCTACATAGAGCAGGGTCTCTCAATACCGGGTTGTATCATTTCCATGGACTTCTAGTTCTCTCCGGCCTACCCGTCACAGAAATGGCGAGCAAGACTGGGGCATGTTCTGAAAGCATCTGTGTATTTATCTCCATCCCCCTGAACACATGGATACAGGTCATTAGAGATCAGTAGGAGATCTAGTCTAGAGAAGTGTTTGCCCCCATAAACATGTAAGTAGAACTAAAAATCCCTCTCTTCCACATGGAATAGCCTCCAAGTGTCCACCATCGCTAGTTCCCAAAGGAGAGATGCAAAAGATATGGCATGTTTAAAATCAAGCCTGGTAGGAGGTAAAGTCTTATTCATGAGGGGATTGAGCACCAGATTGAAATCCCCTCCCATCAGGATTCGTCCCTCCACAAAGGAAAGCGCAAGTAGGAGGAAGTCTTCTAGGAAAGCATCCTGTCCGTTATTGGGGGCATATAGAGACATTAGTGTGAACACGCGTTCTGTAAGGAAGGCATGGTATCAAACAGTGAAGACAGACACAAGTGATCACAGTTAAAGGGTGTTCATTGAACTTCGATGGGTTGATTGAACGTCTATCTAACCTAAATCTAAGGATGGGAGCAAGCTACGACCATCAAATAATAATAACGCAGTCCAAGTCAAGTCTCTGTCAAAATAAAAGGGCCTATACAAATAAGCCGATTGCCAATCCTTACTTCTACATACAAAAGGTAGTGGGACAATTGTGTATGCAAATAGAAACGTGTTCACAAAACAATGTGTCAGGCTAGTTGAGCAGTTGGCTTCCCTTTGTCACGTTTTCAGCACGGAGCAAGGAGGCACACTCGAGCTTCGCACACACTCTGGCTTCTCTGCCACACAGATTCAGTTCAAAGCCAAGGTATCAAGGCCTTCTGCCAAAGCCTCCTTTCCAATAACAATTTCTTACTGCAGAAGGTCTGTCGTAACAAACAAATATCAAAGTACCACTCTTATCAGGATCTTCACATGCACAAGTTCTCGCTTTCAGTATACATCATTGGCCTCCCTCCTTCAGACTTGGACCCCCTTTTTGCCACAATGTTTACACTTGGTCTCGCTCATTCGAGCTCAGACCATGGATCTCTCTCTTTCAGGCTCAGATCATGGATCTCCCTAGTTCGGGCTTGGATCGCTTCTCCACAATATTCACATTTGGCCACCCTCGTTCGGGCTCAGACCATGCAGTCTCACTTTCTATGGTTTACTCTTGATATCAGAATCAAAGACTTTTGAATGTGCAATGGGTTTTGTTTAAACCATTGCAGGACCACTTTGATTCACTTTGTACAATCTTCTACTTTCCTTTCTACCACTTCTTGGCGGGATGCCTTACAGAGACCTTCAATTGAGCACATTCACGGTGCCAGACCACTCTGTCAACAGTATTGTATCTTTCCTTCTCAAATTCAAACATTCATCATTCGTTTAGCTTTACTGGCGTCTTTCATCACACACGTTTAACAATGTTCGTTCCAGCACTCATTATACAATGTTGCTGCTTGCATCCTTGACTTCAACACAGACCGGTCTTGCATCAGTCTCTCCAACTCACACGGCTTTGTTGATCTTTCTGGCGCTTTTTTGTTCTTGAAGTATCATATATCACCAAGGTATCTTATGAAAAGGATACGGTAACCAAAAAGGATACAATTGGTAGGGCTCATCCGGATCCTTATTCACACGACTTGATAGTAGTGAAGTCAAATTAGACCTTCCAAATGATACCACTCTCTGACTGGTGAACAGGCAGAGAGAGGGATCACTGGAAAGGGCGTGGGAGCTTTATAGGAAGTCAGCCTAGGATAAATAAAGTATCATGAGAAACTGACCCAAATCAACTATAGAACAGCAATAGCACTAATTAATAACACTGACCTGTAGGCTTAGAACTGAAGTCTCCACCAAAGTCTCTGAAGAAATCCAGGAGTTGAAACAATGAAAAGGAGGGGAAGGTTAGTAAGGGAGACTTATCCCGAACGGCACAAGGCTCACGCTAGATACCGGGTTGGTGCACCACAGGATAGCGGCCAAAGTACTGTGCACAATCACCTTCAAAAAGAAGTACTTCCTTTCCCACGTAGAAAAGAATATGATGAAATGAGTCCACCTGTTATCTCATCACAGGTGCCAGGGATTCACTCCAAAGCAAAGAATTGTATGCGTGTGGAATTACACATTTCAACAGAGTTCAAAAGCCTGCGTGCAGGTTTACACGCGACAGAGTTCACGCAGCCGGGACAGCCGCTCTTGCAAGCGTGAGGATTCACGCGCAACACAAGGACACGCAACTAGGACCGCAGCGTGTAAAGAGTAGAGTAGACCGCGTGCGATACGCAAACAGAAGTGCACGCAGTCAGAGCAGTCGTACCTGAAGAGTTCCAGAGTCCGCGTGTGTATTACCCGCGAACAAAGTACACGCAGCCGGGACAGCCGCGCTAGCATCCGCGTGAGATTTAACATGGACCAAAGTACACGCAGCCCAGGACAGCCGCGCTTGGAAACAGCGTCCGCGTGGGATTTACACGCGACCAAACTTCACGTAGTCAGGAAAGCAGCATGCAAAGAAATCAGGAACCCGCGTGTCAGAATACACGCAACTAAACTTCACTTAGTCAGGAAAGCAGCATGCGAAGAAATCAGGAACCCGCGTGTCAGAATACACGCGACTGAAGAACACGCAGACAGTGCGGCCAACCTGTGACTTCCAGACAGCAGCTCCAGGAATTCGCGTGTGGAAGAAAACACGCCGAAGAAGCCAAGGAAGTAACTGAAGAGAATGAGAGGACGCAGATCAAGGGTTTCAGCTACCAAACGCCATATTGGTTCAATCAGAAGCAGCGAGCGACGTATCACCGCTGCTTATGAACGTACTGCCATAACACACGTGACTAACCTGAATCACGTGAATTTAACGACGTGAATAATGCAGACGTCGTTTTCCCGGCAGTGCATCAAACAATCTCCATTTAGAATAGAACAGTCTAGCAGTTCTATGAGCATAACTCGTTCTGCGTGAAGATGGTGTTCCAGGTCCAGAGGTAATATGTCCAGCATGCATGACAGTGCCACCCCCCAAAGGAGCAGCCTCTCCCCTTTTCAAATGGAATTTTCTTAATAAAGCGGGAGCATGGATATTGGAAAGAGGTTCCCAGGACCTATCTTTGGGACCATAGACTTTCCAGTCCACCAGATAATATGGCCTACCAGAACGTAGTCTCATATCCAGTATTTCTTGTACCTCGAATTCGTCCGAACCTTTCACAGAAACAGCAACAGGCCGTGTAGGCAATCTAGTAGCATCGGAGCATGGCTTGATGAGTGACACGTGAAATACTGGATGCACTCGCCATCGTTTTGGTAATGCCAGACAAACAGCAGCCGGGTTAATCACGTTGAGCACTTCATATGGCCCAATGTACTTAGGCAACAATTTCTTTTTACCAGGTATCCTCAAGTTTTTAGTAGACAGCCATACTTTCATGCCTGCTTTGTAGACTGGTGCAGGGACTCTATGAGCATCAGCATAGGTCTTATCTCGTTTTTTAGCCTGCTCCAATTGCTGTTTCACCTTCGTCTGTAGACTCTTTAGATCTCTGACATTACGAACTGCTGCAGGAGTATCCATAGACAAACAGGAATCCAAAGGAATGGATCGGGGGTGTTGCCCATACAGAGCATAGAAAGGTGAAGTACCTATGGCACCATGGTCGGAATTATTGTAGGCAAATTCCGCTGCCGGCAGGACATTGACCCAGTCTGACTCGAACTGCAGACACAAACACTGCAGGAATTGTTCCATAGTGCTATTGACCCTCTCAGTCTGTCCGTCCGTTTG
Source organism: Ambystoma mexicanum (assembly GCF_040938575.1). Classification (NCBI taxonomy): domain Eukaryota; kingdom Metazoa; phylum Chordata; class Amphibia; order Caudata; family Ambystomatidae; genus Ambystoma; species Ambystoma mexicanum. Next base: position 1,019,715,749 of record NC_090921.1, on the reverse strand, counting down.
GGGGTGATAAGCACTAGACATCCTGTCATCAATTAGTGATGCCGAGTTAAGTGCTCTCCGAAAATGTGACGCAAATTGAGAGCCCCTGTTGGTAATTATCACTGAAGGTAGACCAAAAAACCGGAATATATGCCGGATGAATAGGTCAGCTAGGACAGCAGCTGTTGGTAACCCAATACAGGGAACAAAAGGAGCCAATTTCGTAAAGTAGTCCACCACCACCCATATGGTATTGTAACCATTATTTCTTGGGAGTTCTACCACAAAATCCATCAATATCAGCTCCCATGGTTTGTGAGGAACAGGTAAGGATTGGAGTAAACCCACTGATTTGCCAGGAGTGTTCTTGCATTGGATGCATACAGAACATGTTGAAACATAATCTATAACATCTCGTGTTATGGAAGGCCACCAACACCATCTTTTGAGCAGCTCTAGGGTCTTCTTCTGTCCAGGATGGGCTGCCATCAAGGAATCGTGTCCCCAACTGAGAGCCTTGTTCCGAGTGGTATCTGTTGGTAGATAAAGCACCCCTTGTGTGAAAGGCAAACCGTTGTGTATGTCTAGATTCAATTCCTGAAACAATCAGGGATTTTGTTTCACCCATTCCTGTAATTCACGTTTTAGGGAAGGTTGTGCAGAACAACTACATATCACATGGTCTGCCAACAACGTATTTTGCACCGGTGGTTCTTTCTTCAACTCCTCACCAATGCAGGATAAAGCATCCGACTTGACATGTTGTCTGGCAGCGCAATAAGTAATCTGGAAATTGTATTGAGCAAAAAACACATGCCATCTGGCCTGTCGAGCCGTAAGACATTTCATAGTTTTGAATGCCTGAAGATTCCAATGATCAGAGTATACCAACACCTGATGTTTGGCCCCAAGAAGATGATGTCGCCATTCTCGGAAAGCATCCTTGATCGCAAGCAATTCCAGCTCATTAACGGTATAGTTCTGTTCGTATGAAGTTAGCTTACGAGAGAAAAAAGCGACTGGATGCTCCTCCTTGGTTTCTGCACAAACTTGCGAAAGTACAGCTCCTATAGCGACACTGGAAGCATCCACTTCAACGATAAACTGACAATCAGGATCAGGATGTTGAAGTACAGGTGCAGTGGTAAATGCTTCCTTTAACATCTCAAAAGAGGCTTGGGCATTCTGGTTCCAACAGAATGATACTTTGGAACTAGTTAAAGCTGTCATTGGGGCCACTGTTTTGGAGAAGGAACGAATAAATCTGCGATAAAAATTCGCAAAACCTAGGAATGACTGTAGTGACTTGACATCATGTGGAATGGGCCAATTCAATATGGCCTTCACTTTGGAACGGCTCATTCGAACACCATGATTGGTAATGTCGTAACCCAGGAATTCAATTTCTTGTGTATGAAAGACACATTTCTCGGCTTTAACAAAGAGTTTGTTCTCTCTGAGCCTTTGTAGGACAGCAGCCACATGTTTAATATGTTCTGGGAAAGATGATGAATATATCAATACGTCATCCAAGTAGATCACCATGAATTGGTCCATCATGTCTCTGAAGATGTCATTCATGACGAACTGAAATGTGGCAGGAGCGTTACAAAGGCCAAAAGGCATCACCAGATACTCATAGAGGCCGTACCGCGTCTTGAAAGCGGTCTTCCATTCATCGCCCTCACGAATGCGAACCAGATTGTATGCTCCGCGTAAGTCCAATTTAGAAAAGTACATGGAAGCACCTAGCTGATCTAACAAAACATTTATCAATGGTAAAGGGTACTGGTTCTTTATGGTGATGTCATTAAGAGCCCTGTAATCAATGCAGGGCCTTAGATCTCCCTCTTTCTTTGGAACAAAGAATAATGGGGAGGCAGCAGGTGATTGGGATGGCCGTATGAATCCCATATCAAGAGCTTTATCGATGTATTCTTTCAGGACAACATCTTCTTCTTTGGGAGTTAAAGAGTAGACACGACCAGTGGGGATTTTGGCCCCAGGAATTAGTTCAATCGGACAATCATACTGTCTATGTGGAGGCAGTCAAAAACATCAGCATATTCCGTATATTCACATGGTATATGTCTACCGATCTGATGTACCACACTGATAGTGGAACCTCCCTCCATAGAGGCCAATATATATGATTTGGTTGACACCTCCTGACTGGTGAAGCAATGTTCATTGCAATAAACGGAAGGATATTGGATCAATCCCGTAACCCAGTCAATGGTTGGATTATGAAGAGTCAACCAGGCCAGACCAAGCAATAGTTTGTACTGAGGAGCCGCAATGACATTGAAAATCATTTCCTCTGAATGACCATTTGATAAAGTCATCCGAATAGGTATAGTCTCCTGGGTTACCATACCTGAAATCAAGACTGACCCATCCACAGTATTAACTGTTTCAGGTTTGTTCTTGTTTACAAGGGGTATAGAACATTTCTTAGCATACGTGATATCAACGTAATTTTTTGTGGCTCCGGAATCAACCATAGCCCTGGAAACTAATTCTTGGTCAGCAAAATGTAACGTCACCTCAACAACTATAGGTGCGTACGCTGGAATGGTATGGGCGTCCGATGTAACACTCGACACAGGGACTTCTGCTACTGTCGAGTTTTGGCGTTTCCCGAAAGCTTAACTGGTTTCTTGGGACATGCCGCCAGTAAATGCTCAGATGAACCGCAATACATGCATAAATTGTTTTTTCTTCGGTTCTCTCTCTCTGCATTAGATAACCGGCCTCTCACGGCACCAATCTGCATTGGTTTAGGGTCATTCGAGGAAGCTTCCGGTGCCTCCAGGCGAACCGGTGTTTGCAAAAAAGGTTTTCTATCGCCTTTGCGAGCATTTCTTCGAGCATCGATTTGTAGAATCAAATCAAGAAAGTCTGTGAACCCTGTAGGAACCACAGGGACTGTAGACAAGGCGTCTTTTAACTCTTCTGAAAGACCGTTGTAGAAAACAGCCGTTTTCTTGTCTTCAGGCCATTGGGTTTCGGCTGTTAATTGATTGAATCTGGCTATATAAGCCAACAGAGTTTGACTATCTTGTTGTAGACTTAGCAACTCCAGATCTGTGGCTTGAGTGGCGTAGCGCATATCAAAGAACTTACTCATAGCAGCCAGAAGATCATCGCAATCGTACAGCAAGGGACTGTTTGATTCCAATAAAGGATTAGCCCAAGCAGCAGCTGTACCCACCAAATGAGAAAGCATGAATGCTGCTTTTGTAGTTAAATCGGGAAACGAGTTAGGCCTGCACAGAAAATGGAGTCGGCACTGATTGACAAAGGTTCTATAGGTTTTAGGATCACCTGTGAACCTTTCCGGGGGAGCCAAAGGAAACTGTGTTGGCATAACTACTTTAAGGGTCTCTTGTGGTGGTGCCGATGTCCCAGATCCAGATGCAGTGGCCACTGGAGCCTGTGCTCCCTGAGGACTGGCATGAAGGGTGTCTTGCATAACATCCATGCGATGCCGCAATATGTCCTGTGCCGTAATCATTTCGTTTCTCAAATCGGTGATTAACTGAGTCAAGACAGTTAAAGGATCCGTACCCTCCATAGCTTCTGATTCTCTCATAAATCACCAAGGTATCTTATGAAACGGATACAGTAACCAAAAAGGATACAATTGGTAGGGCTCTTCCGGATCCTTATTCACATGACTTGATAGTAGTGAAGTCAAATTAGACCTTCCAAATGATACCACTCTCTGACTGGTGAACAGGCAGAGAGAGGGATCACTGGAAAGGGCGTGGGAGCTTTATATGAAGTCAGCCTAGGATAAATAAAGTATCATGAGAAACTGTCCCAAATCAACTATAGAACAGCAATAGCACTAATTAATAACACTGACCTGTAGGCTTAGAACTGAAGTCTCCACCAAAGTCTCTGAAGAAATCCAGGAGTTGAAACAACGAAAAGGAGGGGAAGGTTAGTAAGGGAGACTTATCCCGAATGGCACAAGGCTCAGGCTAGATACCGGGTTGGCGCACCACAGGATAGCGGCCAAAGTACTGTGCACAATCACCTTCAAAAAGAAGTACTTCCTTTCCCACGTAGAACAGAATATGATGAAATGATTCCACCTGTTATCTCATCACAGGTGCCAGGGATTCACTCCAAAGCAAAGAATTGTATGCGTGTGGAATTACACGTTTCAACAGAGTTCAAAAGCCCGCATGCAGGTTTACACGCGACAGAGTTCACGCAGCCGGGACAGCCGCTCTTGCAAGCGTGAGGATTCACACGCAACACAAGGACATGCAACTAGGACCGCAGCATGTAAAGAGTAGAGTAGACCGCGTGCGATACGCAAACAGAAGTGCACGCATTCAGAGCAGTCGTACCTGAAGAGTTCCAGAGTCCGCGTGTGTATTAACCGCAAACAAAGTACACGCAGCCGGGACAGCCGCGCTAGTGTCTGCGTGAGATTTAACACGCGACCAAAGTACACGCAGCCCAGGACAGCCGTGCTTGGAAACAGCATATGCGTGGGATTTACACGTGACCAAACTTCACGTAGTCAGGAAAGCAGCATGCGAAGAAATCAGGAACCCGCGTGTCAGAATACACGCAACTAAACTTCACGTAGTCAGGAAAGCAGCATGTGAAGAAATCAGGAACCCGCGTGTCAGAATACACGCGACTGAAGAACACGCAGACAGTGCGGGCAACCTGTGACTTCCAGACAGCAGCTCCAGGAATTCGCATGTGGAAGAAAACACGCCGAAGAAGCCAAGGAAGTAACTGAAGAGAATGCAAGGACGCAGATCAAGGGTTTCAGCTACCAAACGCCATATTGGTTCAATCAGAAGCAGCGAGCGACGTATCACCGCTGCTTATGAATGTACTGCCATAACACACGTGACTAACCTGAATCACGTGAATTTAATGACGTGAATATGCAGATGTCGTTTTCCCGGAAGTGCATCAAACAATCTCCATTTAGAATAGAACGGTCTAGCAGTTCTATGAGCATAACTCGTTCTGCATCAAGATGTTGTTGCAGGTCCAGAGGTAATATGTCCAGCATGCATGACATGAAGCCAAGGACGATACCATGGCAGCTGCTGCTCCTCCCCGCCTTGCTCGGTTTTGCGGGAGGGCCTCCGGTATCTCTGACACACAATGTAGGATTCTTCGGTCTGGTTTCTTGGCCTTACACTTTCTGATTCAAAGGTTTCTTGAGAGTAATGTTTTTTTGGCAAAAAGGTCAAGGGTATTTCCCTCCTTGCGAGCTCTTCTTGGTTTGCCGTCTTTATCCCCTCGTTCAGCTGCTGACTCTAAACTGCTGTTCCTTCATGTGCTTTGCCTCACTCAGAGTGTGCTCTCGTGCTCCCCTTTTTATCAATGTGGCAAAGTTTAATGGAAGTCAGATGTGAGTGATTGTCAGTAATTGCCTGCCTTCACCTGACCATAGTAGCTGGATATGTCAGGTATACTGCTTGGGTGTGAGTCTGCTTTCTCCCAGAGTGTGCTGTCCGTGTGGAAGTGTTTGTGAATGGAAAGGGGGGGCTAAAATTCCCACGTATCCTACCGTGTAAAATGGGGTAAGGATGTTACAGGGGGGGATACCGCGTCTCGCCATCCGATGTCCCACTTCCACTCCCCATAGACCTCTCACCCAGGTGATTCTCCCACACTGGTCCACCCCTAGGAACTGGATCCAAAAGCGATGGCAATGTCCTGGCCATCTGGATGTCAGCTCCCCAGGGACTAGCGGGTGACACACCTTCTGGTTTCTCACAGTTCCCATAGTAGGCCCTTAATAAGCACATACCTACACAGAAGATCCTGTCGGACCTTGATTTTAGATAAGGGAACCTGCTTGCCCAATAGTATAGCCACCCCCTTCGTCTTCGTATTAGCCGAGGCAAAAAACTGTCTCGGTAATGACTTATGATGCAACCTATTTTCATCCCTCGCAACTAAATGTGTCTCCTGGAGGAAGGCTATGGAGAGGGACCTTTGGTTAATTTCCTCATTACAGATTTTCTTTTCATCAGATAATTCAACTCTTGAACATTCCATGTGCACATATGGATACAGTCCTCACCCTCCCAATCCTCTGCTGTACTAGCCATACTTCATGTACTGACCCCGAATAATGCACCCCTTCACCATAAAATCATAGGTACGTGCATATGTATTGTGGATCAAAGTTAGCCCCACAGTGGATTTTTGTAACATAAACCCCCTGACCCCCCAACAACCAACAATGCACCCATCGGAGTGCAGCCCACACAGCCAAGTAGCTTGAACAGGAGGTCAGTTTACAAGGTAACCAAGAACTATAGTAAACTCAGCCATCCCCCACCCTCCCCCAACCCCTGCACCCCAAGCTTAACCATGCTCGACTAGAGCAAAATTCGGAGATCTAGGGCCTCATTACGACTTTGGAGGCAGCCATGCCCTTAATAAGGTGCATGGCTGCCTCCAAAAATCGGGTCCGGGTTCCCTGAATGGGGAAATACCGGGCCATTCTGAGTATAGAGAGCCCGGTATTTCCTCCTTCAGGAAACCCGGGCCCGGTCCTTCCCCATTCCCATTCGAGCCCTCATGGGGCTCGAATGGGAATGGGGAGAGAGCTAACAACGGGCCCATTCCGAGCTGGCCCGTTGTTAGCTCCCTGGTCCCCTTGCGGGACCCGCTGGGGACGTCTGGATGAAGCAGACGTCCAGAGCGGGTCCCGCGAGGGGACCTCGTAATAGTGCAGTGTGGGTTTAACGTTGTCGGCACCATTACCAGCGCAGTTAAACCCATTCCGCACTTGTTGTAATGAGGCCCCTAGTATCCCAACTGGGGATCCGACTTGGAAGGCAATCAACAGCACCTAACCCATGCCCTGTTTACCCCCCTCCACCCACTTAACCATATACCCACCCCCTGCTCTCCAATCATTCCTCTTGGGTCCAACCCCGCAGTACGTACCCCATCCTCCAGTGCCCACCTACCCTTGTCATGGGCTTTTGAGCTCCCCACCCACCCGGTGCATCAGCAGACGCTCTTTTTAAAAGCGACATAGGCACCCTGCATTGTTTCAGTAGGTCCCGGCTTCTTCAAGTCTTCCTGAGTGGACCCTTAATTTTCCTACCTCTGCCACCCTTCAACCATTTCTGTGCTCCCTTCTGCCTAGCGCCCGAGCTCTAGATTTCCACCTCTGCCTCTTCCTCCCCAACCTCACCCTCTATCATCAGACCCTCAACCTCCTTCAGCGTACAGGCAGTCCACCTCCTTCCCTGATAGTTGAAGAGATGCGCAGTGGGGAACCCCCACCTGTACATCACCTTCCATAGCCACTCAGTCAATGGGTACAGTGTCCTTTATTTTGCCAGATTAGCTGAGGTCAGGTCCTGATTCAGGGATAGGGACATGTTACGAAATGTGATGGTCGTGGAGGTTCTCGCCGCCACCATTATGCGTTCCTTCACCTTGAAGACCCTCTGCTCCATCTCCACCACTCTTTTGTCCAGCGCTAAAATATTATGGCAGAGCCCCTCAGTGATTTTGTGGATTTCCTTTCAAATTTCCGCAAGGAGATCCTGGAGATCTGTTTTGGTGGACATCTGTGTGAGCAGAGTTGGGAGTGGATCCGCCGCATGGATATGGGCTAATACGTTTCACAGCGTTTATTCTTATCAGGCGGTTGTAACATTGTGAAGATATCTCCCTGGTTACCCGATTTGGGCATCTTCGCCATGTCGTCTGCCAAACATACTGAATATTGGAGAGGAGCCTCCAGGAGTCACCTTCTCTGTGACCCCCACCAAGCCACTGGCCAACTATGAATTGCTGCAGATTCACTCCATTTGGCTCGCAGGCGCGCAGCCCCAGGAACTTCCCTACAGTTGTGATTACATAAGTGCTTGCATTCCAGGGGTGCACCGATGGACCGCACAGGAGCCAATTGAGCGACCAGAGTCCACAGCGGAGGAGCCTGTTATAATAGCTGCAGTCACAACACATCTGTGATTATTCTTCTGAGCCAGAGACTCACACCATGGTGTATGTTTACTGAACTGCCCACATCATCTGCAGAGCCCTGAGGGGCTGCAGGGGGCCCTACACTAGCCCCTGCCCCATAGCCTTCATGCCCAGATCTCCCCAGTAATCGCTCCACCAGCAGGCAGACCCAAGCCATTGTACTGTGTCCTCTCAGCTGCCATCCTATCTGGGAGAGGCCAGTGAGCCTTCAAGCTTTGTTAGCTTGGAGGAGACCTCTGCTCCTCAGACCTCTGCTTAGTGCATTTTCCAGATGTATGATGGGTTGGGCCCCTCAGGACCAGCACTCTCCAAGGTGAAGGGCTCCCTCCCCTGCTTCAATTCGTATACCGCGTGGGAGAAAGGACCTCTCAAGGAACAGCTCTGAGCTCCTGGTGCGATTGAATCATTCATAGGAACCGTGCTGGCACCGGGTCATAATGCTGCGCTCCTTACACACTGGGCACCAAACAGCCTCTCTTTCCAGGCCAGCAATCTGTAGTCCAGCGCAATAGGTGGGATCCCTATCCCGCAGGCACGGTTAATAGTCTTTTCATCGAAAATGTTCCATCGAAGGTAAGTACCATCGAATTTTTTCCATCGAAATATGTTCCATCGAGTTCCCATACATAAAATGCAAAGTGTTTTCCATCGAACGGCAGCTATTGCTTCGGGAATATCATACACATATAGATTGTAGATTAGGGGCGCTGTAACACAGCCTTGCTTCACACCCCTATTTTGTGTGATATTAGCAGTAGTGTGACCTTCTTGATCTAATTTCAGTTTTACTGTGTTATTTTGATGTAGAAGTCTTAGGTAATATATAAGACCTCTCGGACAGCCCATTATATTCAATTTCCACCACAAACGACTTCTGGGAATAGAATCAAAGGCTGCTGAAAAGTCTATATATAAAGCATATAAAGGAGGGGCCCCTACTCTTAGAGCTCTAGTTCGTAGGATATCCATGATCATAATATTATGGGAGGTGGAATTTCCCGGTCTAAACCCGCTCTGGAATTTGGACAATACACCAGAACCCTCAGCCCATGCTTGTAGTTCTTTTAGCAGAAGAGAGGCAAATATTTTCCCCGTGGCATCTAACATTGAGTGCAGCCTGTAGTTACTAGGGTCAAGTCTGTTTCCCTTTTTAAACACGGGGATTAAAATTGCCATTTGCCAAGAACAAGGTATTTTACCAGAATTTACGATTTTCTCAAATAATATACTCAATAGGCTGGCCCAAAAAACGGGGTGAGATTTAATAACAATATTAGATAGTCCATTGGGTCCCAGTGCTCGTGACGATTTAATCTCTTTTATTTTGTTAAAAATAGATTCATATGATATATCAAACAGAGCTACTAATGGAGGACTATCCAATACTGTGAATTTATTGTCCTCAGCATTTTGATTTTCCAATTTTTTTTTCTCAAACTCTGATTTCAATAGGGTTGGTCAATATCCCATTTTGCGGGCCTCGTGCCTCACCCAGCAGGAACCAGATGTTACGTGTAATCCCTTCACATATGGTCTTCACCATTTTTTGCCAGGCCAGTAATCTATCTGCTCTTCTTTTAGCTTTGATGGCTGCCCTATATCTGTTTTTAATTCCTCTAACTGTTACATAATATCTCTCCCCAAGGGCCACATCTTTTTTAGCCTTACGAAGCTCTGCTCTAAGAGATCTTTTCATATCTCTGCTCACTTTATCGTAAGGCAATTTTTTTCCCTCCGTACTTGTCATTGATCCCACTGGCGACGCTGCGTGCTTTTCTGCAAAAGCCTGAACCCAATCCTCTATGTCGTCAATTGACAGCTCGTTAAAGTTAGGAAGCTTGCTGTCGTCCACCATCCCCAGGGCCTCAATTGCCAGGGAGATATTTTTATCCGACCAAGAAATCCTAGTACCGGATTTATTAGTTTTTACCATACCAATATTGTTAGACAAGGCCTGCTTTCTAGGAATACTGATCTCACATTTCAAAGCGGCGTGGTCGCTCCATTCATTAGTGATCACTGTCATATCCATCACCAGTTGCTGGATCCTGGGACACACAAATATATAATCCAATGTACTATATGAATTCCCATTCGATCAAGTATGGTGTCCGGGATAATCACTGGTTGTTCTGCCATTGAGCATTTCCATGTCCCAGGACACAAACAAATATTCCCACACTCCACCCTCAGGATCCTTTTTATTATGGGTCATAGCTCCTCTTTTTCTTAACCTAGGGTTCTGCATTTTATTCTCGTACCCTATCATGTGGCAATTAAAGTCACCAACAACAATTATTCCTGTGTCACTAGATGTATAAAGCCACTCAGCCAGTAGATCCTGGAGAGAGTCCTGCAATTGTTCGCATAGCTTCGCCCAGGTGGATTGTATAAACTCACTAGCAAAAAAGAGCCCCTGGGGTTCTTAAAGTCCGGAATTATTTCGACTGCTATCATATTACTTTCAGAATTGCACTAAAAAGAGAGTATCCCGTGTATCACTTAAGGTAGGTTTGGTGAATATTACCTATGTTCCTCAATATCGGTACTTGGGTATAGATTTCGAAATCACTGGCGATTATGTGGCCTGTAAACAAGTGCGTACAATTAGAGCAGTGCAATTGACTGCCTTGTTCTACAGGGTTACTGTAAAGCAGAGTGTTTTTACGCTGTGGGGCATTCGGCAGATGTACATACAGGCCTTTTCCCCGGCCATAATATATGGTCTAGAAGCCTTACTGGAGATAGATCTAGGTTGATTACAGGTGGTTGAAGGGAAATTTTGGCGTAGTATTCTTGGCCTAGCCCCCTGTATACCAATGGCCATAATAAGACTAGAATTGGGCTTCATCTCTCTTAAGGCGCTAGTACTGAAGAAGCGTGCATCATTATATCTAAAAATGACTCGTGACACTAGCAATGGCTTAGTAACAGCAGTCCATCAAGAAATGGCCAGGGAGAATTCAAGCATTACAACTATTGCTCAGATGACCAAATTGTACCTTGAAATTGGGTGGCAAAATAAGGAGGGGGATTACTCAGAAAAAGCTCAAAGGGCACTCTTTAAACGTATAGACCTCTAGGATTGGACTGAGAATTTTGAACATCTGAGAAATCTGAGTAGCTATAAATTTGTCCAACATAGACTCTATGATTTCAAGAAACCACAGAGATATCTGAATATTTGTCCATCAGTTAGACTTAGACGGTTTATCCTGTTACTTAGAATGGAGCACCTCCCTACGTTGATAGTTACGGGAAGAAAAGCTAAGATGGCTGTTGCATTGCGACTATGCCGTCTATGTAAAGTTCAAGATCAGTTGGAAACGGCAAAGCATCTCTTGACTGAATGCCCCGAGATGGCTAGTACATTTAATCCCCTTCTGGGTTGTTATGTTCATGATAATGAGTATATCAAGGATGACCTTTTCTGGAACCACTGCATTAATTCCAACAGTATGCGTCTGTTGACAGCTTTGTATACTATCTGACTGAGGATTGAAGTTAGACTGGATATAACACTTTAAGCAACTGTATCGATTGAATAATTGTATCATAATAGTTATTCTATAGATAATCGGTGTGGCGTATATCCGTTTTTATGAAGTTGATCTTTTTACTTCTATTTCATATTTTAACTATTTTTTTCTCTTTGTTTGCTTTTTTCTTATATGTTTTATTTTTATACTATGAGATTGGATTATGTTTCATTAATATGATATTTATTTTTTGTTTTGTGTAAAGTTCATAATCCAAACTATATCACAATAAATAAATAAATAAATAAATAAATAAACCGTTTCATCGAAAAAGACTTAACATTTTTTTTGCATGGAAATTCGATGGAACATAATATTACAGGGAGCTGTATAGCTCCCTGTAATTTACAATATTTATTTTGTATTGGGGGGGGGGTTCTCCCCCCTAAACCTCCCTCTACTCCCAGGGGTCCTCCCTCTCTAACCCCCCCCACACCAACCCCCATTTTCAAAATTGAACCCTTGTCCAGTGCTGAAATCTTGAGTGAGAAGCATCCAAGGGTAGCCGCAGGACTCACGCAGCCTGTTATCTCCTTTATAGGTAAGATGGAAAGCTAGGAGAAGGAGCATTTAGCATGATGTTCCTTCACTTCGCCAGAGGCTCTTAGGGAGCCATCTTGTCGATGGCGCTTCTAGCCATGTCCCCATTTGGCTAGTTGTTTTTCTAAGCCTTGAGTGTGCAGGACCTTTAAAACTGAAACTGCACTGTTGAGAGGCAGAGCAGTGCAGGAGAAGACGTCAGGTCTCAGCTTGAGGCTCACGAATGCGAGGTGCACAGGTTATGCTGCCGATACCGGAGGAGAAACGAAGCAGGCATGCAGGGAAGGACACAGAGACAGAGGTGTTGTGAAAGGAAAAAGGACACCGGGCCCTTTAAGGCGAAACAAAAGCAGAAGAGGGAAAAGGGGCGGGGCGGGAGGAGGGGAGGCGGGAAAGGGAGGGGCAACAGTTAGTGTTTAATAAAGAAGGAGTCAAGACGTATCTGGAGTCCACGTCTTATTTCGGGCCCATGTAGGCCCACAACAACTGGCGACGAGTAAGGAGGAACCCCGCCTTCGAGGAGGCGAAGGACGCAAGCAGGAAGCAGCCGGACTCATGGAGGGACCCAGCGCCGCCAGCAGTAAGCAGAGGATCGACGCTGGTGAGGAGGTCTGGCAACGCATGCCAGAAGGTAGCAGGAGGAGACAGAGAAGTGCGGTGAGCAGCGGAGTCACAGAGGGACCCAGCGCCACCACACAGCAGCGACGTACCAGCGCCGGAGAGGAGATCCAGCACGCAAGTTAGAAAGGAAAGGAAGAAAGGAGACACACAGTGAGACGCCGGAGTCAAGGAGAGACTCAGCACTCCAGCGAGGAGACGAGCAGCAGTGTCGGCAAGGAGGCCCGACAGGCCAGTCAGGAAACGAAGGAGCGGAGAGGTCACCGCCACAGGAGACCGACGGAAACCTGCAAAGCATCGGAGGAGGAGGCCCAGCAGCACGAGAGGACGGCAGCAAGCCAGGTGCGCACAGGTACGGAGATGGAGAGGACCCGGCACGTGGGAAAGGGGCACAGAGCAACCGCAACGGCCCAGCCTTAAGACACTCATTAGCGTGCGAGCAAAGGCACTCGCCAGTGCCAACCATAAACCACTTGAAAGCGAGGAAGGACAGACAATCAAAAGACACTTGAACACGAGGACTGAGGCCGTGGCACCACGACAACGCCCAGGCACCATCCGCCATGTCACAGTCAGGGAGCGCAGCGGTAGACACCACAGCACCCGCCACACCCGGAGTGACGCCCACCAACCCGGTATCTTTCCTACGCCGCCCGAACCCGTTCTCACTAGAACCCCAGGAGAATCAAGGACAGAGATGCAGGAGTGGATGGACGAGTTTGAAGAATGTATGAGGGCTGTAGGAAACCTAGACGCACCAAACAAGCTAGACATCTTCACAAACCTGGTGGGGAAAAACATAATGAGCGTCATCAAGACCATCCCGCCAGCAGAGAGGACAACATACCAAAAACTCATTGAAGCCATCAATAGTTGCCTAGTTGTCATTCCAAACAGGGACTATGAACGCTACATCTTCAATCAGTGCACCCAGATGCCCCAAGAAACAATCGGACAATTCATATTACTCCTGCTAAGGAAGATCACGTACTGCGACTTCGCTAACTTCAATGACGACGAAGCCATCCGCCTAAGGGTCATTGAAGGATGTCTGTCATCAATATTCCGCAAACACCTATTGAAGAAACCGCTACCCCTGAAAGAAATAGCTGAGTTGGCCAGAGTGTACGAGAGGGTGGACATCCAAGCTGCCCACATGGAGAACCCGAAGAAGCTGGGCTCCATTGCGGCCATCAACAGCAGCCAACCAGGCTGCCAACCTGGCAACACGTACAGACAAGACCAGTGGAACACCACGAGACGTATACCACCAGAAAGACAATGTTACTGGTGCGGTTTTGAGTTTCCACATAAGGGCCAGTGCCCCGCCATAGACCAAATTTGTATGAGGTGTGGCCAAGAGAATCACTTCCAGAGCATGTGCCGGGAAAAGGCACCCCTACTATCAGCATACCGACCACCTAGCCAACAAACAACAGTTAGGCGATTTGAGGCACCGAGACCTTTCAACCCACGACCATACCCTGAACGGGAGTACACCAAGGCCGCCACCAACCCCAGACCCGCTGCCAACGCCGGGTTCATCAGAGCGGTAGAGAACCTACAAGTAGAACAAGCGAATGAGACCTACACCAACCAAGAACAAATATACCACATGCAATCCTACCCGGAGGAAGAACTCCAGAGGGAGAGTGTCACCAGGGACCCCTATGAGAACCCACCACTCGAATAACAACCAGCAGAACGGGAACAATATGCAGAATATGACCGATACAGCAGAGAGTATGTCCGCCTCATCTCTAAAGCCTCAGACGACAGCACTGCACCCTGGGTGACAGTCCACCTAAGGGGAATCGACACCCCGTTCCTAGTAGATACGGGTGCCACCGTCAATGTCATGAGCCACCTAAAATATGAACACCTGGCAGACAAGTTCCCACTACAATCATCACACACCCACATCTTCCAATGGGGCGCAACGCAACCGCTGACTTCCAAAGGACAGTTCGCTTGTGACCTCATCCACAGGGGTAAGAGAGTCCAGACAATGATACACGTCATCCACAGCCCAGCAACAGGAAGGTGTCTACTCAGCCACAAAACCGTTGTCGCCCTACACCTCATCGACATCCACTATGATGAATCGGAAGCAATTCAAGGACTCCCGCCCAACTCATACGGGCCATCGACCAGAAAGCCCTAGACATTGAAATACTAAAAACCACCTATCCGGCCCTATTCGAAGGAGTGGGCATGCTGAAGGACAATGTAATCAAGCTACACATTGACCCACTGGTACGACCGGTGCCACAACACCCCAGGCGGATAGGTTTTTACCTGCAAGCGAAAGTCACCCATGAACTGCAGACACTACTAAATAACGACATCATAGAGAGCGACAGGGCCCACACCGTGGGTGTCCCCACTTGTAGTCGTCCCCAAAGCAGACGGACGCCTCCGCCTCTGTGTTGACATGAGAATCCCCAATACAGCCATTCAACTGGAGAGACATCCATCCCCGAACATCGAAGACATGTTAATAAGGCTCAACCAATCCACCAAATCCTCAAAGTTAGATCTCAACCAAGGCTACCACCAGCAAGTCCTCGATCCCGAGTCAAGACCCATCACAACATTCACTACTCATGAAGGCCTATTTCGCTACAAACGGCTGAACTTCGGCATCTCATCCGCCGCCGAAATTTTCCAGGAAACAATCCACAGCTTAATCAGTCCGGTCACCAACACATTCAATTACAGCGATGACATCCTCATATTCGGAGTCACCCAAGACCAACATGACGCAGCTTTACACCAAGTCTGCCACATCCTCTAGGACGCCGGACTCACACTCAATAGCCAGAAATGCGAGATCAATACTCACACGCTATGCTTCTTCGGCCACATTTTCTCGGACCAAGGCATCAAAGCCGATCCGGACAAAATCCGCGCCATAACGAACCTAACCAACCCAAAGGACGTATCTGAACTCCGCTCATTCCTGGGCATGGCAGGGTACTGCGCCCGCTATCTCCCACAATAAGCCTCACTCACGTGCCCGTTCCGACAACTGCTGAAGAAAGATCAACCATTCACATGGACAGACCAGTGCCAACAAGCATTCTCCTCCATAAAACGAGACTGGCAACTAATCGCCAACTAGCATACTTCAACCCGCAATGGCACACCAAAATCACTGTAGACACCAGTCCGGTAGGGCTAGGGGCAATACTGGCTCAAACCGACCCACAGCACAACGCCACAACCCACATTGTAGCATACGCCAGTCGTGCATTGAACGTCACAGAACAAGCCTACTCGCAGGCAGAACGCGAGAGCTTAGCCGCCGTGTGGGCGTGCGAGAAATTTCACCATTTCATCATCGGACACACCTTCACGCTCAAAACCGACCACCAGGTCCTGCTGGCCCTCTTCGGCAACCCAAAAATAAAAATGCCACAGCGCATTGAACGATGGGGCATTCGCCTCCAGGAATACGACTATACAATCATTCACAAATCTGGGGGTGATGCCAACCCCGCAGACTATCTTGCGACACCCGGAGAGGGCGTCCGACACCACAATGCAAGGAGGAGCCGACGGATACGTCGCATACCTGTCACTGAACGCCCTTCCCCCAGCTATCAAAGTACAACTGTTTGCGAAAAGGGCAGAGTGTCACGATCTGCTTCCTTCGCTCCCGTTCCCACCACTTGGGGGCATGATTTGGGGTTTATTCCCTACTGGACTTTCCTTCCGAACCATATGCTACAGTGCTGTGATGAACTGGGAGCGCTAAATCCTTATTTGCCTGTGTTCTATATTTCTCTGACTTATCCTTTGCTGCTGTATACCTTGATGCCTTAGTCTTTCCTCCTTTTTAGATTAGCTTTCTGCCTTTTTTCCTTGCATGGGTGGGGAAAGTTTGCCCTTGTAATTTCGTTTTCCCTGTTCCTGCTCCTTTACTTTTCTTGGAATCCATTCCATGTTTTCGCTTGCACCTCTGCATTTACTTTCCATTGATCATTAGGTGTGGTGTGCGGTTGTAGCTAGCTCCTTTGTGAATGCCTATGTTTTCCTCACTATTCTGTAATCACTATTCCTACTTGCCCCTTGTCTTGAGTCTTATGTATTTAGTTATCCTCCCATTTCTGTTACAGCCTTTCGGGGCCCTGGTTGATTTTGACGTCTACAAAGAAAGAAACTCTGTGTCATCCACTAAGGAAAAGGACTGCAAGGGTACAGCTCGGTCTTTGGTTACTGGTGCCAAAGAGTCTACTATCCTAAAGGTGCCTTCATTTCCTGAGCCACAAATGTGTCTGTTGACCTCTGAGACTTCAGTCTGTCCTCCTTCAACCATTGACTCTTCTATAATTCAGTTCACAGCTCTGCAGCCATCTGTGGCACATGTGTCTTCAATCAATGAACCTCTGCCTGGTCTGCCATTTACTCAAGAGCCTCCACCATGCATGTGGTCAGTTCCAAAGACCTTGACATGTTTGTCTTCAGCTCGCAAGATGTCTCCAACTTGCATGCCTTCAGCCTCAAAGATTCCTCTGGCATGCCTCGCTTCAGCTACAGCGACTCATCCAGCATATCACCCTTCAGCCATAGAGCCTCTGGCAGTCCATCCTAAGTGCATGTCTTCAGTCCCAGAGTCTACCGCTTGTCTGCCTTCAGATCATGAGACAACTGTATCCTGCCTAGCCTCGCTGCCAATATCGGCGGTATACCTGTCTACACCATCAGATTCTGCAGCATTTTCTTCAGCTCCAGAGATTCCTCCTGAATCCCAATCATTTACTGCTGATGAACATCCAGCCTGCCCTTCTTATGCTTCAGGGGGATCACCAGAGTGCCTACCTTTTACACCAGACAATTCTCCCAACTGCTTGACTTTAACATCAGAGCCTTCCGAATATGCAGAATCAGAATCTGAGACTTTTGCCAGCATGTCTACAATTTCCTCACCTCCCGCATGTCTGCTTTCAACAGAAAGGCAAACAGAGCATCTACCATTGTCTAATGCATGTGGCACTAGCCTGCCTTCCTCCTCAAGGACTTATAAGTGCCCGCTCTCAGTGACTGAGTTTCTTGGGCCTGCCAACTCTGCTTCGAATCCTGCAAGTCCTTCATGCCTTTCTTCGACCCATGAGTATCTTCCTCACCAGAAGCCTGCCTATGACTCTTCTAGTCTGCAACCTGATTCTATGCATCCCTGTTCATCTGCCTTTGCCCACAGGCCACCATTTCCATCAGTGCCGCGTCCAAAGAAAAAGCACTCCTATCATGGAAAGAAGATGCCTCGTGTGGGTGGCGGGCACCAGAAGACGGCCATAGGAGGGGATATACTGTCACGATCCGCTTCCTTCGCTCCCGTTCCCACCACTTGGGGGCATGATTTGGGGTTTATTCCCTACTGGACTTTCCTTCCGAACCTTATGCTACAGTGCTGTGATGAATTGGGAGCGCTAAATCCTTATTTGCCTGTGTTCTATATTTCTGACTTGTCCTTTGCTGCTGTATACCTTGATGCCTTAGTCTTTCCTCCTTTTTAGATTAGCTTTCTGCCTTTTTTCCTTGGATGGGTGGGGAAAGTTTGCCCTTGTAATTTCGTTTTCCCTGTTCCTGTTCCTTTACTTTTCTTGGAATCCATTCCATGTTTTCCCTTGCACCTCTGCATTTACTTTCCATTGATCATTAGGTGTGGTGTATGGTTGTAGCTAACTCCTGTGTGAATGCCTATGTTTTCCTCACTATTCTGTAATCACTATTCCTACTTGCCCCTTGTCTTGAGTCTTATGTATTTAGTTATCCTCCCATTGCTGTTACAGCCTTTCGAGGTCCCTGTTTGATCAACAGGATTCGTGGGCTCGCTGCCATTCAAGTGGTATTTCTCGTCGCTGTGAGTACTGTTTTTAAGTTACCTTATTTAATACCATCAAGAGTGTTAGATCACAGATCCTGTCATTGCTTGCCCTCTACGTGGGCTTAGCGCTGTCACTACCTGTAATAGCAATTGTGGGTAGGAGCTTGCCGACTTTCCTTACAGTCATAAGGAGTATTCTAAGTGCTTACTCCACATCCCTTTTTATATATTTGTATTGTTGTCACACTTTGTTTGCACTCCTGGGTTTTAGTATACCTGAGTCTTGGTTCCTGTATGTATGTTGTTTGACTCAAACCATTCACTGTGTGATAGTGTGGACATTTCCCTTGCCATATTCACTGCCTTTGTCCTTACTTGACAGATTCCTGACACAGAGCAGACTCCACCCTCAGGGCAGCAGTACACCTCAGAAACATGAACACGTGGCGACGGGCGGCCAACGAACACTTTGAGCCGGGGGGGTAAGCAGACAGAAGAGACCTAGCCAGAATGGAGACAATACACAACGAACTGGCCACAACAAGCCAAGGCACGCTACTCAGAGGGAATCGCCTTGTAGCACCCAAAAGCCTAAGGAAGCCACTGGTCATGATCGCACACGAAGGCCATTGAGGCGTGGCCAACACGAAAAAGATATTTCGGAACCAGGTGTGGTTCCCCCACATGGACACCATCGTGGACGACATACTAAGACACTGAAACCCGTGCCAAGTAAATGCAGCTGGCTCACCACCTTGCCCACTGCAGATAGTTCCACTCCCGGAGGGACCATGGCAGCGCGTAGCACTCGACTTTTACGGCCCACTGGAAGAGGGAGGCCACCTGCTAGTGGCTATTGACGAGTACTCCCGATTCCCACTGGTGAAGCACGTGCAATCAACAGCATTCCACCACATTGTAGGCATAGTAGATGAAATGTTCAGCGAGTGGGGCATCCCAAATACGGTGAAAACGGACAACGGTCCCCATTTCAAGAACATGAATTTAAGAAATTTGCAGCACATCTAGGGTTCCACCACCAAAGAATTACACCACTATGGCCCCAGGCCAACGGGATGGTGGAACGCTTCATGGCGAATAACAAGCGCACGCGCCAGAAGGCAGCGACAGACCAAACCTCGATGCCACATGCCATCTCACAGATGCTAGAAAGCTACCGGCACACCCCACAAGAGGCGACCGGCCGCACCCCGGCCGAACTCATGATCAAGTACAAGCCACGGTCCCGGCTTCCCCAACTCGAGGATTACACGCCAGAAGAGGGTGACGAGATACGACAGCGAGAAGCTGAGAAAAGACAAAAGGCCAAAGAATGGGCTGACAGGAAACGGAAAGCCAGGGAACCACTAATCCCAGTAGGAGAGACCGTACTGGTCCGGCAAGCCCAGCGCCGGAAAACAGACTCAAGACATCAGCCCGAGCCGATGATAGTGACGGAAGTAAAAGGACCCGTGATCACAGCAACAGGAGACCAAGGCGAGATAACCAGAAACGCATCATATTTTAGGAGACTGTTCCAAGAAGATCAGATCGAGGACATGCCTCTAGAGGAGGAGGACCCCGAGGACCCAAAGACTCCCCCAGATGCACCCGAGGCACCCATGCCAGCATACCCGGATGACGAAAGAGACGACCAGGCTGGATGGCCCCACAGGTCGACCAGAAGGCCCACCCGGCTCATCGAAGAAATGTAGAGCATGGACTCAGTCGATAAGTAAGGGGGGGATGTTGTGAAAGGAAAAAGGATACAAGGCCCTTTAAAGCAAAACGAAAGTAGAAGAGGGAAAAGGGGTGGGGCGGGAGGAGGGGAAACGGGAAAGGGGGGGTGGCAGTTAGTGTTTAATAAAGAAGGAGTCAAGACGTATCTGGAGTCTGCGTCTTATTTCGGGCCCATTTAGGCTCATAACAAGAGGGAGCCACACAGGAGCTCCTGGGTGTCGGGCTGCTCAAGTGTCAATACTCAGACGAGGCTGCAATACAGCAGATATAAATACTCACGCAAACCGGGATCTGCTGAGATCTTGTAGAACGGGAAGATCCTTAATGTTGCCAGTTGCTCATCCCAATTTGGGCCTCCTCTTAGAGGGCGAACTTCCCTGTGAACTACCACCCTATCCATATAAAGGTATAAGGACAGGATGGTGGTTTACTTGGAAGGGAAAAAATACCACCAGGTATTTACCAGGCTGCAAGAAATGAAGTATGGTTTTAGGATTGGAACTTAATTTGAAACCCGTAGACAATGAGATAAATATGCTCTACCACTAACCTGAATAGACTGTTAATTGAGCCTTAAAAGGAATATGTTGAAAAGTGGCAAAAAAAACTTTGGGATTTATGTTTTTTGATGGAACTCCTGGATTGGAGTGGTAGAACAGGAAAATGGTGTCTGGGAGCAGAAAAAGTGAAAGGAGAAAGGGGTTAATATGATTAGTATGGACCTGCAGACCCGGACGGAACGAGGGCGCTCCAAGGGAAAACAGATGAGCAGTGATTAACAGCAAGGCGTCCACAGTTCAGTGCTCTCTGTTTGGAAGGTAGGAGAAATGTAATTCAATCCGTATCCGTGGTGTTCTTTAAGAAAGTCGTAAAGCAAAATGTTCACAGAGTTGCAAATCAGCAGCTAGCAGGCAAACAATATCCCATGAAAAGCCATGAAGACAAAGCAGGTCGGAAACAACAAACAGTTTAAATTGTGATCCAGAGGCAAGTCAAGGTTCCATGCAGGGGTCGGTAACAAAGGCAGTTGAAATCGTAATCCCGAGGTAAGTCACGGTTTCAGGAAAAGGTCGGTAACAAGGGCAAAGATCAAAAAGGTAACAACTATGGAACTAGAAGGTGGAACATACTTCAATCAGAAGCACTCGGCAATGGATTATAAGCTCCTTTATGCTCCTGTGTCGGACGCCAGGGGTGGTGACGTAGCGCCTGTGCCCAGCGCTAGCCGAGCGTCGCGCAACCATGGCAACAGCAGAGACACACGGCGGGTCAGGGGAGATGCCTGTGCTGCCAAACTTGTACCCGAAAAAGGTGATCTCCGATTTGAGGAACTCACACTTCTCCCGGTGTATTGTGAGCCCAGCATCTTGTAGTCTGCCCAGTAAAGCGTGAAGCCTCTTGATATGTGTTTCTTTGTCGGGGGCGTGAATCAGAATATCATCGCTCACGTTGAGGACGCCAGGGATGCCTCGGATGACCTCCTGGATGGTTTGCTGGAATACCTCAGCAGCAGACGATATTCTGAAACTTAGGCGTTTGTATCTCCGCAGCCCCAAGTGCGTTGAGAACGTTGTAATGTAGCGAGAGTCTCTATGGAGTTTGAGTTGATGATACCCCGCCTTGAGATCAATCTTTGAGAATATACACGACCCTGTGAGGTCAGCCACGATCTCGTCGATCGTGGCAGTGTTAGGGAGACGCATGTCTATGCAGATCCGCACCTTTCCAGGCTGCTTGGGCTTTCGTGTCACCCCCATTGGAGAGACCCACGGTGTGGGCCCTGTGACCTCCTCAATGATGCCCGCTTCTTCCAGTGCCTTGAGTTCCTGCTCCACTTGTTCTCTCATGTGGAATGGCGTTCTCCGGTGCCTAACGGCTTTCGGCTGCACTGTTTCATCAATATGAAGTTTGATGGTTTTGCCTTTTAAACAGCCTATTCCCTCTTGCAAGTCAGGGTATTGGTTCAGCATCTGCTCCACCTCCTTGTCTTCGTTGACATGGCAGATGAATTGGACCACTCCCAGGTCCTCCGCTGCGTCCCCACTCAGGAGGCTCTCAACACCTGCCTTCACGACATAGATCTTGGACCATAGTCTGTTTTTTCCCTGTTCCAGCGTAGTGCGGAACCTGCCAATCACCGGCAAGGGCTTTCGACTGCCGTATGCATACAACAGAGTGTCTGTGCTTTTCAGCTCTGGTGGAGGACTTAGAGTCAGGAAGATGCTTTCGGGCATGACGTTCACCGAGGCGCCTGTGTCGATGGTCATGAGAATTCACTGGTTTTGGATGGTGACCATGCATTTGCGCCTTCGGACGGCTTTTCCTTGTGGTCCCCGACCTTGGCACAGTGCAGACACCAGGTATACCTTCCTCCCTTTTCTCTCGATGTCCTTGGTGGGGTCCTGCTGCATCGCCGAGACATCATCCCCTTCATCCTCCGTGGAAGAACTGGCCACTGCGACCCTTCTGGCGCTGGCTTGCTTCTTTTTCTTGGTCGCGTTCTTCTCCGGCGGGTTTTGCGGGGCTGTATGGGGGTGTCCGCTGATCGGCATACCTTTGCGTAATGATCCTTCCGGCCACATGCTCCACATGTGGTGCCTTGAGCAGGACAGTTGCGACGGCCATGTCGTGGGCCACCGCACCAGCCGCACTCTGTGGGCCCCGGAATGCGCGGTTGCCACCTGTTTTGGCCGTAACCTCCACCGTTGTCGTCTCTCGAGGATTGTCTGTTGGTGATCCGGGCCACCATAGCTGTGTTGAGAGCAGGTTGCAGCCTGTGTAGCGTGGCCTCCATGTTGGCCGCTCTGGTGTGGGCCAGTTCCCTCTGACGTCCTAGTTCAAGGATCCGCTGTAGGGGAATACCCTTTTCGCTAAGTATCAGGCACCTTAACTTTTCCGAGTGTATCCCGTTGATGATTTGCCTCCTGATCTCCCTCTCCACGTTCGTGAACTCGCAGGACATGGCTAGCTTTCTCAGACGGGTGTGGTATGCATCAAGGGTTTCCTCCGATGCCTGTAAGGTGGTGCAGAAGAGAAACGTCTCATAGTCTGGGTTTAGTTGAGGGAGAAAATGATCCGTGAGGGCATCTTTCGCGCTTCGGTATGCATCCTGGCCATCATCAACGTTCAGGGAGTTGAAAATGCGCAGTACCTCGTCACCCACGCTGAGTAGTAGGTGTGCCTTCAGTTTCCTGGGCGCCGTAATCTCTTTGCACTCCATCGCCATCTCAAATTTCTGAATCCACAGCTGCCATCTGGGTCCGCTTGATGATGGATCTGTGAATGGGTCAAACGGCTGGACCAGTGTCGACGAAACCCCGTGTGTGCGAGGTGGAGGTGACGTCATGGATAGGTTCGCCGCAATTCTGGACGGCGTGGTGGGCCCAGGCGTGGATGTGCCGGCCGCCATGTTGGCGTGGATCTGATTAGTGTTGTCGTGAGTTCTTCCGACGGCTACCAGCGCCGCGACGTCGGGCCTACCTTGGAGGTGCTGCCGTTCCCAGGCGCTGTGTTACAGTTCAGGGCCTGGCGCTCCCGTCAAACTGTGTTGCTGCCCTCTGGTGTTGGATGCCAGATGCCACCGGGTTCTCCAGTGCCCAGAGGAAGAGCTCTGGTCATGGTGGATGTGGCGAAAAACGGAGTGGCAGAGAGAAGGAATCGAGGAAAAAAAAAAAAATTTTTTTTTTTTGGGGTGGGGGGTCACGTGTGTGATTCCACCCCCACCGGGTGTCCAAAAATTTCGCCGCGATGGCTGTATGGCGTTAGGGTGCCTTCAAAGCACCGAGCGTGTAGTGGAGTTCATCTCGCCTCGTCGCCATTGTTAAGTTGTCAGCCCTCGGCCTGCGCGCGCGGGGGCTGGCAGAATGCTGGTAGGCCGCACGGCCTGTTGCGCAGCTCCAGCGGGAGCCGAAGGATTACACACCCACACCGGTTGCTGGTCGGCCCCGGAACTGCCTCCCGAACGCGGGGGCGGGGCTTTTATTTAGGACGCCCTGCGTCACCGCGTAGCGGGACGCAGGGCGGAACTTAACAGGGGGCATCTCTCCCACTAGTCCCAAAGCAAAACAGCGCTTCTTCTACAATCGAGCCGTCTCTCCCACAACACTAGAACCCAGTGATAGAGTACAGAGAGCAGGGAGATTAGACAACAAACCAAGCAACAAACCAAGCGATAAACTCCCCCATGCAGAATCCTGCATCGGGGATGATAAAGAAGAACTGCAAGTCGGCCGGAAGTTGAGCCTTACCCAGGGTCCGGGTTGGCCCGCACATTACAACAACGGGACCTTTAAAGGGGGTGTAGGCCACTGGGCAAAAAGGTTGCTAGGGGCCAGCATGCAGGATCTCACCCCCTCAGCTCAACTCACGTCACCGGGAGCCCGGTTTCAGGGTGCCCCTGTTTTGGGTATAGTGTGCAACGCACCACACCTAGAGGCATACGAGAACACGTCCGAACCAAAAAAAAGCCCCGAAAGGTGAGCCTGTGAGGACGAAGAAAATTTTGGAAGACTATGCACGCAAACGGAGAAGCACGGACTCAGAAGTGGAAGTAGGACGCAACCCGAATGAAGGAAAACTGACAGATGAAGACATGTTACTAGATCTGGCCACCTCACGAATTGATGATCAGGCAGCCTCTCAAAAGGATAACAGCTATCGTCCCCAGTTGGGTTTGGACCCAAACATGATTGCCATTTTCTCTACAACTATGGCCCCTTCACAAAGCTGTACGAAAGTATAGCGGAACAGCTGAAAGACCAAACAACGGTAATTGCTATTCTGCATTCAAAAATGGTCTTTGTTAAGGGATTCATCTTCGCCTTGCAAGAGCACATTGATACGAATACTGAGCAAACTACAAACATCTTTTGTAGCATCATCGATCTGCCGGAAATCACTACTCTTAAGCCAGCATAAAGCCCCCGATTATGCTGGAGAATCGGGAGTTAGAACGCCAGTCAGGGTTGTTGAAGAGCTAGGTACAGATGATAGCTCCAATGCTCTGATTGGGCCCGCGGACAAGAGCACCAAAAGCATTGAGAACACGCCAAAAACGACATCAATATCTACTCAAACAAATGACCCAATGGACGTACCCTCAACTGCGCATCCCTGCGGTACGGGGGCCGATAACCCACTGGAGAAGCAGGAGGAAAGGAACGTACATCCTCAACCTGAAGCAGTTGCCCCGCACTCTAACTTACCACTTTCACCCAAAAAAAGGAAGAACTACGAGATATTGTCAAAACCACCGAAAAAGGTTAAGAAAACAGTGAGTGAGGATGATTCACCGCAGACTAAAAGGGAGGCCCTGAAAGCCTTACTGCTGAAAAAAATTCTGGTAGCTCACAAAGGAACAAAGGATTTTAAAAGCTGGCCAGAAATTAAAGGGATGGTCTAGTAAACATTTTTATTTAAAAAATAGATAGGCAACATAAAAAAAAATACTAGCATTCTCCGTTTTAAAACTTCCTATGTAAAATGTTGAGCTATTCAAGCTCAAAATTTGCAAAAGCAAGCACATGGGCGCATCCATTTTGTGAAATGGAGGCCCTCCTGTGCTGGCTTTTGCTTTTGCGGCACTAATGAAGGAAAAGCCAGCCAGCTGTAGTAAACAAAGGCTACCGCTGGGTGGCTTTCCCTTCATTAGTGCTGTAGGCGGAGGACGGGGACCGGAGACCAGAGCAGGAAAGCTGCAGCTGAATCTCGGTAAGTCCTATTTATTTTTTTTTTAAAAATAAGCACTAGCTGCGTTTTTTTCTAAGTTTTCCGGGCTGGAGGAGCCCGGAAAACTTAGAAATAAAACCGCAGCTTTAAAAACATTGTATTTATGTTTGCGGTCGCTTTTGAAGCGACCGCAAACATAAATACAACATTATTGTGTTGGAAAACGCTGCGGTTTTTCTTTCCAAGTTTCTCAGGCTCCTCCGGCTCGGAGGAGCCTGAGAAACTCGGAAAGAAAAACCGCAGCGTTTTCCAACACAACCGCATTGTTTCTGCCTGAATCTGCTTTACCATTTGGGGCTCTCGGGCTCCCCAGGAGCCCGAGAGCCCCAAATGGTAAAAAAGATTCAGGCAGAAACAACGCGGCATTGCGGAAAACAACTGCGTTGTTTCTGCCTGAATCTGCTTTCCCATTTGGGGCTCTCTGGCGCCCTGTGGGGATCCCGAGAGCCCCAAATGGTAAAGCAGATTCAGGCAGAAACAACGCGGCATTGCGGAAAACAACCGAGTTGTTTCTACCTGAATCTGCTTTACCATTTGGGGCTCTCGGGCTCCCCGTGGCATTGCGGAAAACAACTGCGTTGTTTCTACCTGAATCTGCTTTACCATTTGGGGCTCTCGGGCTCCTGGAGGAGCCCCAAATGGGAAAGCAGATTTAGGCAGACAACGCAGCATTTAGCATTTCCCATTTGGGTCTCTCGGGCTCCCCACGGGAGCCCGAGAGCCCCAAATGGGAAATCAGCTGCAGGTAGAAACACTACGCGGCATGTAAACATAACCGCGTGTGTTTCTGCCTGCTGTGGCTTTCACTTTGGGTCTCCGGTGCTCCGAGCCGGAGGAGCCTGAGAAACATGGAAAGAAAAACTGCAACGTTTTCCAACACAATAACGTTATATGTATGTCCGCAACCATAAATACGTTTTTAAAGCTGCGGTTTTATTTCTAAGTTTTCCGGGCTCCTCCAGGAGCCTGAGAGCCCCAAATGGTAAAGCAGATTCAGGCAGAAACAACGCGGCATTGCGGAAAACAACTGCGTTGTTTCTGCCTGAATCTGCTTTACCATTTGGGGCTCTCGGGCTCCCCGTGGGGAGCCTGAGAGCCCCAAATGGTAAAGCAGGTTCAGGCAGAAACAACGCGGCATTGCGGAAAACAACCGCGTTGTTCCTACCTGAATCTGCTTTACCATTTGGGGCTCTCGGGCTCCCCGTGGCATTGCGGAAAACAACCGCGTTGTTTCTGCCTGAATCTGCTTTACCATTTGGGGCTCTTGGGCTCCCCGTGGGGAGCCCGAGAGCCCCAAATGGTAAAGCAGATTCAGGCAGAAACAACGCGGCATTGCGGAAAACAACCGCGTTGTTTCTACCTGAATCTGCTTTACCATTTGGGGCTCTCGGGCTCCCCACGGGGAGCCCGAGAGCCCCAAATGGGAAAGCAGATTTAGGCAGATAACGCAGCATTTAGCATTTCCCATTTGGGTCTCTCCCCACGGGGAGCCCAAGAGCCCCAAATGGGAAATCAGCTGCAGGTAGAAACACTACGCAGCATGTAAACATAACCGCGTGTGTTTCTGCCTGCTGTGGCTTTCACTTTGGGTCTCCGGTGCTCCGAGCCGGAGGAGCCTGAGAAACTTGGAAAGAAAAACCGCAGCGTTTTCCAACACAATAACGTTGTATGTATGTCCGCAAACATAAATACGTTTTTAAAGCTGTGGTTTTATTTCTAAGTTTTCCGGGCTCCTCCAGCCCGGAAAACTTAGAAAAAAAAACGCAGCTAGTGCTTATTTTAAAAAAATAAATAAATAGGACTTACCGAGATTCAGCTGCAGCTTTCCTGCTCTGGTCTCCGGTCCCCGTC
Organism: Ambystoma mexicanum; assembly: GCF_040938575.1. Taxonomy (NCBI): domain Eukaryota; kingdom Metazoa; phylum Chordata; class Amphibia; order Caudata; family Ambystomatidae; genus Ambystoma; species Ambystoma mexicanum. The sequence continues at coordinate 1,019,687,924 of NC_090921.1, read as the reverse complement.
CTCCGCCTACAGCACTAATGAAGGGAAAGCCACCCAGCGGTAGCCTTTGTTTACTACAGCTGGCTGGCTTTTCCTTCATTAGTGCCGCAAAAGCAAAAGCCAGCACAGGAGCAAAAGCCAGCACAGGAGGGCCTCCATTTCCCAAAATAGATGCGCCCATGTGCTTGCTTTTGCGAATTTTGAGATTGAATAGCTCAAAATTTTACATAGGAAGTTTTAAAACGGAGAATGCTAGTATTTTTTTTTTTATGTTGCCTATCTATTTTTTAAATAAAATTTTTACTAGACCATCCCTTTAAGAGCAGGAATTTCAAAGACACAAATCCCAGAACAAGGTGGTTGTTTGTGACAACATTGCAACTCAAGGCAAAACTAAACAAAGTACCTTGTCACTGAGAAACGCCAACAAGCGAGATGAAAAAGGTGACCCGTTAAGGTCCGAAATTCAGCAGATCATAGTACGCCCAAACAATGACTCAGAGCTAAAGCAATACAGAGCAGAAGAGGAGATTGAAGAGCTAATAAACCCCTCTACCTACTCTTACGACTCAGAGATGGGCACATCAGACTTAAACACGCTGGTGAACTGGAAGATAAATCCTAATCCGTCCAGCCAATCTAACACAGATAGTAATGAGCAACCTAGTGCAGTGATAATTGAAGAAGATGAATGTGACGAAGTTTGGGACAGGGAAACTACCCCTAACCACTCACCCATAAAATCCACGGATAGGGACTGGAGTCCCGCTTCGAATGGGAACAACAGCCATCTTGCTCCACAAGAGGGGCGGACATCGCTCAAGCAACGATGCGCTTCACAAAGGGAAGTGAGGTGCTCATACTGAACTATGGCAGAAAAGAGGAGAGCCATGGACAACTCAGAAAAGAGGAGAGCTACAGAAAATCCATCAAGTAGCCTAACCTATGACCGGGAGACAGTGACAGCTTGGCATCACCAGGATATGCGCATGGATGCTAAGCGGCCCAAATCTGCATTAACCCAATTTAAACATAAAGGGGGAGACCCCGTAAGAATCCAATTGGAAAGAATTCTCAGAGTAAAAGATGAGCTCACTCTCAACAGAGCGAACGTGCTCTGCCTTTTTCATAGTCTCCCACCTCTTAGGGGTATTAGATCTACAGACTTGAACTTAATAGAATTCCCGGAAGAATCAGGAAAAGACAACGTGATCATCCACTTGACATCACCTCACTACTTAAAACCACTTTTGAATGAAACAACTAACCTAACAGCAATGGGGTTCTTACTCAAGGGGTTAGGGGTACCGGAGGAGAGCAAAAAACTGACACAACATAGACACAAGAACACAGACTCAAGCAAGAAAATTCACTTTAATTCTAAGGTGACTAATGGACAAAGATGCAATGGACATCCAAAGGTTTATTTTACTAGCCCGCCGCAGGACAACATGTTTTCATGTCTATGTATCATAGAAGAAAACAAAAAGCCCAAGTGGGATCCTAAAGAGCTAACGTATAACCAGCACACGGTCAAGGAAGCAGGCAGATGGGGTTGGATTGCAGGGGCCCTGACGCAGAATTCATAATGCCATAAACCTAAGAAAGAACAGGAGCCCCCCCCTTTTGTGCTTGGAAGTTGGAATACCAGGGGGCACAAACACTTATTTTGGAACAGCAAACTCACATTCGGAGACCTCAACGTTATTTGCTTTCAGGAGAGTTGGTTGATAGAGGCTCCGATCTTGGAGGGCTTTAATGTCCTCATAAAACCAGCAACAAAAGGTCAGAGAGGCCGCCCTTTGGCAGGACTGCTAACGGTCATCAATGACGTAAGTAACCTCGAAGTTCTATCAACAAAGAACATCTTATTCTTGATCCAGTCAGTAGTCCTTCGGGAGCAAGCCTACGAGAATCTGGCAGAGCGAATTATCCTGAATTGTAACTTGTATTGGAACACAAATTCACAGGACGCAAAGGGTTTTGAACAAAGGGTCATGAGAGAGATAGACGAAAATAGAGTTACCTGGCCCAACCTAAACATCATACTGAAGTAGATAGGGGTAGGATCCTGAAATGTGCGCTATAGGTCAATCAAAGTATTGGTAAAAGCCAGCTGCAATTTCACAGTCACTGGGTGTGCGTCATTTCAATTTCCATAACCAATTCATTACTGCATTGATGACCGATACTATCCGATGTCAATTATGTATATGATTCATAACTAATTCAATTGATGTATTTATATGTAACCTTGTCAGCCGCGAACAAGACGCATGTCGAAACACGTGTCGGCTGAACACCCAACTTATTAAAGAATTTGTCAAATAAGCTTGTCCTTTGTAATTTGAATCTTTTCACTTCCAGGCCAAGTGCATAATCCAGTCACTCCACCCCTTTTTACATAAACATCATACTGTGTGGTGATCTGAACATTCACTGTTTTAATTCGAACAATATATTGATAAAAGACCACAAGCCCCACGCTCAAGCACCGGTTACAAGGGGCCTTACCTGGAGAAAAGAACTGTGCCAAAGAAGCATCGAAATCATCAACGTTTCTGCAAAAGAGGACATCCCTCCAAAACCGACCTGAAAAGGGGAATGAACGTGCAGATTTTGGACTATATATTTCTTTCAGACAACATCTGATGGAATCTTATTAATCTACAAGTGATCCACATGGTAGCAAGTGACCATAACATCCTGAGGATGTCGCTTCTCGGCAAAACTCAGATGGTACGTCCTACCCGGACGGAGCGCCTGACAACTAACGCTGATAGAAATAGACTAAGATTGTCCCAAGGTAACATCATCTCATTAACAACTACGATCAAGGAAGGCTCTATGCTGGTCTGGTCATTGTGATGCTGGAAATGCATCGGAGGGACAGGGCCTCCGTATCCTTGTCCTTTGCTGCTTTTATCGTGTGTTCTATCGCGTTTTCCGTGCAGGAGTTCAGGTGGGACTCGTGGGGGTGCAGCTCTCTCTCTTTTGGTTTGGCGAACAGACCCGTGGGATACCCTTATGGCACCCATGGGTAGGGGTACAACCCTATGCCCCTAGTGTATGTTTTTGGGCACCTGTGTGTGACCCACAGAGCAGGGTACCGGCTGGTGGCAACTCTGTGCTGAAATGACCGGTGCCCTGAGCGTCCTCTGTTTTGGGATACCCAGGCACTGTCATTGGAATCGGTAGATTCCTGATGGAGACAAAATGGCCTCCATGGCCTCTTGCCTTCCATCACCTGTTACTTTGATCTTCCCGAAGTCCCGGGAAGCCCTGTCTCTGTCCCTTCCCCCTGACTGGCTATTGGGTTGAAGTTCTGTATATGGTAGTGTGGAAAAGTGCCGACCAGACTGGCTGGAGCCTTCTCAACGACCGTATTTTGTGGGTACGCCTGTGGGTGGGACCTGGGTGAATAGAGCGTGTGACAAATATGCATTCTATATTGTGGCTGTCTAGTATCTGGTGGTTGACACAATGGTTGAGAAAGCCCTGCCCGAAACCAGTATGAATGCAGCTTGGTGTGGTGAATGGCTCGGTACTTGTCCCAATACACATAACTTGTTGTGAGTGTCTGGAAAGAAGTGAATGGCCTGAATGCACCGTGTGCCTGATTGGCTGCCTGCCTGCCTGCCTGAATGCCCGTAGTCGTGATTGGATCCTTGAGTGTGACCCAGCAGAATGAATGGGAGATCAACAGTATATCTGGGGACCTCTCACTGCTAGGAATCGTGTTCGGAAGCTGAAGTCCACTACGACGAGTAACTGGAGTAACTGAAGCTTAACATTGAGCCCTGCTGGACGAGAAGAATTGCTGTTGCTCTCGTTCGCAATCTAAAAGCTGCTGTGCCTCAAGGACTGACCCAGAGATGACCTGGTAAGGCGCCCTCTTCCCGAGCTACGAGGGACCATCGTGCACAGCTGATCTTTGCCTAAGCTCCCTGGTAGACAGACCTTCGACAGGATGCCAACCCGATACGGGGATCGCTGCGGAACTCCAAGGCGAAGCACCCGGACTGTTGTCCACCGCTGTCGCCGACTGCCATCGCCGACTGGAGCCGCCGTGCTCCCATTACCTAAGAACTTAATTGATCCAAGGACGCTCTCGTCCGCATCGTCGCCGCTGTATCCTGCTGGAGAAGGCCTGACCGTCGACACGCCGAGGAGTATCCACCGGTGGGTTTCCCGCCACCCAAAGAGACGCCGACGACTCGACACCCTTGCTGGGCCACAGTTCTTCAAAGTCTTTGCGGTCCAGAACTATCGATACCGAGGTGCCCCAAACGCCTCTTCCTTGCAGGACGTTCACGCTTCCCCGTCAACGAGCACCGCTAGGAACGATGCGGCCACTTCACCATCGTAGCTCGACCTGTTCTCCGTCAGACGTTCGACGACCTGTGACTCCTGCCTGAAAGGGAGGACACTCAAGAAGGGCCGTTGATTCCCCGATAAGGAACGCTACAACACCAGGTACTTTGGGGTTGCAGAACTATTGGAAAGTCTAGGGTGAACAATATATGGACTGGGCTTATATCTTTCTTTTACAGGTTGCCCAGGTCGGGGGATCTCCACACAGAACTGTGTTTAACGGTAGTTACCAGTATTCTGCCAATTGCTCAACCATCTTGCTTTCCTTCCTCTCTCTACTGCTGGTTTCCTCTTTATTTTGATCTGTGTCATTCTGACCATATGCACTTTAATGAGATCTGATAACGTTAGTGGTACCACTTTAGAACTGTATATATTTACCATTGTTGATTTCTAAGTACAAAGTGGGTTATCGTGATAGTGTATGTGAGCTTGAATATTAATTATATAAAGACTGTGTTTTAACCGATACATTGTGTGGACATTCCTTTGTGGGTGCTTGGGGACTACACTGTACTTAAGAACCAGCTCGCATCACCTCCTGAGAAGCTAGGCCTTGATTGCTCGACCACGATACCAATAATAGAGAATCTTGGCAGGGGTCCTCTGTGCCTCTCCTCTACCATATAGAGAGCGGAATACAGACCCCACCTCCGGTCTTTACAGCTGGTGGCAGCGGTGGGATGCTTATGGTTTTAAGACTCAGTGTATAACCGTGCCACTTACGAAGGATATCTGCACTTTGTTAAAATAAGGTTTAGTCGTGTACAAGATAACTGCATTACAAGAAATGGAATCTATTGCGAATGGTAAATTGACTCGGATGAGCATAGAGGCTCTCCAGAGTGCTTGTGAAGCCAGGGAATTAGACTTTGTGGATAAGTCTAGGGCTGAGCTGATAGCTGCCCTGGTGGACTACTAGATCGATTATGAAACTCTTGAAGGGAGGGATACATCCAATGAGGACTCTACCCCGAGGGTTGTCGCCGAGTCCGATTCTGTGAATGCCACGGTTCCTGTTGCCTCTGTTCCGAACATCAGCGCTTCCTTGGAACTTGAGTTATTGAGGATGAAATTGGCCTTTGAATATCGCAAGTTGGAAATAGATGCTGAGCTTAAGAAAGAGGATTTGTCACAGCAAGTGGAACTCAAAAATAGGGATCTTAAACTCAAAGACAAGGACACCGAATGTCAGCGAATCCAGCTAGAGAAAGCTCGAGTGAAGACTTCAGCGAAACCAGTTGAGAGTGTCAGGTCCCCAGCAACCAAGTTCATGAAAGATTTGGTTGGTATGTATGCAGAGGGTTCTGATATCCTCCAATGGATTGAAGCATTTGAAATGGCTTGTGCAATTCACGATGTTGACATGAGAGATTGGGCTAAGTGTTTGTTAAGCAGAGTGCCTCAAACTGGATATGACTGTATTCTGAAGCTGTGTGTGGCAGAAAGGGGTCAGTATGAGTGCATGAAGTCTGCTTTAATTGCCTACCCAATATCGTAAACGGTTCAGGGATATTAAGAAACGAGAGAATGTGTCTTGGATTGACTGGGTGAGTGCTGCGCACATGAACATGATGGGCTGGATTGATGGATACAGAGTGAAAACGTTTGTTGAATTGTCTCACTTCCTGTTTTTTGAGCATTTTTTGGAAGCCTGTTCACCAGAGCTGCATCAGTATGTTGCTGACCAGAACATTTTGGACCCCTTTAAGCTGGCTAGGTTGGCTGACAAGTGGGTCTCCCACCGGGTGTCCCCTAAGGACTCCAGTGGGAAGGACAAGGACAAAGAAAAGGGGGCCTCTCAGAAAGCTGAGGAGTCCCAAAAGCAGTCACAGTCGGGTAAACCCAAACCTTCCTCTCCGAAGACCCAAAAACGTAGTGGGGATAAGTCTGTTGTGGGTGGGAGTAAGTGTAGTGGTCCGCCTGCTGCAAAGCAGGGTCCCAGTGGCTCCAGTATCGTGCTCCAGTATCGTATACCACACTACTGGCACTTGTTGGGATTGTGGGGCTCTGGAACACCGATGGGGTGACCCCAAGTGTAAGGGTAAGGCACTTGTAGTCCAGGCTGCCAGCCTGACCTACCCCTACTCCGTACCTGAGGTGGAGGCCACTGTCCTCCCCTTCTCTACTGGGATCACCTTCGGTGCTCCCGTAGAGATTTCCTTAGTGTCCCTTGGGGCATGGGACCAGTCCGCAGAAGTACTGGCGACTATCCCACAAAACACTTGTAGGTTTTTGAGAAGTGTCCTCTTGAATGGCCAGCCTTCTACTGGTTTGAGAGGCACTTGGGCAAGCATGACAGTGGTGGACAGGACCCTGCTGAAGCCAGAGGACTATGTAGTTGCTCCTCTGAGAACCACCAGGTTAGCTGGTGGGCCTCCCAAATTATTGCCTGTAGCCTTAGTCAACATTACGATTGGAGAAAAGACAGCAAAGCTTCCGGTCCTGGTTCAGGACAACGTGCCTGCGAACATTTTGTTGGGAAACGATTTGGTCGAGTTGGGGATAATCACGGATGGTCTCCCCATGGCTGCTGTGGCAGTCATCCAATCGCAGGTCACACAGGGTCCGGCTGCGAGCCCGGTATCCTTGCCGATGAGGAAACCCAAGGCACGAAAAAAACGGAGGAGTAAGAAGGCCGCCTCTGTGGAGGGAGCCCCTGCTCTTCCCGCTGTTCCGACAGCACCCATTGGGATCCATGCTCCGGTAAATACCATCTCAACTCCTGTGGGGGACGAGCCAGAAGACTTTCCTGTGGGAGAGGCTCTTAACCCGGAGGATCATCCCGACCTTCAATGCTTATTAGCTGAAGGGGGACCCTCCCGGGCGGACTTCTGTAGGGGACAGAGAGAGTACCACTCTCTCGAGGGTCTGAGGAAACAGGCCCTGTCCCAGGCACAAGGAGATGTGCCTAGGACCTTTCGGATTTATTGGGAGGGTGAGCTCCTTGTTAGTGAGCCCACTAAGCCTGAACTTGGTGCCCTCAAGAGGTTGGTGGTACCCCAGGTCTACAAGCCCTTCCTTCTGCAGTTGGTTCATGAGGTGCCCTTGGCTGGTCATCCTGGTAGCAAGAAGAGGAAGCAGAGGCTCTCGGCCCATTTTTACTGGCCCCGGATGGGAGTAGAAGTGGAGTGCCACTGCAGGACCTGCCCAACTTGTCAGTTGTCTGGCAAGACTGGAGGCAGAGTTATCGCCCCACTGCAACCATTGCCAGTGGTTGGCACACCGTTTGAGAGGGTGGGCATCGACATCGTCGGTCCCCTTGACCCTCCCACATCGGGTGGACATCAGTTCATATCCTAGTCTTGGTAGATCATGCCACCAGGTACCCTGAGGCTATACCCCTTCAGACGGTTACAGCCAAGGTGGTTGCCAGGGCTCTCCTGGGCATTTTCACCCATGTTGGATTCCCTAAGGAGGTTGTCTCTGATAGAGGATCCAACTTCATGTCGAGTTACATGAAAACCATGTGGAAAGAATGCGGGGTAACTTACAAGTTCTCCACCTCTTACCACCCCAGACCAACGGTTTGGTTGAGAGGTTTAACAAAACTCTCAAGGGCATGTTAGGCGCTTTGGAAGAGCCCCTCAGGAAGAAGTGGGATCTTCTCCTGCCATGCCTGCTGTTTGCTTACAGAGAGGTACCTCAAGAGGGTGTTGGTTTCAGCCCCTTTGAGTTACTCTTTGGACATCCCGTGAGGGGGCCCCTTGCCTTGATCTGAGAAGGTTGGGAGGCCACCCCTCCAGGTCCCGCCAAGCAAGTGGGGGACTATGTGTTAGGCCTCAGACGGAGGATGACACAGATGATGGGTCAGGCAACAGCGAATCTTAAGGCCAGCCAGGAATTCAATAAGTACTGGCATGACCTTAAAGCATCGCAAATAGATTGGACTCCGGGACAGGAGGTCCTCGTGATGGAGCCTACCAAACCTCGGGCTTTGGCAGATAAATGGACTGGACCCTTCCGGATAATCTCCAAGATGGGCGAGGTCAATTATCTGGTTGACATGGGAGCCTCGGGGGTAGCCCCTCAGGTATTCCATGTGAACAGGCTCAAGTCTTTCCACAGGCGGGCAGAGGTCTCATGTCTCTTGCTAGCTTCAGGGCAAGAAGAGGATGAGAGTGAGCCCCTTCCTGATTTGCTGCATAGCAACCCTCAGGATGGCTCAGTGGATGGAGTACATCTCTCTCCCGATCTGACAGCAGAGCAGCAGAGGGCCTGCAGGGCTTTGCTCCGGCAGTACGCCTCTCTGTTTTCCCTGACACCAGGCCTTACACCGTGGTGTAGGCACGAGATTGACACTGGTGACAGTGTGCCTGTCAAAAGCAGGTGCTACCGTATGTCAGATACCGTCAAGAACCACATTCAGGCTGAGGTCGCCAGGTTGTTGGATCTGGGTGTTATTGAACCCTCAATCAGTCCATGGTCCAGTCCAGTGGTCCTTGTCCCCAAGGCAAGTTCCCAGGCAGGTACCAAGGATTGGAGGTTCTGTGTGGACTACCGAGGAGTCAATGCCGTCACCAAAACTGACGCACACCCATTGCCCCGGGCCGATGAGCTTGTGGACATGATAGGTGCTGGCAAATTCGACCTTACCTCAGGCTATTGGCAAATAGCTCTGATTGACCATGCCAAGGAAAGGACGGTGTTCTCAACACCAGAGGGACTCTACCAGTTTAGGGTCATGCCTTTCGGGTTGAAGAACGCCCCTGCCACTTTCCAGAGATTAGTCAACCATGCGCTCAGTGGGCTGAAAGCCTTTTGTGTGGCTTACCTAGATGACATTGCCGTCTACAGTTCCACTTGGGAAGAGCATTTGACGCATCTGGATAAAGGGTTGCAGGCGTTAAAAAGGGCTAACCTCACTATCAAGGCCACCAAGTGCCAGATAGCTCAGGTGAAAGTCACGTATCTTGGTCATGAGGTAGGAGGGGGTCAAATCCAACCTCTCCCCAGCAAAGTACAGGACGTACATGACTGGGAGACTCCCACTACTCAAACCAAGGTGAGAGCCTTTTTAGGCCTCACTGGGTATTATCGCAATTTCATGGCAGACTATGGAACCATAGCTGCACCCCTGACAGCTCTGACTTCGCCCAAACAACCAAGGAAGGTTAATTGGACGAAAGACTGTCAGAGGGCCTTCGATGGCTTGAAAGGAAGTCTGTGTAGGGCACCCGTGTTGTGTGCGCCTGATTACAGCAAGCCCTTTATCGTTCAAACTGACGCCTGCGACACCGGAATCGAAGCTGTCTTGTCCCAGTTAGATGTCAAAAGAAGAGAACACCCAATCATATTCATCAGCAGACAACTTAAGGGTAGGGAACTTAGGTGGGCTACTGTTGAAAAGAAGTGTTTTAGTATAGTTTGGAGCCTTAGACGTTTTAGACCCTACCTTACCGGGTCTACCTTCAAGGTCCAAACCGATCATAAGCCCCTTAAGTGGCTTATGCAGATGAAGGGTAAAAACCCGAAGCTGCTCAGGTGGTCCATTAGTCTGCAAGGGCTAGACTTTACCATTGAGCACAGACCAGGGAAGAGTCACGATAACGCAGATGGCCTTTCCAGAAGGTATGTTGACTGTCTGGATGAGGGTGCCTATCCCGTGGGAGATTAGGCACCCTAACCACAGTCTGGGGGGGGTGACTGTGATGCTGGAAATGCATCACAGGGACAGGGCCTCCGTATCCTTGTCCTTTACTGCTTTTATCGTGTGTTCTATTGTGTTTTCCGTGCAGGAGTTCAGGTGGGACTCCTGGCTGTGCAGCTCTCTCTCTTTTGGTTTGGCGAACAGACCCGTGGGATACCCTTATGGCACCCATGGGTTGGGGTACACCCATGTGCCCCTAGTGTATATTTTTGGGCACCTGTGTGTGACCCACAGAGCAGGGTAAGGGCTGGTGGGAGCTCTGTGCTGAAATGACCGGTGCCCTGAGCGTCCTCCATTTTGGGATGCCCAGGCACTGTCATTGGAATCGGTAGATTCCTGATGGAGACAAAATGGCCTCCATGGCCTCTTGCCTTCCATCACCTGTTACTTTGATCTTCCCGAAGTCCCGGGAAGCCCTGTCTCTGTCCCTTCCCCCTGACTGGCTGTTGGGTGGAAGTTCCGTAGATGGTAGTGTGGAAAAGTGACGACCAGACTGGCTGGAGCCTTCTCAACAACCGTATGTTGTGGGTACGCCTGTGGGTGGGACCTGGGTGAATAGAGTGTGTGACGAATATGCATTCTATGTTGTGGCTGTCTAGTATCTGGTGGTTGACACAATGGTTGAGACAGCCCTGCCCGAAACCGGTATGAATGCAGCTTGGAGTGTTGTATGGCTCGGGACCTGTCCCAATACACATAACTTGTTGTGAGTGTCTAGAGAGAAGTGAATGGGCTGAATGCACTGTGTGCCTGATTGGCTGCCTGCCTGCCTGCCTGAATGCCAGTAGTCGTGATTGGATGCTTGAGTGTGACCCAGCGGAATGAATGGGAGATAAACAGTATATCTGGGGACCTCTCACTGCTAGGAATCGTGTTCGGAAGCTGAAGTCCACTACGACGAGTAACTGGAGTAACTGAAGCTTAACATTGAGCCCTGCTGGACGAGAAGAATTGCTGTTGCTCTCGTTCGCAATCTAAAAGCTGCTGTGCCTCAAGGACTGACCCAGAGATGACCTGGTAAGGCACCCTCTTCCCGAGCTACGAGGGACCATCGTGCACAGCTGATCTTTGCCTAAGCTCCCTGGCAGACAGACCTTTGACAGGCTGCCAACCCGATACAGGGATCGCTGCGGAACTCCAAGGAGAAGCGCCCGGACTGTTGTCCACCACTGGTGCTCCCGTTGCCTAAGAACTTCATTGATCCACGGACGCTCTCGTCCGCACTGTCGCCGCTGTATCCTGCTGGAGAACGCCTGACCGTCGACACGCCAAGGAGTATCCACCGGTGGGTTTCCCGGCCCCCAAAGACCACAGAGACACTGACGACTCGACGCCCTTGCTGGGTCACAGTTCTTCAAACTCTTTGCGGTCCAGAACTATCGATACCGAGGTGCCCCGCACGCCTCTTGCTTGCAGGACGTTCACGCTTCCCCGTCAATGAGCACTGCTAGGAACGACGCCGCCACTTCACCGTCGTAGCTCGACCTGTTCTCTGTCGGACGTTCGACGACCCGTGACTCATGCCTGAAAGGGAGGACACTCAAGAAGGGCCGTCGATTCCCCGATTAGGAACGCTACAACGCCAGGTACTTTGGGGTTGCAGAACTATTGGAAAGTCTAGGGTGAACAATATATGGACTGGGCTTGTATCTTTCTTCTACAGGTTTCCCAGGTGGGGGGATCTCCACACAGAACTGTGTTTAACGGTAGTTACCAGTATTCTGCCAATTGCTCAACCATCTTGCTTTCCTTCCTCTCTCTACTGCTGGTTTCCTCTTTATTTTGATCTGTGTGTCATTCTGACCATATGCACTTTAATGAGATCTGATAACTTTAGTGGTACCACTTTAGAACTGTATATATTTACCATTGTTGATTTCTGAGTACAAAGTGGGTTATCGTGATAGTGTACGTGACCTTGAATATTAATTATATAAAGACTGTGTTTAAGCGATACAGTGTGTGGACATTCCTTTGTGGGTGCTTGGGGACTACACTGTACTTAAGAACCAGCTTGCATCACCTCCTGAGAAGCTAGGCCTTGATTGCTCGACCACGATACCAATAATAGAGAATCTTGGCAGGGGTCCTCTGTTCCTCTCCTCTACCATATAGAGAGCGGAAGTACAGAGCCCCCCCTCCGGTCTTTACAGTCATCTACCGTGAAAAACAAAATACGAGCAGGAATCCTGTTTTTTTTGCTGCCACAAGTATGACTTTGAGCTGCAAAACCAAAAAAGCCAGCTAAAAACGCTTGCTATTCGGTATAGAAGGCAGCAAACAGCGACCTCTCTGGGGCACCTCAAATGTGGGAAGGTCTATTACAAAAACTGTGTGAAGAATCAAAAATCCACACTAATTCAACAAGACGCAGAATACATGCTTACATTGATGACCTCCAAAAACTCTGCAGAAATGTGGAGGGTTTTAAACTCACCAAGCGCCCCGTAGCAAGCAATAATGGCAAATCTGATCGTACTGAGTGTATGGCTAACACACTTCAGTTCACTCTTCCAAAGTCAAGCCAAAATAGAAGTGGCAGAAAGTCACAAGAGGAACAAACCATGGTCTTTTGAAACACAAGAGGATGACATACCTGAGTTAATCAAAAAGGCGAGTAGCTCAAGAGCAGCAGGGCCAGATGGTCTATGGAACGCAACTCTGAAGGAAAATCCAGAATTGTGGTGAACTGGGTAACCCAGCCCTTTAAGATGAGTAGTAATTACGCTGGAGATGGACGTGAATGCAGATTTTTATTCATACATCAATAATCAAAACAACTCAGGTAGTTGGCAAAAGGAAGACTGTTTTAATATCAATTATTTAAATCAGGGAGCATAACAAACATCAACGAATTTGCCCGATCCTCTTACTCAATGCATTTAAGAAAAAACAGAGAATTTATACACAAAACTCATCATCAATGACATTGATCTGCGCCACTACCAACGTCATCCTACGTGGCAAACTACAAACATCTACGAGAATGGGTGATTGGTTCTGAGTTAACATCTAAGTACACGATCCATACTAGTCTAAAAAAGTGCGAATATGTGATTGGTTACTTAAATCAGGTGGGGCAACTAAGCCCTCCCCTAAAGATGACTACTATGAACGTCACTAAATATACAACGTCCCATTGTTTACACAACTATAGGACCCCTAAATACGCAGTCCTCTACAATTGGTTGGCACTCTAACCTCTGTCAGTACTTTTCCATCTATGTCTAGCAGCATGCAGGCTGGCTATCCAGGTGCTGGTGAGCTCGCCTTAACCAACCATTGCTTCCCACCAATTGGCATATCAATCCATCATCACCCCAGTGGTCTACTGTCAATTAGGCTTTGAAGCTCAGCCTTGAGAGTGTTTTTAGCTCTGAGAAATTCAGAGAGTGAAAGCAAGCTCTGCCCTTGTGTGTAGGTGTGGCCATCTCATTCGTCCAACTGTCACAAGTCTCTCCCTTTCCCACCTGTTTTTGTTGTTTGCTTGAGACCTTCTTTGGTGACTTCTTTCGCACGGCCCGGGATTTGTATAAACCCATGTGCTGGTCTTCGGATTCCAGCGTGAGGATGACAGTCCAACTCCAGGATACGTTCAGATGTCTAGGACGGAGACCAGGAAGGAACAATGTCCGAGCTCGGAGACACGGAACGCCGTGACCCAAGCGCGGGTGAAAATCCAGGAAGTTTGAAAGTATATTTTGAGGAAAAGAAGGAAGGGGTATTCAAGGAAGCGGGAAACAGGATTCAGAAGAAAGCCCCGAGCGAACTCCGGCAACACACGTCCAACTACAGCAAGTGGTAGCGTTGAGACGTGCAGAACCGCGGGGGCGTGTCTGTTTAGTAGAACATAGAGCGTGGAGCGCAAGGACTGGCAAGCAGCGTTCCGTATCAGGCGGCTATGTTGGAAGGATTACTGCATTCAATCCCCTATGGGTCAGGGACCACGAAGTCCAGAAAGGACGTAGGCGACGGTTCATGACAGTATGCCTCCTCTGAAGCCCAGCTCCTCTGGGTTTGCCTGGATTGATAAGATGGTACCTTCTAATCAGCCTGGGGGCATTCATGTTTGACACGGGTTCCCAGGTGCACTCACTGGGAGGATAACCTTTCCACTCTACCAAATATTGTAATTGACCACGTCGGTACCTAGAGTCACAGATTCTGGAGACCTCATATTCGAGTTGGTCATTGACAATCACTGGGGTAGATCTTGGAGCAGTTCGAAATGGCTGAATATATGGTTTTAACAGAGAGGTGTGGAAGACTGGATGGATCCTTTTCCATGATTCCGGTAGTCGGAGTCGAAAGGCCACTGGATTGACGATTTCTTTTATTGAAAAGGGCCCGTAATACCTGGGAGCCAATTTATTTGGTCGTAAGTGACGGGGAAGGAGTTTCGAGGATAACCAGACTTTATCGCCTACTGAATAGGAAGGCCCAGGTCTTCTTTTGGAGTCAGCATAATGTTTAACGTCTCTTCAGGCCTTTTCTGGGTGTTCCTTTGCTTCTTTGTGCACATTAATTAGTATTTCAATCCAGGAACAAACCGCAGGAACTGGGGTAGGGTGTGGAAGAATGGACGGTAGGACTGAAGGATGAAATCCTTGACTACAGAAGAAGGGACTGGTTTTGATAGCTGAATGATCCGAATTGTTGTGTGCAAATTTGGCCACAGATATTAAGAGTGACCAATCATCCTGGACCTTGGTGGCAAAGCAACGAAGATACTGTTCCAGGGTTTGGTTTACTCGTTCAGTGGCTCCATTGATCTGTGGGTGATAACCCGAAGACAAGGCACATTGAATTCCCAGTATATGACATAACTGTTTCCAGAACTGGGATATGTACTGGAGTCCTCGGTCAGAAATGATCTTGGAAGGTAGCCCATGAAGCCGGAATATGTGTTCCAGGAAAATTCCAGCAAGTTCAGATGAGGATGGCAGTTTGTATAAAGGTGTAAAATGAGCCATATGAGTGAACAAATCAATGGTAACCATTATAGTTGTGTAGCCCCTGGAAGAAGGTAGTTACACGATAAAATCCGTGGCAATGATTTCCCAGCGTCTTGTTGGTATTGCTGGTTGGAGCAGGAGACCTGCTGGTCATTTGTTATCATGTTTGTTCTGATTGCAGACTGCACATGTCTGGCTATGGATCTTGATATCATCCTTCATCTTTGGCCACCAAAACTGTCTTTGTATTAGATGGAGAGTGTTGGTGATGCCACGGTGTCCTGAATGGAAAGTATCATGGCATAGGCTTGTGATCTTTTGTCTCAGTCCAGGAGTGGGAATGACCAAGCGATTGTCCTTGAACAGGTATCCGTCCTTTGTTTTGAGATTCCATCAATTGTTTCTCTTAAACTCCTTCCAAGGTTCAGAGGACTGGGTTTGAATTCGAATATCCTCCAGGAGGGTAATTGCTTGGGCAACATATATTGTGTGGGGAAACATTTTAGGAAAGGTCCGATCTTCAAGGGGTTCATAATCAGGACATCTGGATAAGGCATCGGCTATAATGTTATGTGTTCCAGGGACATGACAGATTTGAAATTGGTATTGGGCAAAAAAGAAGGCCCACGGGCTTGACGACTGTTTCTACATTCTAGGGATTGCAGGACTTGAAGATTCTGATGGTCCGTGCAGACTTGTACCGGGTGTTTGGCTCCCAAAAGAAGATGACGCCAATCAGGGAAGGCTTGATGGATGGCTAGCAATTCCTTTTCCAGGACGGAATAATGAGTTTCACTGGGAGTCAAGGTGCGAGAGAGATAGGCGATGGGGTGTTCTAACGTGTCGCCAAGTTCCTGTTTCAGGACTGCCCCAATGGCGTAGTTGGAGGCATCAGTTTCGTCAAGAAAAGGTCGATCAATGTCGGGTTGAGCTAGGATGGAAGCTTGTGTGAACTCCGACTTCAACCGCAGGAACGCCGTATCTTGGGCTGAGGTCCACCGAAAGGGGGTATCTTTCTTTAACAATGTAACAATAGGATGCACAATCTCAGAAAATGCTGGTATAAATTTCCGGTAGAAGTTAGCAAGCCCTAGAAAGGATTGAATTTGTTTTACAGTGGTTGGAACATGCCAGGATAGAATGGAATCAACCTTTGAGGGGTCCATTCCAATTCCCTTTGGGCTAAGAACGAATCCGAGATAGTGACCAGTTGATACATGGAAAAGACACTTCTCGGGTTTAGCCAGGAGCTTATGTTCACGTAGACGTTGTAAGACTGTCTTTACGTGCTCTTCATGTTTCAGGTGGTCCTTGGAGTATATCAGTATGTCGTCCAGATATACAATGACGAAGAGGAACAGCATATCAGAAAACACCCGATCCATAAAACGTTGGAAGATTGCTGGGGCATTAGCAAGTCCAAAGGGCATAACCAAGTATTCAAAGTGGCCAAAGGGTGTTATAAAGGCTGTTTTCCATTTGTCACCTTCCTTTATACGAATAAGATGGTAGGCACCCCTGAGATCTAATTTTGTGAAGACGACTGCACCTCTGACTGCTTCCAGTATGTCCGAGATGAGAGGCAATGGGTAACGATCCTTGAGAGTACACTGGTTAAGGCCACGGTAATCTAGGCATGGTCTAAGCTCCTTGGAATAGTTCTTGGGGACAAAAAATAGAGAAGCGCCCGCCAGGGACTTGGATGGTCGTATAGTTCCATCTTCCAAGTTGGTATCCAGGTATTCCTGGAGGGCCCTTTTTTTCGGGTTCTGACAAAATAAACATTCTCCCGAAAGGGATTACTGCTGAAGGTTCAGTATCGATGGCACAATCCTCAGGTCTGTGTGGTGGAAGAGCTTGAACAATGGCTGTCGAGAATACATCTGTGTAAGCCTGATAGGCCCTGGGAATCCGGATGATGTTAGAAACAGTGGGCCTCATTACACGTTGTGCGGTAAAAATCGCAAATTAGCAGTATGGCGCTATTAACGTGTCCGCCCTCGCAAGAGGGCGCTAATAGCGTACCATTACGAGTACGCGGACACGAGCATAGCGCCATGTCGTTAATGACCCTACCGCCATGCCGCTAAAGTCCCCAAAAAGTCCCTTACCGGCTTCCACGAAAGTGCAGATAGCACCTCCGCCTTCGCACTGCATGCAAATAGCGGTGACCGCTATTAGCGGTGACCGTTAAAATGCGGAACCGGAAATAGCGTCATCGCACAGGAACGGGAAAGAGCACGGCGGCCATCTTTAAAAACACAATCCATTGCCATCCTCTGCCCCGTGGACCTGTTTGAGTTGTGAGCAGTGCAAAATCATCTGGGACACCTGCATCATGCCCAAGGCATTTAAAAAAACCACTGACAGGCAGCGCAAGGAGAAATATACAGCTGAGGAATTGATCATGCTAACACAGACCCTGGCTGAGAATGCAGAGGTCGTTTTTGCAAATGACATGTGCCGGCCAACCTTCCTAAAAAAAAAAAGCCATCTGGGAGGAGGTAGCAGTCAAAGTCAGTGCTGTGGGCACCAGCACGCGCGAATGCAGGAAGAGGTGACGACCTCAGACTGCGGGTGAGGGGCATCCTGGCTGAAAACCACCGCATTGCCAGTACCGGTGGAGATGGTTCACCAATCAGAATGAAAGAATGGGAGGAGACATGTTCAAACCTGATTGCTGTTGAATCCATTGAGGGAGTAGGCAGCATGGAGCTCGGCGTGGGTACCACTTCAGATGGAGGTGAGTGTACACATGACAGGATGCGATGTGAATGTACTGTTCCCCCCATATGTGAGCACAGACTCCTCTCATGCATGGACACACATCCACACATGCATCCATCCCTCACCATGTCAGTGTCAGACCCAAACACACACACATGCACACATCACCAGAGACAAGTTCCAAACACAACCATGCATGGATAAGGCACTGAACTGGCACATCACCTGCATCCACAACTACTAAGTGCCAATGGCCACAACTGCATCATTTATGTAATCTGCATTAAGTATATTGAAACGCAACCAATGCCATCCCCCTTCTCGTCCCTGGCAGGCTCACATACAGATGGTGAGGATGCCGCTGATGCATCCCAGGCACCAGCTACTTGCAAGAGGCCAAGGGCACAGGAGCCGGAGGACACCCCAACAACATCCAGGGGCAAGGGGGGAAGGTCACACCTGACGAGCGGGAAACATCGTCAGAGTGCAACTGCCAGGGCAGTAGTAGCTGCACCACAAACTGCAGCCCTACCACCGGAGGTGAACCCACTGGCACCAATGCCAGCCACCGAGGGCCCACCATCAGCTGCGGCAAGCTCTGCTGGTGAGGCAGCCGCCACTGCCTCCCTATCCGATCCGGAGGACACCCTAGTTGAGCCTATGGAGATGCACACCCCAAGCCCCCCTAGAACCTTAGAGCCAGCACCATTCCAGACCCCTGGGTCTGATGTGACTGTTGAGGACAACAACCCAGCAATTATGTCCCCCATGTTAGCTTCACCTGCTGCAGTGGATGCATCTGAGGGCACAGCATCCAGTGCACGGCCAACCAGCACTGCCCCCCAACTGACCACCATCCTGCAGCGTCAACACGAGCTGACTGTGCTTGTTGGCCAGCATGTTGAGGAGGCTGCCCATCTCAGGGAGAACATTGTGGAGACAGCGAGGCACTCCACTGAGAGGATGGATGCAAACACCGACAGGCTATGCAACGAGATAGCAAGGCTCAGGGAGGTCCTTGTTCGCATGGCCGACACCATGGACCGCCACTTTTCACAACAAGCCCAGTCTGCCCCATCATCATCTTCCGGGTCGAGACAGACAAGCCCCCTCCGGCGCTCTACACGCACCACCAGGCGCACATCTGACCATCCTCAAAGTGCAGCCAAAGACAATGGCAAATAGGGTGTTAATGGAGATTCCTCTGTGTGCATTGGCCAGGGCAAACATGACAGACACATGAGGGACTGTTGTGGGGGGTGGGGGGAAGGGTGTTATGGGTCTGTTGTGGGGGGTGGGGGGAAGGGTGTCATGGGTCTGTTGTGGGGGGTGGGGGGAAGGGTGTTATGGGTCTGTTGTAGGGGGTGGGGGAAGGGTGTTATTGGTCTGTTGTGGGGGGTGGGGGGAAGGGTGTTATGGGTCTGTTGTGGGGGCTGGGGGGTAGGGTGGTGGGATGTTTTGGGACTTGCACTTTTACACCTTTCTGTTACTCAATACACTGGTTTCTGATCAAAACACAGGCTTGGACATCTTCATTGTGTTTATGTACTTTATTGGCGACAGGGTCCATTGCGTGCTTCCAAACATACACCAGTGCATTAATACCCATATACATGTGACAGTACGAAAACATGTTCCTCAGAATATTTGGTTGATCAGATGCTGTCTCACAGCACGTCCCTCCTGCCCATCCCCTCTTGCAACACCTGCATCCCCTTCACCTCCGTCCTCATCACCATCATCACCCTCATCAGGTGCTTCTATTTCAACCTCAGGGGGCAGTGGCACATTCCGTCTGATACACATATTGTGCAGCATGACACATACCATGGTGATCTTGCCCACCTTCTCATGTCCATTAAAGGAGAGCACCACCAGACCTGCTAATGCACCTAAACCGTGACTTCAAAAGGCCAAAAGTCTGCTCGATCACGATGCGGGTACGGGTATGTGCACGATTGTATTCCTCCTCTTGCCTGTTCTGTGGGTTCCGTACAGGTGTGAGGAGCCAGGTCTTCAGGGGATAGCCCGCATCACCTGTATGGGGGAACGAACGGGGTCCTGTTACTGTTCACCTCAAGAGCGGCCTGTTCATATCACACAAATTGACATTGCATTGTGATTCAAGTACACAATTGACAGCATACATGCAGATGGTCTGTGTGTCAGCAACGTGCAAGGGCGAGGTCGACCCTGCAAGTAGACATACCACATTAATGCCTCCAACAGTAATTGACATGTCCTGGGTGAGGCAAGGTCTTCGGTGTCCCTGGGCCCAGGCAGATGTTTCCACACTGCTGGTGTACTGCCATTCCAACATTGATGTTGCCATGCAGAGAGGCATCACTTCAGTGGTGGAATAGGTGCGTGGTGAAATGCTATGGCTAGGGGTGATCCCTTTGCATGCATTATAGGGCACATTGCATTATTGATGTTGTGCTGGACTAATTCAGAATGACTGATGGCATGTGTGAAATTTTTGTATTTTGTGGCGTGGAATGTTGTGCAATTTGTATGTGGATGGATGTTTAATGTTACTAGACCTGTAATGTCATCTGTGTTGTGTAGCTTATACTTGCATGTCGGTTCATCTCAAGTACGTTGGACATTGCCGTACATCTGTATGTGCATTTTGCTCACATACGACAAGCTACACCCAGTTGGAGTATGTATCTCTCCCCCCCCCATTCACACCCAGTTGGAGTATGTATCTCTCCCCCGCCCCATTCACACCTAGTTGGAGTATATATCTCTCCCCCCACCATTCACACCCAGTTGGAGTATGTATCTCTCCCCCCCCATTCACACCCAGTTGGAGTATGGATCTCCCCCCCCCCCAATCACGTTGCCATGTGCTTGCCCTGCTACTCACCAAGTAGCCATGATCGTTGTCTGGTGTGTCGCTCCATATAGCGTGGGATAGTTGAGTTCCGCAGGACCATGGAATCATGGGTTGATCCGGGAAATCGGGCACAGCAATGTGTGATTATCTTGTTGGCGTCACATACCATTTGGACATTGATAGAGTGGAATTGCTTCCTGTTTCGGTAGACTACTTCATTGTGATGTGGGACCACCAATTCCACATGGGTACAGTCGATGGCCCCGATGCAACTTGGGATGCCTGCCAGTGAATAGAAGCCAACTTTTGTGTTTGCAATCTCCTGGGCAGTCCGTGGCATGGATATGTGTTCAGGTGCATGCTTCAGGAGGGCATCGAGTACCTGGTTCAGCGTGCGGGAGAATACTGGTTGTGAGATGCCATGCATCTGTCCCACTGTATGCTGGTAGGTGCCTGTGGCAAGGAAGTGGAGCACACTCACCGCCTTCAGTAGCGGGGGGGGTGGCAGTTCTGATGTCTATGAGGCTCACAATGTCGTTGTGGATCATGTCCACGATGCTGGTGATGGTAACCCTGTCCAGACGGTACAGGGTGTGTATCTGCTCAGGGGTTAGGTTAAATGGACTGGCTCTGATCCTGGGGATTGGTGGGTGCCTCTGTGGTATGATTAGGTGCCGTGGTGGTGCTTGCTGTGCCTGTCTTGCCCTCCTCCTCCTCCTCCTCCTCCTGCATCTCCTTTGTGCTGCCTGTTGTTGTTGCAGCTGCACTGCAATGACGTCCTCCAGGCCATGTAATGCTGCCAGTATTGGAACCATCTTGGTGTGGGAAGGGGTGTGGGAAGGGGTGTGGTGTGCTCCTTTTGAGCTGCCACAGTCTCCATTGCCTCCACCTGTGCTGATTTTGTCCACCTGTGGCAGGTGGGAACCCTACTCAGTTCTCTTAACGGGTGGTTCGCGATGCCGGTATTAGCACCATGGTGGTAAGGGGTTTGGGGGGCTTTACCATGCCGCTATTAGCATGTCCACTGGCCTTGTGATGCTGTGCTAATAGCGTCATGGTGTAATTTACGGGATGGAGGGTCGCGCGCACGCGGCCTGCCCGCTATTAGTGGCACCGTACTTAGCGGTGCCGCTAATAGCGGTGAGCCGGGTCGTGATCCGCATGTGGATTTAACGTTACCGGTATTCCATTACCGGTAACGTTAAATCCCTACAGCCATCCGTGTAATGAGGCCCAGTGACTGGAATTTGCTGAGTTTCTTGAGAGTCTTCAGAGGACCTTGGTAAGGTATCTAGGGATAAGCAGTGGGACATACAATGTGCAGAACCAAGAAACAAGGAGCCTGCTGCCCAATTGATGTAGGGGTTATGCTTCTGTAACCAGGGCATGCCTAGAACCATTGGATAGTGGGCCGATCTTATAATGTCAAATTTAATCCTCTCTTGATGGTGGTTTATAGAAAGTAGGATCTCTTTAGTTTGAAGGGTTATGGGTCCCAAAGACAGGGGTCTCCCATCAATAGCTTCTACAGGTTGCATTGTCTCTCGAGTTTCATGTGGAATGTTGTGAGTAGTGACCCAATCATGATCTATGAATATGCCCATGGCTCCGCAATCCACTAATGCCAGGATGGGGTAAGATTCTTCCTTGGAAGGCGATAGGAATGCCTGTAGAATCACAAGATTATTTTGTCCAGGAGAGTTCAAGGAAGGAATTGATGTGGAGCAGACATCTCTCTCCCGAAACTGTGCCCCATCTAGGATCGGGAGCTGGCGTTTCCCGAACGCCGTGGAGGAGCAATAGGGCACTCTCTCAAAAGATGTTTATCGGAGGCGCAATACATGCACAGACCAGTGTGAATCCGGCGCATTCTTTCTTGTTGGGTAATGGGTCCACGGAAGGCCCCCAGTTGCATGGGTTCTGGATCCGAGGTTGGAGAAGCTCTGGGCTCTGGTCTGGATGGGTGGTCTGTGGCAGCCTTTTGGAAGGTTGACTTAGACTTCTTTTTCTCTGCCTTTCTTTCCTGGATTCGAAAGTCGATTTGTAAGGAAAGGTCCATGAGAGCCTGGAAGGAGTTTGGGTGAGCTACCCTGGCTAACTCGTCCTTTATTTCTTCATTCAGGCCTCTTCGGAAGAGGGTGAAGCTGGCTTCTTGAGACCAATCAGCTTCCTTCACAAGTTGTTTAACCCTTTAAGTGCCATGGGTATTTCTCCCCAGTGCCAGGGCCTTTTTTGGTGATTTTGGTATGTGGCCATTCAATGGCTTGTAACTTTTGTGTTACATGAGATATCTCGGCCAAATTTGGTTCCTTTTTTTCCCACATGTAGGCGGTCGTAACGCCACCCAGGAATCCCAGGTTGCTGTAGGGGGGGCGAGAGAAAATAAGGAAAAAGTGCGAAAATTTTGGGTTTTTTCAAAAAATGCCAATAAAATGATGTACAAAGAAGCCTGTGGTTTTTTCCTTGTAAGAGCTAGGAACAAATGTTTTGCTGTGCTGAGTTCCCCAATTTCGTGGCTTTCAGGAACAGGTTGAGTGGAAATGGAAAAAAATTATTTTGATGTGGTTATCAACCGTTTTGTGAGAGGTAGGCGATTTTTGCCATTTTTGCCAATTGGACATGCATGGACGGAATGGAAGAAAAGGGCAGGAAAGCCAAATTGGAGGACAGAAAGGCATATATTTCTGAAAAGTAGACAAAATTCCAAGTTTAGGAAGGGGTGATTTGCATAGGTCAGGCATGAACTAGGTGGGGGAAACTGCCATCGAATGGGGGAAAAGCGGGAAAATGACTGAAAAAAAAGGTATGTGTTGGACATGGTTGGCTTGGTACGGCAATGGCTTCTATGAATTTTGAGAAAAGCAATGCTCCGCTACATTCCCCCGACTCTTGCAGTTAGGAGAGCATACAATTTTTGTAGTGTTTTTACAAAACAAGCAATACCACAAGCCAAACACTGAGCCATGGTACACAGGAGTTTTACGCTCACGGCCTGACCAGACGCACTTAGCATGTGTAAATGTGGTGAGGAACGGCAGCCATACATTTTTTGAAAGAGCACAGGCAGACCTTTTCAAGGGTAGGTGACTTGTGCAGGTTACAAAAGTGTATGGTGGCTAAAGCAGCGACTAAATGTAGGTCACATTTGGGAAAAGAAAGGGTTGTGAGACAAAGGGCACCAGCAAATGGGTCAAAACGTTATGAAAACCACAGAAACACAACACATGGCCTACCGTCCCGCGTTCCCACAGGTGTCCCGATGAAAACGGTACCCCACATGTGTGGGTGCACCTACCTGGCCGCCAAGGGGAAAGCCTAAAACACAAGTAACCCCAAGTCTGTTTTCAGAGCGAAATCTCAGACATTCTGCCGACCGGCACAACGTACAGATATGGGCCTCGGGTGTCCAAGCCACCGAGGAAAACAGGGAACCCCATGCAGTTCCGAAAAGGAGACACCCGTGGGAATCTGCAGAGGTATGATTTGCGCACATTGCCCCAGATTTTATTACCCAGACAGCCCCGCAAAGTCCGAAATGTGGGGAAAAAAACACTTTTTCCGCACATTTCGCTCGACGCACCCATCGAAACACGCCCCCAACAACACATGGCCTACCATCACGTGTTCCCACAGGTGTCCCCATGAAAACGGTACCTCACATGTGTGGGTGCACCTACCTGGCCGCCAAGGGGAAAGCCTAAAACACAAGTAACCCCAAGTCTGTTTTCAGAGCAAAATCTCAGACATTATGCTGACCGGCACAACGTACAGATATGGCCCTCGGGTGTCCAAGCCACCGAGGAAAACAGGGAACCCCATGCATTTCCGAAAAGAGGACACACGTGGGAATATGCAGAGGTTTGATTTGCGCACATCACCCCAGATTTTATTACCCAGATAGCCCCGCAAAGTCCGAAATGTCGGGAAAAAAATGCCTTTTCCGCACATTTCACTCGACGCACCCATCGAAACACGCCCCCAACAACACATGGCCTACCGTCACACGTTTCCACAGGTGTCCCGATGAAAACAGTACCTCACATGTGTGGGTGCACCTACCTGGCCGCCAAGGGGAAAGCCTAAAACACAAGTAACCCCAAGTCTGTTTTCAGAGGGAAATCTCAGACATTCTGCCGACCGGCACAACGTAGAGATCTGGGCCTCGGGTGTCCAAGCCACCGAGGAAAACAGGGAACCCCATGCATTTCCGAAAAGAGGACACCCGTGGGAATCCGCAGAGGTATGATTTGCGCACATCGCCCCAGAATTTATTACCCAGACAGCCCTGCAAAGTCCGAAATGTGGGGAAGAAAACGCTTTTTCCGCATATTTCGCTCGACGCACCCATCGAAACACGCCCCCAACAACACATGGCCTACCGTCACGCGTTCCCACAGGTATCCCGATGAAAACGGTACCTCACATGTGTGGGTGCACCTACCTGGCCGCCAAGGGGAAAGCCTAAAACACAAGTAACCCCAAGTCTGTTTTCAGAGCGAAATCTCAGACATTCTGCCGACCGGCACAACGTACAGATATGGCCCTAGGGGGTCCAAGCCACCGAGGAAAACAGGGAACCCCATGCATTTCCGAAAAGAGGACACCCGTGGGAATCTGCAGAGGTATGATTTGCGCACATCGCCCCAGAATTTTTTACCCAGACAGCCCCGCAAAGTCTGAAATGTCAGGAAAAAAACACTTTTTCCGCACATTTCGCTGAACGCACCCATCAAAACACGCCCCCAACAACACATGGCCTACCGTCACGCGTTCCCACAGGTGTCCCAATGAAAACGGTACCTCACATGTATGGGTGCACCTACCTGGCCGCCAAGGGGAAGGCCTAAAACACAAGTAACCCCAAGTCTGTTTTCATGGCGAAATCTCAGACATTCTGCCGACCGGCACAGCGTACAGATATGGGCCTCGGGTGTCCAAGCCACCGAGGAAAACAGGGAAACCCATGCATTTCCGAAAAGAGGACACCCGTGGGAATCCGCAGAGGTATGATTTGCGCACATCGCCCCAGAATTTTTTACCCAGACAGCCCCGCAAAGTCCGAAATGTCGGGAAAAAAACACTTTTTCCGCACATTTCGCTCGACGCACCCATCGAAACATGCCCCGAACAACACATGGCCTACCGTCACGCGTTCCCACAGGTGTCCCGATGAAAACGGTACCTCACATGTGTGGGTGCACCTACCTGGCCGCCAAAGGGAAAGCCTAAAACACAAGTAACCCCAAATCTGTTTTCAGAGCGAAATCTCAGACATTCTGCCGACCGGCACAACGTACAGATATGGGCCTCGGGTGTCCAAGCCACCAAGGAAAACAGGGAACCCCATGCATTTCCGAAAAGAGGACACCCGTGGGAATACGCAGAGGTATGATTTATGCACATCCCCCCAGATTTTATTACCCAGACAGCCCCGCAAAGTCCGAAATGTTGGTGAAAAAACGCCTTTTCCGCACATTTCGCTCGACGCACCCATCGAAACATGCCCCCAACAACACATGGCCTACCGTCACGCGTTCCCACAGGTGTCCCGATAAAAACGGTACCTCACATGTGTGGGTGCACCTACCTGGCCACCAAGGGGAAAGCCTAAAACACAAGTAACCCCAAGTCTGTTTTCAGAGCGAAATTTCAGACATTCTGCCGACCGGCACAACGTACAGATATGGGCCTCGGTTGTCCAAGACACCGAGGAAAACAGGGAACCCCATGCATTTCCGAAAAGAGGACACCCGTGGGAATCCGCAGAGGTATGATTTGCGCACATCGCCCCAGAATTTATTACCCAGACAGCCCTGCAAAGTCCGAAATGTGGGGAAAAAAATGCTTTTTCCGCACATTTTGCTCAACGCACCCATCGAAACACGCCCCCAACAACACATGGCCTACCGTCACGCGTTCCCACAGGTGTCCCGATGAAAACGGTACCTCACATGTGTGGGTGCACCTACCTGGCCGCCAAGGGGAAAGCCTAAAACACAAGTAACCCCAAGTCTGTTTTCAGAGCGAAATCTCAGACATTCTGCCGACCGGCACAACGTACAGATATGGGCCGCGGGTGTCCAAGCCACCGAGGAAAACAGGGAACCCCATGCATTTCCGAAAAGAGGACACCCGTGGGAATCCGCTGAGGTATGATTTGCGCACATCGCCCCAGAATTTATTACCCAGACAGCCCTGCAAAGTCCGAAATGTGGGGAAAAAAATGCTTTGCCGGCACATTTTGCTCGACGCACCCATCAAAACAAGCCCCCAACAACACATGGCCTACCGTCACGCGTTTCCACAGGTGTCCCGATGAAAACGGTACCTCACATGTGTGGGTGCACCTACCTGGCCGCCAAGGGGAAAGCCTAAAACACAAGTAACCCCAAGTCTGTTTTCAGAGCGAAATCTCAGACATTCTGCCGACCGGCACAACGTACAGATATGGGCCTCGGTTGTCCAAGCCACCGAGGAAAACAGGGAACCCCATGCATTTCCGAAAAGAGGACACCCGTGGGAATCCGCAGAGGTATGATTTGCGCACATCGCCCCAGAATTTATTACCCAGACAGCCCTGCAAAGTCCGAAATGTGGGGAAAAAAATGCTTTTTCCGCACATTTTGCTCAACGCACCCATCGAAACACGCCCCCAACAACACATGGCCTACCGTCACGCGTTCCCACAGGTGTCCCGATGAAAACGGTACCTCACATGTGTGGGTGCACCTACCTGGCCGCCAAGGGGAAAGCCTAAAACACAAGTAACCCCAAGTCTGTTTTCAGAGCGAAATCTCAGACATTCTGCCGACCGGCACAATGTACAGATATGGGCGTCGGGTGTCCAAGCCACCGAGGAAAACAGGGAACCCCATGCATTTCCGAAAAGAGGACACCCGTGGGAATCCGCTGAGGTATGATTTGCGCACATCGCCCCAGAATTTATTACCCAGACAGCCCTGCAAAGTCCGAAATGTGGGGAAAAAAATGCTTTTCCGGCACATTTTGCTCGACGCACCCATCGAAACAAGCCCCCAACAACACATGGCCTATCGTCACGCGTTTCCACAGGTGTCCCGATGAAAACGGTACCTCACATGTGTGGGTGCACCTACCTGGCCGCCAAGGGGAAAGCCTAAAACACAAGTAACCCCAAGTCTGTTTTCAGAGCGAAATCTCGGACATTCTGCCGACCGGCACAACGTACAGATATGAGCCTCGGGTGTCCAAGCCACCAAGGAAAACGGGGAACCCCATGCATTTCCGAAAAGAGGACACCCGTGGGAATACGCAGAGGTATGATTTGTGCACATCGCCCCAGATTTTATTACCCAGACAGCCCCGCAAAGACCGAAATGTGGGGAAAAAAACGCTTTTTCCGCACATTTTGCTCGACGCACCCATCGAAACACACCCCCAACAACACATGGCCTACTGTCACGCGTTCCCACAGGTGTCCCGATGAAAACGGTACATCACATGTGTGGGAGCACGTACCTGGCCACCAAGGGGAAAGCCTAAAACACAAGTAACCCCAAGTCTGTTTTCAGAGCGAAATCTCAGACATTCTGCCGACCGGCACAACGTACAGATATGGGCCTCGGGTGTCCAAGCCACCAAGGAAAACAGGGAACCCCATGCATTTCCAAAAAGAGGACACCCGTGGGAATCCGCAGAGGTATGATTTGCGCACATCGCCCCAGAATGTTTTACCCAGACAGCCCCGCAAAGACCGAAATGTGGGGAAGAAAACGCTTTTTCCGCACATTTTGCTCGACGCACCCATCGAACCACGCCCCCAACAACACATGGCCTACCGTCACGCGTTCCCACAGGTGTCCCGATGAAAACGGTACCTCACATGTGTGGGTGAACCTACCTGGTCGCCAAGGGGAAAGCCTAAAACACAAGTAACCCCAAGTCTGTTTTCAGAGAGAAAACTCAGACATTCTGCCGACCGGCACAGCGTACAGATATGGGCCTCGGGTGTCCAAGCCACCGAGGATACCAGGGAACCCCATGCATTTCCGAAAAGAGGACACCCGTGGGAATCCGCAGAGGTATGATTTGCGCACATCGCCCCAGAATTTATTACCCAGACAGCCCTGCAAAGTCCGAAATGTGGGGGAAAAAATGCTTTTTCCGCACATTTCGCTCGACGCACCCATCGAAACACGCCCCCAACAACACATGGCCTACCGTCACGCGTTCCCACAGGTGTCCCAATGAAAACGGTACATCACATGTGTGGGTGCACCTACCTGGCCGCCAAGGGGAAAGCCTAAAACACAAGTAACCCCAAGTCTGTTTTCAGAGTGAAATCTCAGACATTCTGCCGACCGGCACAACGTACAGATATGGGCCTCGGGTGTCCAAGCCACCAAGGAAAACGGGGAACCCCATGCATTTCCGAAAAGAGGACACCCGTGGGAATCCGTAGAGGTATGATTTGCGCACATCGCCCCAGATTTTATTACCCAGACAGCCCCGCAAAGTCCGAAAAGTCGGGAAAAAAACGCTTTTTCCGCACATTTCGCTCGACGGACCCTTCGAAACACGCCCCCAACAACACATGGCCTACTGTCCCGCGTTCCCACAGGTATCCCAATGAAAACGGTACCTCACATGCGTGGGTGCACCTACCTGGCTGGAAAGGGGCAAGCCGAAAACGCAAGCAACCCCCAGTCTGTTTGCAGAGGGGAATCTCAGCCATTCTGCCGACCGGCACAACATACAGATACGGGCCTCGGGTGTCCAAGCCACCAAGGAAAACAGGGAACCCCATGCATTTCCGAAAAGAGGACACCCGTGGGAATCCGCAGAGGTATGATTTGCGTACATCGCCCCAGAATTTATTACCCAGACAGCCCCGCAAAGTCCAAAATGTCGGGAAAAAAACACTTTTTCCACACATTTCGCTCGACGCACCCATCGAAACATGCCCCCAACAACACATGGCCTATCGTCACGCGTTCCCACAGGTGTCCCGATGAAAACGGTACCTCACATGTGTGGGTGCACCTACCTGGCCGCCAAGGGGAAAGCCTAAAAGACAAGTAACCCCAAATCTGTTTTCAGAGCGAAATCTCAGACATTCTGCCGACCGGCACACCGTACAGATATGGGCCTCGGTTGTCCAAGCCACCGAGGAAAACAGGGAACCCCATGCATTTCCGAAAAGAGGACACCCGTGGGAATCCGCAGAGGTATGATTTGCGCACATCGCCCCAGAATTTATTACCCAGACAGCCCTGCAAAGTCCGAAATGTGGGGAAAAAAATGCTTTTTCCGCACATTTTGCTCAACGCACCCATCGAAACACGCCCCCAACAACACATGGCCTACCGTCACGCGTTCCCACAGGTGTCCCAATGAAAACGGTACCTCACATGTGTGGGTGCACCTACCTGGTCGCCAAGGGGAAAGCCTAAAACACAAGTAACCCCAAGTCTGTTTTCAGAGCGAAATCTCAGACATTCTGCCGACCGGCACAACATACAGATATGGGCCTCGGGTGTCCAAGCCACCGAGGAAAACAGGGAACCCCATGCATTTCCGAAAAGAGGACACCGTGGGAATCCGCTGAGGTATGATTTGCGCACATCGCCCCATAATTTATTACCCAGACAGCCCTGCAAAATCCAAAATGTGGGGAAAAAAATGCTTTTCCGGCTTATTTTGCTCGACGCACCCATCGAAACAAGCCCCCAACAACACATGGCCTACCGTCACGCATTCCCACAGGTGTCCCGATGAAAACGGTACCTCACATGTGTGGGTGCACCTACCTGGCCGCCAAGGGGAAAGCCTAAAACACAAGTAACCCCAAGTCTGTTTTCAGAGCGAAATCTCAGACATTCTGCCGACCGGCACAACGTACAGATATGAGCCTCGGGTGTCCAAGCCACCAAGGAAAACGGGGAACCCCATGCATTTCCGAAAAGAGGACACCCGTGGGAATACGCAGAGGTATGATTTGTGCACATCGCCCCAGATTTTATTCCCCAGACAGCCCCGCAAAGACCGAAATGTGGGGAAAAAAACGCTTTTTCCGCACATTTTGCTCGACGCACCCATCGAAACACACCCCCAACAACACATGGCCTACCGTCACGCGTTCCCACAGGTGACCCGATGAAAATGGTACGTCACATGTGTGGGAGCACCTACCTGGCCACCAAGGGGAAAGCCTAAAACACAAGTAACCCCAAGTCTGTTTTCAGAGCGAAATCTCAGACATTCTGCCGACCGGCACAACGTACAGATATGGGCCTCGGGTGTCCAAGCCACCGAGGAAAACAGGGAACCCCATGCATTTCCGAAAAGAGGACACCCGTGGGAATCCGCAGAGGTATGATTTGCGCACATCGCCCCAGAATGTTTTACCCAGACAGCCCCGCAAAGACCGAAATGTGGGGAAAAAAACGCTTTTTCCGCACATTTTGCTCGACGCACCCATCGAACCACGCCCCCAACAACACATGGCCTACTGTCACGCGTTCCCACAGGTGTCCCGATGAAAACGGTACCTCACATGTGTGGGTGCACCTACCTGGCCGCCAAGGGGAAAGCCTAAAACACAAGTAACCCCAAGTCTGTTTTCAGAGAGAAAACTCAGACATTCTGCCGACCGGCACAACGTACAGATATGGGCCTCGGGTGTCCAAGCCACCAAGGAAAACAGGGAACCCCATGCATTTCCGAAAAGAGGACACCCGTGGGAATCCGCAGAGGTATGATTTGCGCACATCGCCCCAGAATTTTTTACCCAGACAGCCCCGCAAAGTCCGAAGTGTCGGGAAAAAAACACTTTTTCCGCACATTTCGCTCGACGCACCCATCGAAACACGCCCCCAACAACACATGGCCTACCGTCACACGTTCCCACAGGTGTCCCGATGAAAACGGTACCTCACATGTGTGGGTGCACCTACCAGGCCGCCAAGGGGAAAGCCTAAAACACAAGTAACCCCAAGTCTGTTTTCAGAGTGAAATCTCAGACATTCTGCCGACCGGCACAACGTACAGATATGGGCCTCGGGTGTCCAAGCCACCAAGGAAAACGGGGAACCCCATGCATTTCCGAAAAGAGGACACCCGTGGGAATCCACAGAGGTATGATTTGCGCACATCGCCCCAGATTTTATTACCCAGACAGCCCCGCAAAGTCCGAAAAGTCAGGAAAAAAACGCTTTTTCCGCACATTTCGCTCAACGGACCCTTCGAAACACGCCCCCAACAACACATGGCCTACTGTCCCGCGTTCCCACAGGTATCCCGATGAAAACGGTACCTCACATGCGTGGGTGCACCTACCTGGCTGGAAAGGGGCAAGCCGAAAACGCAAGCAACCCCCAGTCTGTTTGCAGAGGGGAATCTCAGCCATTCTGCCGACCGGCACAACATACAGATATGGGCCTCGGGTGTCCAAGCCACCAAGGAAAACAGGGAACCCCATGCATTTCCGAAAAGAGGACACCCGTGGGAATCCGCAGAGGTATGATTTGCGTACATCGCCCCAGAATTTATTACCCAGACACCCCCGCAAAGTCCGAAATGTGGGGGAAAAAACGCATTTTCCGCACATTTCGCTCGGCGCACCCATCGAAACCCGCCCCCAACAACACATGGCCTACCGTCACGCATTCCCACAGGTGTCCCGATGAAAACGGTACCTCACATGTGTGGGTGCACCTATCTGGCCGCCAAGGGGAAAGCCTAAAACACAAGTAACCCCAAGTCTGTTTTCATGGCGAAATCTCAGACATTCTGCCGACCGGCACAGCGTACAGATATGGGCCTCGGGTGTCCAAGCCACCGAGGAAAACAGGGAAACCCATGCATTTCCGAAAAGAGGACACCCGTGGGAATCCGCAGAGGTATGATTTGCGCACATCGCCCCAGAATTTTTTACCCAGACAGCCCCGCAAAGTCCGAAATGTCGGGAAAAAAACACTTTTTCCGCACATTTCGCTCGACGCACCCATCGAAACATGCCCCCAACAACACATGGCCTACCGTCACGCCTTCCCACAGGTGTCCCGATGAAAATGGTACCTCACATGTGTGGGTGCACCTACCTGGCCGCCAAGCGGAAAGCCTAAAACACAAGTAACCCCAAGTCTGTTTTCAGAGGGAAATCTCAGACATTCTGCCGACCGGCACAACGTACAGATATGGGCCTCGGGTGTCCAAGCCACCAAGGAAAACAGGGAACCCCATGCATTTCCGAAAAGAGGACACCTCTGGGAATCCGCAGAGGTATGATTTGCGCACATCACCCCAGAATTTATTACCCAGACAGCCCTGCAAAGTCCGAAATGTGGGGAAAAAAATGCTTTTTCCGCACATTTTGCTCGACGCACCCATCGAAACACGCCCCCAACAACACATGGCCTACCGTCACGCGTTCCCACAGGTGTCCCGATGAAAACGGTACCTCACATGTGTGGGTGCACCTACCTGGCCGCCAAGGGGAAAGCCTAAAACACAAGTAACCCCAAGTCTGTTTTCATGGCGAAATCTCAGACATTCTGCCGACCGGCACAGCGTACAGATATGGGCCTCGGGTGTCCAAGCCACCGAGGAAAACAGGGAAACCCATGCATTTCCGAAAAGAGGACACCCGTGGGAATCCGCAGAGGTATGATTTGCGCACATCGCCCCAGAATTTTTTACCCAGACAGCCCCGCAAAGTCCGAAATGTCGGAAAAAAACACTTTTTCCGCACATTTCGCTCGATGCACCCATCGAAACATGCCCCCAACAACACATGGCCTACCGTCACGCCTTCCCACAGGTGTCCCGATGAAAACGGTACCTCACATGTGTGGGTGCACCTACCTGGCCGCCAAGGGGAAAGCCTAAAACACAAGTAACCCCAAATCTGTTTTCAGAGCGAAATCTCAGACATTCTGCCGACCGGCACAACGTACAGATATGGGCCTCGGGTGTCCAAGCCACCAAGGAAAACAGGGAACCCCATGCATTTCCGAAAAGAGGACACCCGTGGGAATACGCAGAGATATGATTTATGCACATCCCCCCAGATTTTATTACCCAGACAGCCCTGCAAAGTCCAAAATGTCGGGAAAAAAACGCCTTTTCCACACATTTCGCTCGACGCACCCATCGAAACATGCCCCCAACAACACATGGCCTACCGTCACACATTCCCACAGGTGTCCCGATAAAAATGGTACCTCACATGTGTGGGTGCACCTACCTGGCCGCCAAGGGGAAAGCCTAAAACACAAGTAACCCCAAGTCTGTTTTCAGAGCGAAATCTCAGACATTCTGCCGACCGGCACAACGTACAGATATGGGCCTCGGGTGTCCAAGCCACCGAGGAAAACAGGGAACCCCATGCATTTCCAAAAAGAGGACACCCGTGGGAATCCGCAGAGGTATGATTTGCGCATATCGCCCCAGAATTCTTTACCCAGACAGCCCCGCAAAGTCCGAAATGTCGGGAAAAAACACTTTTTCCGCACATTTTGCTTGACGCACCCATCAAAACACGCCCCCAACAACACATGGCCTACCGTCACGTGTTCCCACAGGTGTCCCGATGAAAACGGTACCTCACATGTGTGGGTGCACCTACCTGGCCGCCAAGGGGAAAGCCTAAAACACAAGTAACCCCAAGTCTGTTTTCATGGCGAAATCTCAGACATTCTGCCGACCGGCACAACGTACAGATATGGGCCTCGGGTGTCCAAGCCACCGAGGAAAACAGGGAACCCCATGCATTTCTGAAAAGAGGATACCCGTGGGAATCCGCTGAGGTATGATTTGCGCACATCGCCCCAGAATTTATTACCCAGACAGCCCTGCAAAGTCCGAAATGTGGGGAAAAAAATGCTTTTCCCGCACATTTTGCTCGATGCACCCATCGAAACAAGCCCCCAACAACACATGGCCTACCGTCACGCGTTCCCACAGGTGTCCCGATGAAAACGGTACCTCACATGTGTGGGTGCACCTACCTGGCCGCCAAGGGGAAAGCCTAAAACACAAGTAACCCCAAGTCTGTTTTCAGAGCGAAATCTCAGACATTCTGCCGACCGGCACAACGTACAGATATGGGCCTCGGGTGTCCAAGCCACCGAGGAAAACAGGGAAACCCATGCATTTCCGAAAAGAGGACACCCGTGGGAATCCGCAGAGGTATGATTTGCGCACATCGCCCCAGAATTTTTTACCCAGACAGCCCCGCAAAGTCCGAAATTTCGGAAAAAAACACTTTTTCCGCACATTTCGCTCGACGCACCCATCGAAACATGCCCCCAACAACACATGGCCTACCGTCACGCCTTCCCACA
Organism: Ambystoma mexicanum; assembly: GCF_040938575.1. NCBI lineage: Eukaryota > Metazoa > Chordata > Amphibia > Caudata > Ambystomatidae > Ambystoma > Ambystoma mexicanum. Next base: position 1,019,653,073 of record NC_090921.1, on the reverse strand, counting down.
GGTGTCCCGATGAAAACGGTACCTCACATGTGTGGGTGCACCTACCTGGCCGCCAAGGGGAAAGCCTAAAACACAAGTAACCCCAAATCTGTTTTCAGAGCGAAATCTCAGACATTCTGCCGACAGGCACAACGTACAGATATGGGCCTCGGGTGTCCAAGCCACCAAGGAAAACAGGGAACCCCATGCATTTCCGAAAAGAGGACACCCGTGGGAATACGCAGAGGTATGATTTATGCACATCCCCCCAGATTTTATTACCCAGACAGCCCTGCAAAGTCCAAAATGTCGGGAAAAAAACGCCTTTTCCACACATTTTGCTCGACGCACCCATCGAACCACGCCCCCAACAACACATGGCCTACTGTCACGCGTTCCCACAGGTGTCCCCATGAAAACGGTACCTCACATGTGTGGGTGCACCTACCTGGCCGCCAAGGGGAAAGCCTAAAACACAAGTAACCCCAAGTCTGTTTTCAGAGAGAAAACTCAGACATTCTGCCGACCGGCACAACGTACAGATATGGGCCTCGGGTGTCCAAGCCACCAAGGAAAACAGGGAACCCCATGCATTTCCGAAAAGAGGACACCCGTGGGAATCCACAGAGGTATGATTTGCGCACATCGCCCCAGATTTTATTACCCAGACAGCCCCGCAAAGTCCGAAAAGTCGGGAAAAAAACGCTTTTTCCGCACATTTCGCTCAACGGACCCTTCGAAACACGCCCCCAACAACACATGGCCTACTGTCCCGCGTTCCCACAGGTATCCCGATGAAAACGGTACCTCACATGCGTGGGTGCACCTACCTGGCTGGAAAGGGGCAAGCCGAAAACGCAAGCAACCCCCAGTCTGTTTGCAGAGGGGAATCTCAGCCATTCTGCCGACCGGCACAACATACAGATATGGGCCTCGGGTGTCCAAGCCACCAAGGAAAACAGGGAACCCCATGCATTTCCGAAAAGAGGACACCCGTGGGAATCCGCAGAGGTATGATTTGCGTACATCGCCCCAGAATTTATTACCCAGACACCCCCGCAAAGTCCGAAATGTGGGGGAAAAAACGCATTTTCCGCACATTTCGCTCGGCGCACCCATCGAAACCCGCCCCCAACAACACATGGCCTACGGTCACGCGTTCCCACAGGTGTCCCCATGAAAACGGTACCTCACATGTGTGGGTGCACCTACCTGGCCGCCAAGGGGAAAGCCTAAAACACAAGTAACCCCAAGTCTGTTTTCATGGCGAAATCACAGACATTCTGCCGACCGGCACAGCGTACAGATATGGGCCTCGGGTGTCCAAGCCACCGAGGAAAACAGGGAAACCCATGCATTTCCGAAAAGAGGACACCCGTGGGAATCCGCAGAGGTATGATTTGCGCACATCGCCCCAGAATTTTTTACCCAGACAGCCCCGCAAAGTCCGAAATGTCGGGAAAAAAACACTTTTTCCGCACATTTCGCTCGACGCACCCATCGAAACATGCCCCCAACAACACATGGCCTACCGTCACGCCTTCCCACAGGTGTCCCGATGAAAATGGTACCTCACATGTGTGGGTGCACCTACCTGGCCGCCAAGCGGAAAGCCTAAAACACAAGTAACCCCAAGTCTGTTTTCAGAGGGAAATCTCAGACATTCTGCCGACCGGCACAACGTACAGATATGGGCCTCGGGTGTCCAAGCCACCAAGGAAAACAGGGAACCCCATGCATTTCCGAAAAGAGGACACCTCTGGGAATCCGCAGAGGTATGATTTGCGCACATCACCCCAGAATTTATTACCCAGACAGCCCTGCAAAGTCCGAAATGTGGGGAAAAAAATGCTTTTTCCGCACATTTTGCTCGACGCACCCATCGAAACACGCCCACAACAACACATGGCCTACCGTCACGCATTCCCACAGGTGTCCCGATGAAAACGGTACCTCACATGTGTGGGTGCACCTACCTGGCCGCCAAGGGGAAAGCCTAAAACACAAGTAACCCCAAGTCTGTTTTCATGGCGAAATCTCAGACATTCTGCCGACCGGCACAGCGTACAGATATGGGCCTCGGGTGTCCAAGCCACCGAGGAAAACAGGGAAACCCATGCATTTCCGAAAAGAGGACACCCGTGGGAATCCGCAGAGGTATGATTTGCGCACATCGCCCCAGAATTTTTTACCCAGACAGCCCCGCAAAGTCCGAAATGTCGGAAAAAAACACTTTTTCCGCACATTTTGCTCGACGCACCCATCGAAACATGCCCCCAACAACACATGGCCTACCGTCACGCCTTCCCACAGGTGTCCCGATGAAAACGGTACCTCACATGTGTGGGTGCACCTACCTGGCCGCCAAGGGGAAAGCCTAAAACACAAGTAACCCCAAATCTGTTTTCAGAGCGAAATCTCAGACATTCTGCCGACCGGCACAACGTACAGATATGGGCCTCGGGTGTCCAAGCCACCAAGGAAAACAGGGAACCCCATGCATTTCCGAAAAGATGACACCCGTGGGAATACGCAGAGATATGAATTATGCACATCCCCCCAGATTTTATTACCCAGACAGCCCTGCAAAGTCCAAAATGTCGGGAAAAAAACGCCTTTTCCACACATTTCGCTCGACGCACCCATCGAAACATGCCCCCAACAACACATGGCCTACCGTCACACATTCCCACAGGTGTCCCGATAAAAACGGTACCTCACATGTGTGGGTGCACCTACCTGGCCGCCAAGGGGAAAGCCTAAAACACAAGTAACCCCAAGTCTGTTTTCAGAGCGAAATCTCAGACATTCTGCCGACCGGCACAACGTACAGATATGGGCCTCGGGTGTCCAAGCCACCGAGGAAAACAGGGAACCCCATGCATTTCCAAAAAGAGGACACCCGTGGGAATCCGCAGAGGTATGATTTGCGCACATCGCCCCAGAATTCTTTACCCAGACAGCCCCGCAAAGTCCGAAATGTCGGGAAAAAACACTTTTTCCGCACATTTTGCTCGACGCACCCATCAAAACACGCCCCCAACAACACATGGCCTACCGTCACGTGTTCCCACAGGTGTCCCGATGAAAACGGTACCTCACATGTGTGGGTGCACCTACCTGGCCGCCAAGGGGAAAGCCTAAAACACAAGTAACCCCAAGTCTGTTTTCATGGCGAAATCTCAGACATTCTGCCGACCGGCACAACGTACAGATATGGGCCTCGGGTGTCCAAGCCACCGAGGAAAACAGGGAACCCCATGCATTTCTGAAAAGAGGATACCCGTGGGAATCCGCTGAGGTATGATTTGCGCACATCGCCCCAGAATTTATTACCCAGACAGCCCTGCAAAGTTCGAAATGTGGGGAAAAAAATGCTTTTCCCGCACATTTTGCTCGATGCACCCATCGAAACAAGCCCCCAACAACACATGGCCTACCGTCACGCGTTCCCACAGGTGTCCCGATGAAAACGGTACCTCACATGTGTGGGTGCACCTACCTGGCCGCCAAGGGGAAAGCCTAAAACACAAGTAACCCCAAGTCTGTTTTCAGAGCGAAATCTCAGACATTCTGCCGACCGGCACAACGTACAGATATGGGCCTCGGGTGTCCAAGCCACCGAGGAAAACAGGGAAACCCATGCATTTCCGAAAAGAGGACACCCGTGGGAATCCGCAGAGGTATGATTTGCGCACATCGCCCCAGAATTTTTTACCCAGACAGCCCCGCAAAGTCCGAAATTTCGGAAAAAAACACTTTTTCCGCACATTTCGCTCGACGCACCCATCGAAACATGCCCCCAACAACACATGGCCTACCGTCACGCCTTCCCACAGGTGTCCCGATGAAAACGGTACCTCACATGTGTGGGTGCACCTACCTGGCCGCCAAGGGGAAAGCCTAAAACACAAGTAACCCCAAATCTGTTTTCAGAGCGAAATCTCAGACATTCTGCCGACCGGCACAACGTACAGATATGGGCCTCGGGTGTCCAAGCCACCAAGGAAAACAGGGAACCCCATGCATTTCCGAAAAGAGGACACCCGTGGGAATAAGCAGAGGTATGATTTATGCACATCCCCCCAGATTTTATTACCCAGACAGCCCTGCAAAGTACAAAATGTCGGGAAAAAAACGCCTTTTCCACACATTTCGCTCGACGCACCCATCGAAACATGCCCCCAACAACACATGGCCTACCGTCACACATTCCCACAGGTGTCCCGATAAAAACGGTACCTCACATGTGTGGGTGCACCTACCTGGCCGCCAAGGGGAAAGCCTAAAACACAAGTGACCCCAAGTCTGTTTTCAGAGCGAAATCTCAGACATTCTGCCGACCGGCACAACGTACAGATATGGGCCTCGGGTGTCCAAGCCACCGAGGAAAACAGGGAACCCCATGCATTTCCAAAAAGAGGACACCCGTGGGAATCCGCAGAGGTATGATTTGCGCACATCGCCCCAGAATTCTTTACCCAGACAGCCCCGCAAAGTCCGAAATGTCAGGAAAAAACACTTTTTCCGCACATTTTGCTCGACGCACCCATCAAAACACGCCCCCAACAACACATGGCCTACCGTCACGTGTTCCCACAGGTGTCCCGATGAAAACGGTACCTCACATGTGTGGGTGCACCTACCTGGCCGCCAAGGGGAAAGCCTAAAACACAAGTAACCCCAAGTCTGTTTTCATGGCGAAATCTCAGACATTCTGCCGACCGGCACAACGTACAGATATGGGCCTCGGGTGTCCAAGCCACCGAGGAAAACAGGGAACCCCATGCATTTCTGAAAAGAGGATACCCGTGGGAATCCGCTGAGGTATGATTTGCGCACATCGCCCCAGAATTTATTACCCAGACAGCCCTGCAAAGTCCGAAATGTGGGGGAAAAAAATGCTTTTCCCGCACATTTTGCTCGATGCACCCATCGAAACAAGCCCCCAACAACACATGGCCTACCGTCACGCGTTCCCACAGGTGTCCCGATGAAAACGGTACCTCACATGTGTGGGTGCACCTACCTGGCCGCCAAGGGGAAAGCCTAAAACACAAGTAACCCCAAGTCTGTTTTCAGAGCGAAATCTCAGACATTCTGCCGACCGGCACAACGTACAGATATGGGCCTAGGGTGTCCAAGCCACCAAGGAAAACGGGGAACCCCATGCATTTCTGAAAAGAGGACACCCGTGGGAATAGGCAGAGGTATGATTTGCGCACATCGCCCCAGATTTTATTACCCAGACAGCCCCGCAAAGTCCGAAATGTGGGGAAAAAAACGCTTTTTCCGCACATTTTGCTCGACGCACCCATCGAAACACACCCCCAACAACACATGGCCTACCGTCACGCGTTCCCACAGGTGTCCCGATGAAAACGGTACATCACATGTGTGGGAGCACCTACCTGGCCACCAAGGGGAAAGCCTAAAACACAAGTAACCCCAAGTCTGTTTTCATGGCGAAATCTCAGACATTCTGCCGACCGGCACAACGTACAGATATGGGCCTCGGGTGTCCAAGCCACCGAGGAAAACAGGGAACCCCATGCATTTCCGAAAAGAGGACACCCGTGGGAATCCGCAGAGGTATGATTTGCACACATCGCCCCAGAATTTTTTACCCAGACAGCCCTGCAAAGTCCAAAATGTGGGGAAAAAAATGCTTTTCCCGCACATTTCGCTCGACGCACCCATCGAAACACGCCCCCAAAAACACATGGCCTACCGTCACGCGTTCCCACAGGTGTCCCGATGAAAACGGTACCTCACATGTGTGGGTGCAACTACCTGGCCGCCAAGGGGAAAGCCTAAAACACAAGTAACCCCAAGTCTGTTTTCAGAGTGAAATCTCAGACATTCTGCCGACCGGCACAACGTACAGATATGGGCCTCGGGTGTCCAAGCCACCAAGGAAAACGGGGAACCCCATGCATTTCCGAAAAGAGGACACCCGTGGGAATCCACAGAGGTATGATTTGCGTACTTCGCCCCAGAATTTATTACCCAGACACCCCCGCAAAGTCCGAAAAGTGGGGGAAAAAACGCATTTTCCGCACATTTCGCTCGGCGCACCCATCGAAACCCGCCCCCAACAACACATGGCCTACTGTCACGCGTTCCCACAGGTGTCCCGATGAAAACGGTACCTCACATGTGTGGGTGCACCTACCTGGCTGGCAAGGGGCAAGCCGAAAACGCAAGCAACCCCCAGTCTGTTTGCAGAGGGGAATCTCAGCCATTCTGCCGACCGGCACAACATACAGATATGGGCCTCGGGTGTCCAAGCCACCAAGGAAAACAGGGAACCCCATGCATTTCCGAAAAGAGGACACCCGTGGGAATCCGCAGAGGTATGATTTGCGCACATCGCCCCAGAATTTATTACCCAGACACCCCCGCAAATTCTGAAATGTGGGGAAAAAAACGCATTTTCCGCACATTTCGCTCGACGCACCCATGGAAACACGCCCCCAACAACACATGGCCTACCGTCACGCATTTCCACAGGTGTCCTGATGAAAACGGTACCTCACATGTGTGGGTGCACCTACCTGGCCGCCAAGGGGAAAGTCTAAAACACTGCTATCCCCCCAAAGGGTTTGGGGAGGCAACCGACAGATTTAGGCATGGGGTGCTTCAGCCACCAAGAAAAACAGGAACCCCCATGCATTTCCAAAAAGAGGACACCCGTGGAAATCCGCAGAGGTATGATTTGCGCACATCGGCCCAGAATTTATACCCAGACAGCCCTGCAAAGTCCGAAATGTGGGGAAAAAACGCTTTTTCCGCACATTTCGCTCGACGCACCCATGGCAACACGCCCCC